>NC_061510.1:88370782-88710904 GCF_022539505.1 Lolium rigidum
GAATGCGGCTTTCCGTGCGTCGATCCTCCAATAATCATGAAACATGCAAAATAGATGAAATAACATAAGTATCATCTCCAAATATGAAATATATCAATGAATAACAGCAAATTATGATATAAAATAGTGATGCAAAATGGACGTATCAGTGAACAAGTGACTCATGTATAGAATTTTCCCCTAAAAAATACCATCCTTGTATAAATTGCAATGAAATACATCATGTCTAACAGTAAGATAACACAATGTATCATAACCACTAAGGCATTCAAGCTACCAATTTTGTACCTAGGGAATCTTGCGCAAAAGTATCATTTGGTGGAGACATTGCCCATAACTTCCTTCATTGTAATATAAACAACATGGTAAGTCACCTAGATACTAGACACCCAATGGGGCATTTCTCAACCAATTGTACTCACATAATCTAATTTGTGAGACACCCTTATAATAGTGAAGGTTCCAAAGTTGATGAGGGATTGTCTCACTTCACTAAGCCGGCCTCAAAACCAACTTAGGCGAGAAGAGAAGTCTGTACCATGGCTACAGAGGAGGCTAACCAGTCAGGAGGACAAGGAGCAGGAGCGGCGCTGCCCGTTGTTGGTTCATCCTCTAGGCTGAACGAGCACATGGTAGGTGACCCTAGACTCCACCACGCCAGCACCGACGGAAGGAAGGACAAGGGAGTGATCATGGACAATGTTGCGGAGGAGGAGCGGAACCTAGTCATCAACATGAATCGTCACAGGCAAGTTGCACGCCCACGCTTCCTCACCGTCGGATCCTTCCTCTTCACTCTAATGGTGAGCTCTGACATATTGATAGAGTGCATGAAAAGGGTGTGGAGGGTGCGTGGACACACTGAAGCTAGCTAGAGCAAGGCAAAAGAACGACAAACGTTCATCATCGAGTTCTCTCAAGAGGGTGACCGGCAGTACAAGATGGGCACCTTCCTTGTCGAGCTAATGGATGCTAGAGTTGATCTCGCACCGGTGTCGTTCACCCATGTGCCGATGTGGGTTCACTTCATCAACATCCCTTTCTACCTGCTTACCAAAAGCTTGGCGTCCGAGCTTAGGCGTGAGATCGGCACAACACTCATGATCGACGACAATTCCCATGGGAACATCACCAATAAATTCCTCAAGGCAAGAATTTAACTGCCCATGTATGTTGTTTGAGGAAGAGGATCACTCTAGAGGATAAGACAATGGGGGAGGAGTTGAAAGTTAGAATTTATTATGAAAGGTTGCCTAAATTTTTCTCTTTTTTGGATTCATTGGGCATATGGAGGCGAGGTGTGATCTCCCGGTTGCCAATTGATACGTTGCAAACGTATCTATAATTTTTGATGCTCCATGCTTGTTTTACACCAATTTATATATGTTTTGTTTACACTTCATAGCATTTTCATGCATTTTCCGGAACTAACCTATTGACAAGATGCCACAGTATCAGTTTCCTGTTTTCTGTTGTTTTGTATTTTAGAAAAGTTGTACAGGAAATATTCTAGGAATTGGACGAAACAAAAGCCAAACCTCCTATTTTTACCGATTTGTTAGTTTCTCTAGGTTGGCAAATTGTGAATTAGTAAAATTGGCTAACATGATCTTAATTGGATACATACATATCCATTTTCATGTCAACATTTATTTTCAAAATTCAACACCATATTTGTATTTGTTTTGGTAAAACGGATCCGGATATTCACCATATTTCACGGACGTCCGGATTTGGATATTACCATTTCCATTTTAAATTTTTCGAATACGAATGTTAGATAATATGGACTATCTACGGCCAGTTTCCACCCCTAATGGCACCTGATATGAAAATTGTTCACGTGAAATAAGTTGCTCATGCATGAACATGTTCGACCGTGTAAATTATTCAAAGACGTTTTAGATTTTTAAAACTACTAGGAAAATTGCCCGTGCGTTGCTACGGATTTTCTGTTCGCTTCTCGTGAGACCTAACCTCCGAGTATCGCCACTATGGCTCCAACCCTTTCGTGCTCACCAACGATGTTGTGTCACCCTTCCCTCCCCTTCCTTGAGTTGGCCTGTGCGCCATCTTGCTGGAAAATCCATCAGCCTAGACCCTCACGTTGCCTTGGTCGCGGGGACCATCGGCATGCACAACGCTCCATCCTTGGCTGAGGACAAGGCGGCTTGCACCTTGCGTCGCCTTAGATCTAGGTCACTATGGCATTCAAGCCATCCCGTCAAAAACAAGTCCTTGATTCACCGCACAGTGATCCGCTCTACCTTGGGAACGACGGTTCCACCTGCAATATTTTAGTGAGCAAAATCAGTTACATATATAATTATTACCCCCATCAGAAACTATATATTGAGTTACAAACCACTCGTCTTTGCTTCATCGAGCTTCGACTACGTGCGCTAAAGTTCTTCCACATGTGAAGAGATAGATAAAAAAAAATCCAAATCCAGCGAGTGATTATAAGCATAAAAGAAAATCAGAACGAGCTAATCCATGGCCTGTGCCGTTGCAAGATCTACTTGAGCAGCGCGTGCGCGGTCCCAAGCTCGCGGCAACGAGGGTGGCATCAAGGCCTGCTGAAAGCTGTCTAGACGCGGCCGCCGCGCGGCGCCATCCCCTCTCGCGGTCCTGTGCGCGCTCTCGCCCGCCATGAAATTCGATTAGAAGGTTCACGAAATAGCTCTTCCTGCCTTCCCTAAAGTGTATTGGTCCTTTCTATGGTACAGCACGTATACGGCATGCGCTTATAGCCAAAATATAATTTCATTTGAGAGCAAGTATACGCGGTACCAATCTATTGAGAAATTGAACGAATGCTCAGGCAGATATGTTCTCGCCGGATCCGCGGTGTCCCGTCCCAGCACCTCCTTCCGGAGCCGGACCACCATATTAGTATGAGCAGCTTGGGAGGTTCAGGTTACTGTCATCTGCCGGCACCGACCTGGAATCGTTCTTCCGCCTTGTCGTCCTGTACCACTACCCGTTTTTTGGCCCTTGGACGCCGGCAAGCTTGAGCCGGACGTTTTCTCGGCGGACTGACTGCGGGAGCTAGCCTCGTCTCCTTTACTGCCATCAGCTGCTGCATGTTTCTCGGCAGTGTCCCTTGTCGCCGCGCCGAGAGCTGTCTCGTGCTGGAATCGATCCCGCCGACATCCATCTCGATCGGGCTGACTAAACGATCTAGCTGATACCTAATATATCGATCCGATGCAACGAGGTGATTAGGGACCGGACGGTTGATCACGTATATAGGCATTGGCTAGCTAGGAAGTTTTGGTACACATACAGATAGAATAGAACTCTGTATGTGCCACGTACGGTGAGCCTAGCCAGACAACTTCGATTCGAACATTAACTCTGTACGATGCCAAGTTGGACCGATCGGTTCGCTGTGGACGGACGAAACAATAGATGACGGACCGAACCGCGGAAACGCTTCTCCCTTTATTATTAGGTATAGATGACGGCACCTCCGTCCAAAGTAAAGCTGGAGTAGGAGACAGCTGGCTACTTGCTCCTGGGTATCAGGGCGCCGTTGGATTCCATGTGAACTGGAAACTAAGGAGCACCGACCAGATCGCAATGAGCAGAAACAACTTCTCCGTCCAGCACAAAGAAGCATACTATGACAGGAAATCGGAATTATTCAGAGTAGAGTACGGACCCAAACTCTCATCAGTTTTCTACACTGACTCGCAGAGGACGGCCGACTCACACCGGAAGTCGGGACCCTCTGCTGCTACATAAGCATAGGCACCCGCCCTCTTCTCTCCACCCAAGAAAATCGATCCAGCCAGATTCTGGCTGCCAGAACCACAAACCAGGTACGAGCATCGATCCATCGAAAACAACTTCTCCAGCCAGCGAAACACGAAGCGTCGAGCAGTAGGTACGGCTAGCTACCGACGGGGATCATCATGGCCCTCGGCACTAGGGGTCTCGCCGACGCCGCGATGATCTCGGTTGTCCTCCTGCTCCTGCTCATCTTGCCTACCACCGCTGTGGCCGCCGCCGTTCCAAGCATCGACGCCAGGCGGACGCGCCACCTGCCACTGCCACGAGGACTCCTGCGCGGCCCGGAGAGTGTCGCCTTCGACGCCAAAGGCCACAGCCCCTACAGCGGCGTCTCCGACGGCCGCGTGCTTAAGTGGAACGGGGACGAGATCGGATGGACGACATACACCTATGGCCCTAACTACACCAGCGAAGCCTGCACGGCGTCCGTCCTTCGCCCGGAGACTGCCACCGAGAGCCAGTGCGGCCGCCCGCTCGGTCTACGCTTCCACCTCAAGTCCGGGTACCTGTATGTGGCGGACGCCTACAAGGGGCTCATGCGAGTCGCTCCGGGTGGTGGCGAGGCAACGGTGTTGGTTACCGAGGTTGATGGCGCGCCTCTCCGATTCACCAACGGGGTGGACATCGACCAAACCACCGGTGAAGTCTATTTCACCGACAGCTCCATGACCTACCAAAGGTCGCAACATGAGATGGTCACGCGAACCGGAGACTCAACTGGCCGGCTAATGAGGTATGACCCACGGACAGGAAAGGTTGTCGTGCTCCAATCCGGCATCACTTACCCTAATGGCCTTGCCATGAGCGCCGATAGGACACATCTCATCATCTCATCGACCGGACCATGCAAGCTACTAAGGTATTGGATAAAGGGTTCCAAAACTGGCACAATGGAGCTATTCGCCGATCTTCCGGGGTATCCCGATAATGTGAGGCCCGACAAGAGAGGAGGATATTGGGTGGCACTACACCGTGAGAAGAACGAACTTCCCTTCGGGGTTGATAGCCACCTGCTAGCTTTGAGGATAAGTGATGAAGGACAAATCATTGAGGAGATGCGAGGACACAAGAGCGTCAGACCAACCGAGATAGTGGAGAGGAAAGGTGGAAGACTATTCATGGGATCTGTCGAGCTTCCTTACGTATCCGTTGTCACACGCAAATCAACACAAATAGATATCAATTAGGATGTGTAGTATAAGATATTTGGTAGGATTTCATATTTTTTAGTGTTACGTTATTGTTTTATTTTCTCTTTGGTATATTTTATTATTTATTATTATTATTAGCATATAGAGATCAATCTAAGGATGTTTAATTAAGTTTTTTCGTAGGATATGTTCTTTCTAAGTGTTATGTGAAGGTTTTGTTTTCTCTTTGGTATATTTGTTACCATATTTTGTTAGTTTAATTTTCTATTGGACAAAAATCATGTATTCCATCGGTATAATAATGTATAATAATTCCCTCTTTTATGAAGCATTATACAATAGTAACGTTGTGAGTTAAAAAATACAATAATGACGTTGTGGCTATCGAAAACTGTTACAAGTTGCAAGAACGAAAAATCCAATCTTGCAGAAAGAAAGCTATGCACATATCCAGTCCAATGGAAAGGCATACCACGATTCAAAATAGAAAACCCTAACAACGTCACCACTGAACATGAAGATGATTTTGGACAACTAGCAGAGCCCCACAAACTTAACAACATATTCGTGTATGAATTTGATCCAGAAAATAGCAACCTAGTTCACAGACCAACACAAGGGGACATGTATGTTGCACAAATACAACACTTTGCGCTACAAAGAATTGCCATATTATTATTCATGGCACCAAATGTTCATGAATTAACCAATCTCAAGACGTATACATATCCCCAATTACCTGCACATACCCAACTTGGATCAATCGAATGGCCGAGTGTCGGAGTTATTGAGTTATTGGGTTGAGGAGTCCCCGGATGAGTGGTTTGCCTTTATACCTGGTGAGACTATCCTAGGACCATACTCAACCATTGACTATCCTAGGATCATGGCCTCGTCAGACAGGACCTGGTGTATGTTTTACCACATTGCCAGTGTATTTTAAAACTAGTGTAAGTGTAATTCATAAACTAGTTTAATTGTACTTCTCATCCTGTACATTTACTTCGCAATCTAGAGTATGTGTACTTTTTCAAATTTGAGGTGTTACAAACGCATTGTCTAGAAAGATCCCTAATACTCGTGTGGAAAAAATATGCAGTACACGTGTGGAAAAATTACCAGAAAATATATAGAAAAACACAATAAAAAACCCCTTCAGGGCGAGGCACCCCATGTATGACACGCTTCAGCACAGGTGTACCCCTATGCTACATAATCCAACCTTCCGAAGATCGATCTTTTACAAGTCGTGCCAACCAATATAGCCCGTTAATGAAGACCGATCACCAATCAATGTATTTGAGGTACTTTTTTCTTCAATTGGGACTGTTCCCCTTTAAATTGAATTTCATAACAGAAATATAACATTCAATCGACCTTAAAAGAAAGAAATGATTTCTAAATAGAGTTGGCTGCACCAGTCTTGTGAAGTCGGTTCTTTCCCCACTGCCCTTCTTCTTGTTATATGCCTTAAGAGTGGACAAGAACATTCCAAAGGCCTTCGCCAAGATCAGTCGTAGTATGCTTTGGGTCTGCAAGTAAGTCTTTAGCGGGGGTAAATGCAAGGTTAACTGGCAGAAAGTCTGCCGCCCAAGAGATTTGGGTGGCCTTGGGGTCGTGGACCTTGAGAAGTTCTCTCGCGGGCTCGGACTCCGCTGGTTGTGGGATGAATGGAAAGCACCGGAAAAATCGTGGGTGGGATCTGAAACCCCTAATGTTGCCATCGACAGGAACCTTTTCAACGCCGCTACTTGGGTCACCATTGGCGACGGTTCTAAAGCTTCCTTTTGGTCCTCCTCTTTGGAAGGCACTCCTCCGAAGATCCTCGCCCCCTTGATTTTCATAGCCTCTAGAAGAAAGAATCGGATAGTGCGGGATGCTCTGGAGGGTCAGAATTGGGTTCCTGACATTAATGTGTACTCTTTTACTCTTTTTCTTTATTTTTTGGGATTCTTCTTTCTCCTTTCTTTTGTTTTTCTTGTTGACGTTAGCTAGACCTATGTTTGCTCCTCCTATATCAATATAAGTCAAAATCATTTTTTTACCTCGTTTTTTAAAAAATAGAACAAGAAAAAAGGAACAGTAAAAGAGAACATAGTTCGCTAGGACTCTAGGAGAGCTGCTTGCTCTTCGATATGGAAGACCAAACCACGGGGCAAAAAACCTGACCTAACCTACAACCCACACACAGTATAGGAGATCCACAAACTTAACAAATAGGCAACCAACAAGACCAAAACGCACCCAAGCTGGAACATCCGGCGACCGTCTGCTGTCGGCGACGCGGTGGGTGAATCGATGACGGCGCCGTTTCTAGTGATTTTTGATAGTCACAAATTAGAACAGCAGGTACAGAGCACACACGTTCAACACTGAAGCGCGCCAGTTCGTATTTTGCCTTCAAAAAAAGTTCATTTCTTGGTTCGCGCCTCGGTGGCCAGTGAGCTGTGCCCCCGACCATCCCCACGCTGTCTACGCGTCGTCCCCGCTTTGCTTCCCGTTCCTTTCTTCCAAAGTCTTCTCGTCTATCGGCAACCCAGATCTCCGTAGCTTCCTGTGTGCCGCCGCAGTTGCCGTGGCGTTGCTTGTCGACCAGCTCCGCGTCGTCGTCACGGCCGCAGAAGATCACCGCGTACCTGGTCGACAGCGCGAATCAAACCGTCGTCCTCTTCCATATTAAATCCGGCCCCTTCCCGTTACATCCACCGCACTTTGTTCGATCCCCTCTCTCCAATCCGTGACACGACGCAGCAACCGACCAGGACCGGCAGCCAATCCGCCATGGCCTCCGCCTCAAAGCAGCAGCAGCAGAGCCTCTACCCGGAGGTACCCCAGTCCCACCCCGACCACAACACTCCCTTCAACTCCAAGCCCGCGGCCGCCACGGGCGCCGGCGCCGGCGACTCGCTCTACCCCACCGTCAACCCCGACGAGCTCGCCGAGGACCTCTTCCCGGCCGACGACGACGCGCCCGCCCCGCCCACCGTCGAGGAGACCCTCGTCGCCGTGCCCGGCGCGCAGCTCCACCTCGTCGACCCCGACCGCAGCCTCGACCTCGGCGCCGGCACGCTCTCCGTCGTGCGCCTGCGCCAGGGCGACCACGCCGTCGCCGTCCTCGCGCGCCTCACCCCGACCAAGACCTCCAAGTGGCGCGGCCTCCTCGGCCTCCTCGGCGGCGCCAGCTCCTCCTCCAACGAGACCGTGCAGTGGCCGCTGGCCGGCGACGTCGCGGTCGTCAAGCTCGACGCGGGCCACTACTTCTTCTCGCTCCACGTCCCGCACACCGACCACCCGGACGACGCGGACGACGCCGACTCGCCCGACGGCGAGACTGCCCTGAGCTACGGGCTCACCGTCGCGGGGAAGGGCCAGGAACAAGTCCTGGAGGAGCTGGACAGCGTCCTCAGGGAGTACACCACCTTCTCCGTCAAGGAGGTCGACGCGGGCGCTAGCGGCAAGTCCGCCGAGGTGATGGACACCAGGGCGGTTAGCGAGATCACGCCGGAGGAGGCCGCCGGGGACAAGAAGGAGATCATGGAGGAGCAGTCGGCGGCGTTCTGGACCACCATCGCGCCCAACGTCGACGACTACAGCTCGTCCGTCGCCAGGCTCATCGCCAAGGGCTCGGGGCAGCTGGTCAGGGGCATCATCTGGTGCGGGGACATCACGGCTGGGGGCATCAAATGCGGGGAGGCCGTCTTGACCAAAGGTGCAGGGGCCAACGGGAAGCCTACGCAGGTCAAGCCAAGCTCACTCAGGAGGATGAAGAGGTATGGATGATCAAGGAACTTACTCTTAATTCTATCGCATGCTATGTTGCAGACCAGATCATACTGGATCTGGAACTTGATGAACTAGATGGATTATTCACTTAATTCAGAAAACTACTGTTCCTGTTAAGCTGTAGTCTTCATAAGTTGTTGGACGATTTAAAATTTAATGAGTGGACGATAAACTTTTTTGCAATAGTTGAATGATCTAGCCAGGGCATGTACAATGATCTTATGTTAGTCTTATCTTAGGAATGCCACATAAGATAATTGCTGAGTTGGAGGAGAGAGAAACAAAAAAAGATCTTTGCCTTCTCTTGGCTAAGAGATCATCTCTTAGCACAATATGTCTCACCATATTTTTAGGAATACATGAGGCTAAAAATAAGACTAAAAAATAACCTATTGTATACCATGTTTTGTTGTCATATCAAAAGGCATAAGATAAGACCGTCTTATCAACCATTGTACATGCCCTAGCTTTGAAGGATGTCATGTCGGCATACTAAGCTGTTCTTTTATTAGTATCCCATTCGCATGTCATAGTTCATCACTTGAATAGAATAAACAACAGAAAATATTACTTCTGAAAATTACATAGTTTTCTTGAATAAGATTATGAAACACATAGTACGGAGTACTACTATTCAGCAGAGCAGGGTCTTTGGTCAGACATGCTAGGTCTTTTGCTGTTCTCTTCCAATACGACAGACCCTTTTTTTTGGTTATTCAAGGCAAATGTCCCACTCAGATGTAGTAATCCTTCGCATTAATAGGAGGGACATTCGTCTTTATTATGATGAATTGACCGCGAACTTAGCCAATGTTGCAAGTATCCATTCTTCCCTAATTGCTTCCTATTCTGGAAGACACCTACCATCTATTGATAACGACTGCGGGTTATATTTTGGCTAAGGCCCACTTGTGTGCATTATGAGGAGATATTAAAAGAAAACCATTTCAGTGGCTTAGGGTTACATGTTCAACCAATTTCGATCCTTATCGAAGCATGTCTAAACTGGCAGGCTACTCAATATATTCTCACGCTTTCTGAATTGAAAAATGCAAGTGTACAAGTTCTACTTCTAGTTTGACAGTATGGCTTATGCATTTCTCTTCTGTATTCTGCAGAGCTAGAAGGATAACTCAAATGTCCAACAATGTGGCAAACTCAATCCTCTCAGGTGTTCTCAAGGTCTCGGGATTTGTTGCCAACACCTTGATCAACTCCAAACCTACCCGGAAGTTCTTTAAATTAATGCCTGGTGAAGTTATTCTTGCTTCACTCGATGGCTTTGGTAAGCTTTTGCCACTAACTTTGCAATGTTACATTTGCGGCTGCTATAAGATACCAGATATTCTCTAGTTACTGGATTTCTAAGCTAGAAGTCTGGGTAATCTGTGATGGCTACTAAGGAACTATGGCGCTGTGATTCTGTTTCAAAACAAAATGTTTCTCACCGTATTTGATCTTGGATGGCTTGGATTAATAATCACAATTAACAAAGCACCAGATAGAATGGAATCATATTGTGACTAACATTTCTTTTGGTTCTGCACTGCCAATATCCTAAGTATTCAGTGTATATTACAGAATGCACTGGGTTGACATGCCTTGACTTGTCTAAAACAGAGTGTTAACAGCTAATGTGAGAATTTAAAGAGTTCAACAGTAGAAAAGAGTGTTTCAACAGTAGAAAAGAGTGTTCTCTATGGTTTGGGTTCCCAAATCAAGCGCCCAAAATGTTAGTCTCTATAAGATTCAATATCAAGCCATTGGGTTCCCAAATACTAGATTGAATGCAAGCGCCCAAAATGTAGGCCGCTATAAGATTCAATATATATCAAGCCACCTTTTAGGTTTGATATGTATAATTGATGCTGTATTACTTATTATTATTTGCTGATTCACATTAAATCAATGGTTCAGGTAAAGTATGTGATGCTGTTGAGGTGTCTGGCAAGAACGTGATGCAAACGTCTTCGGTTGTCACAACTTCAGTTGTAACACACAGGTAATGTACAACTGTTTTACAGTATGTGTGTATATAGTTCATTCCTTCGTATCAGGAGGCAGATAGTTATGGATACACAAATGCATCTGCATTTCCTCATATTGCTTTCTTCATGAGTGTAACACTAAGCTTAATACCAACTTTTACCCAAGTGGTAGCAGAGTATAAGGTAATCTGGCCAGAAAAATGAAACATAGTTGCAACAAATTCTCCACAACTAATAGGAGCTCATAGATTATGTGACTGTTTCTTACTCTAATGGGCCATCTCCAAAATGAAGAAGACAAGTGTTCGGTTCAGCAACACTTCTTAAGCTCAATTTTTCAGCAGATAATTGTTTGATGCTGCTTGTTGACGAGTTCCATGATCTTGTTCCTTTCACAGGTACGGTGACCAAGCAGGAGAGATAACACAGGACTACCTTCACGCCACCGGGAACGCTCTGGGAGTTGCGTGGGCTGTCTTCAAGATCAGGAAGGCCTTCGACCCAAAGGGCCAGCTGAAGAAGTCGTCCCTTGCGAGCTCAGCAGCGCACGCTGTGGCGAAACAATCAATCAGCCGGCAGAAGAAGAAGTAATTAAGCAGTCTCGTCTCTCCCGTGCTCGATGGCTCCACCGGTGCTGTGTATACTAGTAGTATGTTCGCTTCGTGTCAAGTTTCTTGTGTGAGCTAGTTAGCTATCAGGTTTTAGTTGGGTGTAAGTACAGCACCTGCCACTTGTGAGTATTACCTCCGTCTTGTGAGTTGTATTCGTCGCAAGAATGTCGTGGCTGTTGAGAACTTGAGATGTTCGTGTTGTATGTACAGTGATGTGTGCGTGAACATGCAAGATACTATGCGTTCACTTGTGAGTTGAGACATGTACGGAAAATCGTTTGTCAGTTCATGAGATGCAGTATAATTTGTGAACGTGTGTGGTTGCATTCTGTTCTCCGTCCATAACTACGTTGTTACTTGATGTGCCCCGCTGATCCATTCGGTACTGACACTGGAGATACTCCCAGCATGAGTGTTGTTTCACATTATTAGACAACTCCATATTCTCTTGTTTTTTAGATCAAGGAGCAACACTCCATATTGCTCAGAGGTATATATATACTCCATATTCTCTTGTTTTTTAGATCAAGGAGCAACACTCCATATTGCTCAGAGGTATATATATACTCCATATTCTCTTGTTCATGGGTAGAATTCAGTTTCATTTCAATCCGACTGTTGCTCAGAGGTATTTTTAGGGTTTCTAATTCTAATTCTGGGCACGCTGGCTATCAGTGAGTTTTTTCAGCTAGCGGGTCGGCTGCTGTTGCCCTTGATGAGGATGTGGAGGATGCTTTCCGTTAGAGATGGGAGCATGATCACTGTTACTCTGCACGATCTTGTTATCGTGCGATGTTCGGAGCTAGAGTGGAGATGGCTGGGGCAGTACAGATCTAGCGGTCTAGAGCTCCGCCAAACTGCAGGGTGTTCCTTTGGCTAGCGGCCAAGAACAGATGCTGGACGGCGGACAGATTGAGTAGGCGTGGCCTCCCGGACCCGCCTACTTGCCCTTTCTGCGACCAGGAGGCTGAGACGCTTGACCACCTTCTGCTTGGCTGCGTCCTGACTCGGCAGGTTTGGGCGACGTGCCTGCGTTGGTGGGGTAAACTCCATTGGATGCCGCATGCTGACACAAGCTTCGTACCTTGGCTCCAATCGAAGCAGGGGGTCCGGGGAAGGACTGAGACCTGTGGACGGCTGTCACCCTTGTGTGTTGGTGCCTATGGCGCCACCGGAATGACGTTGTTTTTGAGGGTGCCACCCCATCTTTATACAAGGTAGTTACCCGGATCACAGATGAAGCGGAGTTGTGGCGCGCCGCGGGGCTGTTCAGAGGTAGTCTGGTAGACGTGGGTAAGTGGAGATATCGCGAGTAATCTCGTAGCGTGTGTGTGCCGCTGCCCCGCTGAGGGTAGTGTGGGGTTGCACCGCCTGGCGGTTGTGCCAGGGGTGCGTTGTATATCGGCCTTCTGGCCCTTCTTCTTTGAACCAGATACGTCTCTCCATGACGTATCCTTGAAAAAAAAATTCATAGAAAAATGTATTTTTAGGGTTTTTTTATTCATAGGAAAATCATAGAAAGGGGGAAAACGTAGAATTGGGATGTTATGATCAGTTAAATTCTATAGGAAGACGCGTTATATTTGATTATGCTAAAGGAAATTTTCATGCGATATGACATAATATTTTATTTCTATAGAATTTGCACTACAAGGTTTTTATAGGAATAGTTCCTATAAAATATGCTTCTATGAATCAAACAACTAGCGTTGGAAAAATTGTCATAGAATTACTCCTACACAACATAGTCCCTACAGTGACAATCAAATAACATCGAAATGCATGTTTCTTACATATTTCTACAACTTATATCCTTTTAACATTGTAACCAAGAAAGTGCACTTAGCAGTTCTAGGCTCTAATTTTTATTACCTAACTAGTAGAAGAGATAGGCCTACAAAAATAAACTAACTAGCGCATACCACATCAACTGAGTAGTACGGAACAATTGCAAGAAATACATTTTGTAGTACCTACAGTACCCCTCTCCAACCAAAAACTCTCAATTCTGAAGAATCTGCTGGTAATACTTGCCGTGGTTTTAGTAAAAAATTAGGAAAATTTTATTGAGGGAAATAGGGATGGAAACGGACCAGATTTTTTTCAAATAAATACGAATGTGAATTGGTATGTTGTTGAACAAATGTTGCTCGAATGCAGACGCATATAAAGATGTTTACTCAATTTGAAATGGATACAAGTAACAACATAATAGACTCGTATCTTATAGTGAGTTAACTGTCTAATAATATAATCCATAATACTTTAAAATTCAATCATAAAAAATAACATCTGACCACTTTATTAGTATTTTTGGTTAAATAATTGGCATTATGATAGAACTAATGAAATATGCTACCACAATTTTATTTGGATACGATATATCTATCTTTATATCCACATTTTGTTTAAAATTCAATATCACAATTAGTTGTGTATATGTAAAATGAATTTGGATATCGGAAATATTTTTGTACACCCACGCATGGGTGTGGGTGTTTTCGTCACCGTTCATTTATTTCTCGAGATTCGTATCCACCATGGTAGATGGAAATATTTTATTTCTCTCCTCTTTTTATCCGAATCTCAAAGCACAATGGACGACGGAAACAACCCACACCCATGCATGTCCATTCAGATTCAAATATTATCATAATCATTTTTAATTTTTAAATACGAAGATCAAATAATTTAAATTATCCACTATCAGTTTGCCCCTCTAAAACGAACGCTAGAAACTTAGAATTCGCATCCAAAAACTATGGCTCGGTCGCTCGGAGGCAGTACTAAACCGAGATCCGGTGAGTCAAACGTTTGCTGCGCGTGGCTTCCGCGCGAAGCGACTTTGATGAACGGATGAACCTGTCGCGGAGCCTCCCCATGCACCTATCCCCGGCCGGCGGCCAGCACGCCCTCCTCCGGCTGGTGGACTCCTGCTGCTCCCCGGCGCACCTCCCCGCCGTCCGCGCCGCGCATGCGCGCCTCCTCCTCCTCCAGGACCCCTCCTCCCACCCGTCCCCCGCCGTCGCTCGCGTCAAGCTCATCCAGGCCTACGCCGCCTGCTCCGCCCTCCCGGCGGCCCGCGCCGTGCTCGCGTCCTCCCCCGACCGCAGCAACGTGTTCTACAACGTCCTCCTCCGCGCGCTCACCAGGGCCGCCCTCCACCGCGACGCGCTCCTCCTCTTCGCCTCCATGCGGCCGCAGGGCGCCTCCTGCGCCCCCGACCACTACACCTACCCGCTCGCCCTCAAGTCCTGCGCCGCGTCGGGGAGCCTCCTGCTCGGCCTCCAGATCCACTCGTCCATCGCCAGGACCGGCCTCGACGCGAACCTCTTCGTGGCGCACTCCGCGATCAGCATGTACGCGCGGTGCGGCCGCCCGGACGACGCCTACCAGGTGTTCGGCGAAATGCCGCACCGGGATGTCGTTTCTTGGAACGCCATGATTTCCGGGTTCGCTCACGCGGGCTTGTTTGCCCGGGCCGTGGCGGTTCTCAGGGAGCTGGTGGGGCTGCAGTCTCCGAGGCCTGATGCTGGGACCATGGCGAGCATTCTGCCCGCCATGGGTGATGCCAAGACAAAGGATGTCGCGTTCCTGAGGGAAGTGTTTGACGAGATGAGGTTTAGAGGACTCATCGCTTGGAATGCGATGCTTTCCATCTATGCTTTCAATGAGCTGCATGTGAAGGCCGTTGAGCTGTTCACGAGGATGGAGAAGGACGGGGTTGAGCCAGATGCGGTGACACTAGCGACTGTTCTTCCTTCCTGTGGAGAGGTCTCGGCGTTTTCGCTGGGGAAGCGAATCCATGAGATTATCAAGAGGAAAAAGATGTGCCCTAATATGTTGCTTGAGAATGCTCTCATGGACATGTACGCCAACTGTGGATCCTTGAAGGATGCCAGGGAGGTATTTGATTCCATGAGTACACGGGATGTGGTATCATGGACTTCCATCATTTCTGCATATGGTACGCGTGGTCATGGGACAGAGGCCATCGACCTGTTCGAGAGCATGCAAGGACAAGGTCTGGAACCGGATTCCATTGCCTTTGTTTCTGTTCTTGCAGCATGTAGCCACGCTGGCCTTTTGGATGTTGGAAAGCGTTATTTTGAATGCATGACTAGCAGATATCGGATAACACCAAAAGTAGAGCACTATACTTGTATGGTGGACCTTCTTGGGCGTGCAGGAAGTATAAGCGAGGCATATGATTTCATCATGGCGATGCCTATCGAGCCAAATGAGAGAGTCTGGGGAGCCTTATTAGGAGCTTGTCGGATTCACTCGAATATGGACATTGGTTTGTTGGCAGCAGACAGTTTGTTCAGACTGGTACCCAAACAGTCGGGATACTATGTGCTATTATCGAATATTTATGCTAGGGCTGGGAGATGGGCTGATGTTAACTCAGTGAGAAGTGTCATGGCAAGCAAAGGTATCAAGAAATTGCGTGGTGGTAGCAATGTGGAGATAGGGGATCAGGTTCACACATTTCATGTTGGTGATAGATCTCATCCACAATCGGAAATGATATACGAGAAATTGGATGAGTTGTTAAGAAGGATCAGGGGAATGGGTTATAACCCAGAAGTTGAGGGCGCGCTTCATGATGTTGAAGAGGAAGACAAGGAGGGCCATCTTTCAGTGCACAGCGAAAAGTTGGCTATTGCATTTGTTCTGATAAACACTAGTCCAGGGACACCTATTAGGATAACACTGAATCTTAGAACATGTAGTGATTGCCATCATGCTGCAAAGCTCATCTCAAAAATCACAGATAGAGAGATTATCCTCAAAGACATCAATAGGTTCCACCATATTGTACAAGGAGTTTGCTCATGTGGAGACTACTGGTAACAAAGTATATGATTATCAAACGGTGCATTCGTAACTTCGGGTCGCATTGATTAACTAGGAAAACAAAAGCCTTGGTAGAAAGATTGAAATTTCTGTCTTTAACTTGTGTGGTTTCTGGGTTGACTGGGAGGGCAATTACATGTGCAAAATTTCTCACATAAATGTAACATACATGTGCTTTTCGTATCCGCTCCGTCATGCAGGATTGATCTTCCTTCTCATAGCAAGATGTATCAGGAACCACGCGAATCGGTTGTACAGCTTTGGCCTCTACTTGCAAGTCCGAGAGAACTTAACATATGTGATGCTGGAGTGTGAGTTTGCCGCAAGGACAAAATTACCGGGAAATTTATGAGCAGGTTTGAGATAAGTGCGCCTTCACTGGTGATTTGAAGGTTGGATGAGATGGCGTCTTTAATATTGCAATGTCAATTTCATTGCTGACTACGGCCTCTTCATCGATGGCGTGCTACATATAAGAGCTGTCGGAATGGCAAACTTGATATCTAAATCTACCAAATTATAGTTTTGATACCAATCCAGAGGCCTAATCATGGCCCTGATCCCAGCGTGTTGCTTCATCATGACCCGCTCTTGTCATGCCTAAGATAAGATAGCAAGTCAGTGTTATGTGTTTTAGCGCGTTTTTCCTCTGTTCCTTTTGGTGAACCACTGTATACCTTACGATGTCCTATCGTTGTTGCAGCTGGGTTGTGATATTGTAGCGTTTGGTGTGCTCCATGCTGATGTATCCCAGTTTGCTCTCTTTTCTTTTATTATCTGATAAACTTAGCTATTAGTGGAGTCAGGACATACGCTCTGTATATTTTTATCATGAAATCATTCTTTTCTTGGATTTTGTTCCAGATTCACTGAGGGCCTTCCATGAAGACATAAGTTTGGTACTGGCACAATCTGCTGACCAAAGGTAGCCATTGGTTGCATGTTTTCTCCATACACAGATATCCTATTTCCTCTTTATCTACTTGAAGAATTTGCTTCTGCTACTAGTTGCTTGTGTGGTGTGGAATACACTATTTCACTAGATAACATATAACAGTATAAGGCATTTGTTCGGATGATGTTATACGAAATTCTAATAGGATCCTTGGGTTAACATGTACACTTACCTTACTCAGTGAGCTGCAAGCTTGCTTAGATTGCAGAAGGCATCCAAATGACTTCAATTTCCTTGATGTTATTTTATACATTTTACTGTATTTATGAAGATTGAATACACTATTTCACCAGATAACAGCATAACACATTGTGCGGACGATGTCATACAAAATTCTAACCCAATTGCTAAAAAGTGCTTGGATGCTCCCTGTCAAACCGAGCACTCGCTCGTGAGCCGTTGGATTCGCTGTTGACGGACGGATTTCACGCGGCTCTGGCGACCGGAACCCACCTGGACGCGGACCGTTTCGCACCTGAAACCCGGACCATCCCCACTTGTTTTTTGTCTTCTTCTGTTGTCGATTCGGAGAGGCAGACACGCGACGTTTTCTCCTCCATTTTCTCTTCCTCTTCTCTCCATCGCGATCCCAAATCCCCTCTCGCGTTAGGGTATCTCGGTGCTGGTGGCGGAGCTCGGCGATCTCGTTCGCTGGCGGAGGCCGGCGATCTCGTTCGCTGGCGGAGCTCGGCGATCTCGGACGCTGGGAGTTTCGCCGTAGGGGACCGCGCGGTAGTGCGGCGAGCTCTGCGCCGGGGAGTGAGGCTTCCCCGTCGGTGTTCGGCGACGATTTTCGGCAGGGGGGGAGGAGGTCGTGTGCGTCGAGGTGTTCCATCTGTCGACGCGACCAGAGAGTGCGCGGCCACTCCATTAGCCAGTCGTCGAGATCCGCGGTGTTGAGCGCGGCGGTGGGGATCAACAAGGCGGGAGATCTAGGTGCGGTCGTCGGCGGGGTGCGAGGTCACCAAGTTTTCGGCGTTCCAGAGGTTTTTTCTAGCTTCATCCCCTGCTAATTTTTGCTTGTTGTTCGTACATTTTTTTGGAGCGAGCAATTCGATGCATAGGTAGTCCCCTGCAAAATTACTTTCGTGGGGACCAATTCGAGCCAATTCGAGCCAATCACGAACTAATTTTCGTGGTTGTTGAGGACCAATTCGAGCCAACGAATTAATTTCTCTTGAGGACTTTTGCTGGGGTAGCTGCTGGCGTATAGTTCTGGTGGTACTGCCCTTGATTTTTTGCTGTGCAACGCATGTGCCAAATCATATTTGTACAAGGTAGATGCAATGGTAGGCTTTTCGAGCAACGATAATGGTGCGTTAATTCATAACAAATCATGGTGCGTCGCTCGCGGAGGAGGTGGCCACCATGGCATTTCTACATCTTCATGTTTGTACATGTTCAAGCCAGCTGAGAGAGAACCAGTAATTTTTTGCTCTCGATGATGATGATGATGAGGCTGCAGAAATGGCACTACGTGAGGAGGAGTTCGAGCTGTAGATTTGTTTTTGTGTGCTGATGATACATGTTGATGGAGAATGCACCTCTACCTGTTCAATTTTTTTCTACTCCTTGTGATGTTTGATCATACTATACAGATGCAAATTTGCAGCTGAGACCAGGGGATAATTGGATCCTAATTGGATTGCTTGTGTTGCATACCAGGGAGAGATCAGTCACTGTTTTTTCATTACCTTCTGCTTCGTCTACGCTCACTTTGTTCTTTTTTCTGTATGGGCAAACAATTTCATTTGTATAGTCAGAACATTGATTAACATCTTGTTGATGCCTCATAATTTAAGGTCTAGTACAGAGCTTTTGGTGAAGAGACTTTTATGAGGATTACTAGTAGGGATGTGCAACTTAATATTAGTAGGTATACAACTTAGGAATTGTGGGGTATGCATCTTAGCACATTTGTGAATTTCACCATCTATAAAATACTAACTTAGCAGATTTTTTTGTGAGTGTACAATTTTATTGGGGTGCAAAATGCAACTTAGCTCATATGTGATCCAAGACAAAAGGTAGTTGACAAATCATGGTAGCCGATTTAGTACTAACTGTAGGCATCCTAGATGCATGGACTTTTCAAGTTCATATGTAGTTGTGTGCAACTTTACTATAGTTGTTTTTGTAGCCAACATAGTGGCAGTGATGTACAACTTAGACGTGGTGATATATATTTTTTTGGACAGTGGATGCAACTTAATCATAGTGTGGTGTACAATTTAACAATAGTGGGTATACAACTTAACAACACTGAGTATACAACTTAATTGCCTAATGCATTTTTTCTCTATTTCTACAGTGTCAAAAATTCTGAAATTATGAATAAGGATAATGATAAGCGGTCCCGACTACGGTTACCACAAGTTTCTGGAGTTGTCCGAGAAACAACTATCTCAACGACGAGCAGCTTTGCTCCACCAAATGTTTTCGCAGCCAGGAACTCTGTTGACCCATCCAGAAATGCAGCACCAAAGCCTGCAGCTGCCCGACGCTTTAAGGTAGTGAGTTTTTTGTACGGACTTTTCTCTTTTAATCTTGTACATTTTTTCTTTTTTCGTAATTCAATGTTTTTTTTGGGTTTCAACTAACATTCCTTCTGTTATGTTCAGCTTGGAAGGAATCGAGCTTCCCCTGCAAGGTTGTTTAAACTTAACAAGATACTTGTGGCAGCTCAGAAGGAACTCATTGAAGAATGGGGCTGGGGAGGAATGTTAAAGGTTGAAGCTAAAGAAATGCCCGTTGACCTGAGTATGTGGGTGCTTTCATGCTTCGATCCCATAAGAAGCGAGCTTGCCATTCCTGGTAGGGGGGCATCCCGAGTTACTGCTGACAGCTACACCAGGATTTTTGGGATCCGAAATGAAGGCATGCCTGTTTGTTATGAAATGGAAACGGAACCAATTAAGTTCATGAACGAAGAGTATGGAATAGAAAGTGGTTCAGCACCAGACTTTGTTGATTGGTGCAAAATGATATCAGACATGGGAGGTTCAGCGGATATGAAGTTCCTCCGTGCATATTTTGCGGGAGTAATCAGCTGTTTCATTAGCCCTACAACAAGTCCAACTATAAGTCCCGGATGTTACACCGGTTTATTTGATCTCAATCGGTTCCGCCGGTTAAACTTCGCACAGTTTGCAATTGATCAAATCATTGCTGAAGTAAAGAAGATGGGAGTGAAGAAGAAGTCTGTGTGTTGTTGCCTGCATCACCTAGTGGTAAACTTCAAAACCAAATTTCTTTTATTTTTTGGAACCACACTATAGTGTTTTCAGTATACCAACTTTTACCCTGAACCAAATCATGTTCTATCTGTTTTTGCAGATACTGTACCTCGATTCGTTGGTGGTTGATGAGCCTGTAGCAACTGATGAAGAGTGCCCCATTCGGGCTGCAGCATGGAACGATAGGCTCATACAAAATGTTATGCGCAAGGACTCTAAAGGCAATGGCGAGTTTGGGAAGCTTAGAGTAAGTGTTACGAACCAATGAACTTTTTTTTCGAGTTACTTTTTTTCGGGGTTTTTTGTGTGCCTTTTCTATCATATATACTTGTGTTTTTGACTAACACGGTGGTCTGTCTTTTTGTGTTTGCATGAAAAGTTGAAAGAAACAATTGGTGCAAGTTTAAGAGACTCTCTTTTTGTGGGAATGACCAGGGCGGAGGAATTTGTATCTTCAAAGTTGCCACGGAAATTTGCAAGCGAGGTATACATGTTGGACTATAGTTAATTTTTTTGCATCTCACGAGTGAACTTTTTACATGTTCTGGTGTCTAAGTTATCTACCATTAGGACTGACTTGGCTTTTTATTTTCTAAGTAGCGCATCATTTTTGTTCCAAAGGTGCATACATATAAGTAAGTTGTGCATTTTTTTTGTCACCGTTTTTTAATGGTTCCACATATAAGCCAAGTTGTATATTGAATAGAAGAAATTGGCTAGTTCCACATTTTACCTAAATCTGTTTTTGCATGTGATTTTTTTGTGTTGCTTCACACGTGTGCTAAGTTGCATACTCACTAATTCTAAGTTGCATACCCACTATGATTAACTTGTATCTACTGACTAATCTAGTTTCACCATGTCTTTTTTTAGTTTGTGGTACAGTAAGTTGAATTACATAGTAAAACCAAGTTGTTTCATATGCATTTTTACTAAGTTGCCTTGTATATGCAGAAGAAACGAAAAATTGCTGTAATTGTTGGGGAGCTGTGCACGGACATATCAAACGGGCTTGGCACCTTTGTCGAATCGTTTGCGAATTTAATGGATGAAGAGCAGGGAGGTAGCAGGAAGAGGCAACGGAATGACAAAGTTGTTCATGATGAGGATGTTTGCGACGACGAAGGTGTTGATGATAATAATGCAGAACGTGAATCTGAAGAAGATAGTGATGGCGAAGACGATGACGATGATGACACCAGGGAGGATGACGATGATGACACCGGGGAGGATGAAGACGATGACAACGGGGAAGATGAAGATGACCCGGATGGCGGGAATGACAACCATAGCACGATGCTTGGGGAAGATGAACAACACGAAGACCCGGCATCCAACTTGCATCCGCCTCCAAGAAGATCCGCTAGGCTAACACCTAAAAAACCCCATGATGGTCCATCTAGCAACCTCGGGAAGAGGGTTTGTGACAATGTAGATGATAACAACAGGGGAGATGAAGTTGATAACAACAGGGAAGTCGAAGATGATGCAGATGTCAGAAGTGACAACCATAACACTGGAGGTAGAGGGGAATATGAACAAGTTCAACACTCAGCTGATTACTCGCAACCGGCTCCAAGAAGATCTGCTAGGCTGACACCTCAGAAATCAAATGATGCACCATCTAGCAATCTCAAGAAGATGCCTTCTGACAATGAAACAAGTTCAGATGATTTGTCAATTCAGGGTCTTATTCAGAGTATTAGGAGGAGGGCTGAGCAAGAACGCTCAACACAGTTGCACACAAATCAAGAGCATGACAATGATGATGCACCAAATGTATCAGATTGCAGTCCATTTTCTGAACTACGAGAGTTGGTTGGCTCAGAGATAAGACATGAAATTGACATTCCTTACATAGAACCCCCTCAAATTTTCGACAAAGAGCCCCATTTGTATGCAAAGGAAGTGTTCATGAGTGTGATACAGAAGGATAAGCAGTCAACTCTGGAAAGCGACCCACCACTTACCACTTTTGGTAGTGATGAGGCAATACAAAAGCTCACAGCAGAGTGCTTTAATGTGCATAGATTGGATATCCAAGGTGCAGATCAGAAGCAAAAAAATTTCAGACAGAAGCAGGTGGTACATCGTGAACGTCCAGTTCAAAACCAAAAGAAAAGCAGGTTATCAGCTAATGATACTGGGAAGTCAACAATCCCAGTCACATTACAAACCGAACCAGGAGCAGTGAAAGTCAGCACAAATATCCCACATGGAACAACCAAATTGGCAAAGCAAAACAAGCATGTCACTGCAGTTCCTAATTATGGGGTTCAGGAAAATCCCCAAGTCATGTCTCATTGTGCAGTGCCATCAAGTAAGTTTTTTCAGTAACACACAAATCTATTAGCATACTTTTTCTTTTTTTCTTTTTTGCATCAGAACAATGCTTAACTTGCCTCAACACAAGGAACAAAGTTGTTTTTAAAAATGTTTTGCCTTGGTTTCTGGTTTTCCCAAAAACCAGTTTCTGGTTTTCCCAAAAGCAAAAATAATTTTGTCACTGCATGTGCAGATGCAAGACCAACAAGAGCAAATCCATTTCAGCCCACATCTTCCAGAGGAACTGAACATCAGCAAATCCCACAAGTCATGCCTCATTCCCGAGTGTCACCAACTAAAGTAATGAAAGCACCACAGAAACATGCACCACTGCCGCAGGGGATTCCAGCAAACAGAGAAGCTACATGCCCTACACGTAAAACCTGTCCACCTCCTGAACCAAAGATTACAAATCTTGATGAGGTCACGAGGAAACGCGCTATGTTGGCCAGAGCCCCGGATGCTCCGAGTTTCGATCTTGGTTTTGATAGCCCTGCAAAAATCGACACAAACACTCCATACTCATTTGGTATAACACCAGTTGACTTGGATGCTGAACGGTTTGGCGGCGAAGTAGATGATTGGGATGAAGCAACCTGGAAAGAAGCTTGTGAAGCCGTTGATAAGGTTGAAAAGGAGAAGAAGTATAAGGAACAACGAACTACCGACAACAGCACTGTCCTTACTGGTAGTGGGTTCAAGACTCCTGTAACTACGGTGAACAACATTGCATCCAGCTCTCAAGCAAAGGAAAGCACAACAGCCGCTGAGAGGCCAGAAGAGAAGCGACGCAGACTAATTAGGCAAGCTATTTGTCGATTATCACCATACATCACGTATGAAGATAGTAGCCTGTTCACATGTTCAGCAGAGGTCAAAGAGTTGTACAATGCAGTGATTGCCCATGGACGGAGATCTACGAGGGGCAAGGAAATTGACAAATCTCCAATAATTGTCAACTATGAAAAGTTTTTGTATCATTGAAAGAGCTTGCCAACTCAATGATGCCTTCGGTTTAGTGAGCAATACTGTAATGGAACTTGGAATCGAGTCCATCATGTTGAGGAAAGATAGGGATGTGAAGAAGATTGTTATGCCTTTGAGGGTTTCGGTACGAATCCATATTTTTTTGTGTTTTTTTGATCTACTTTTTACGTACTTTTTGTCTGTACCATGTGTATATTCATAATCACATGCTTTTTATTTTACTATCTGCGACATCTACTCAAAGATTTGAAAAAGAATGGGAAGGAGTTGAAAAAACACTTCAGACAAGACTCTGCACACCTTGACGGGAAAGACTCTGTAAGTTTAGTTTTTCTATACCACGATTAACTTGATTTTCCTTACAGTGGCACTTAAGTTGTCTTAGTTTAGACGCGACAATTTTTCCTGGCCTATCTTGTGTTCCCTAACTAACCAACATGGATTTATCAAAAACAATTTTTAAGTCGCATTTAGCGACTAAAACAAATTTTTTGATTTACAAGACATGCACAAGTTGGATACTTAAGTTGCATTAGTGACTCAGTAAACTAGGATTCACAAGCATGATCAACTTGTATTTAGCAAAACATTTTTCGCAATTACAACTATGATTAAATTGTACACCACTAGGTGATATCCAATCATGTTTAGACGCGACAATTTTTTACGGCCTATCTTACGTGTTCCTTAGCTAACCAACATGGATTTATCAAAAACAAATTTTAAGTCACATTTAGTGACTAGAACAAACTTTTTGATTACAAGACATGCACAAGTTGCATACTTAAGTTGCATTAGTGACTCAGTAAACTTGGATTCACACGCATGCTCAACTTGTATTTAGCAAACATTTTTTCGATAAACTTGTATATTCGATAAACTTGTATTTTAGCAAAACATTTTTCTTAGGTTGAATACTTTTGTTTTTAGAGAAAACATGCTCAAGTTGGGTGTACTTTGTGCATTGCCCTGGATCTGTAAACAGCTACCATGAAACTGCAACTAGCTCGATGAAGTATTCTAGGTAACCTTTAGCAGTTTGCTAGGGGGGGGCAGTGCCATGTATATGGCATCCTTTCCAGCAATGTTCAGACATTTTCAGAAATTGTCACAATGTTCGTACAAGAAAAACACACTTCACTATGATGGATCTGCACTAAGCAGATTTTTTTGTTAACTGTATGTAAAATGGTCAACATGCCTGCACGGCGACCTGGGCCAAGCTAACATAGTTGATTTTTGTGAACTTACTCCTTCTTGGATTGCTTAAGAAATAAATTCCAAAATGTCTATTTTTTGTTCATATAGTAAATCCTTTTTTGTGCCAATGGTCTGCATGCTAATTTACCCTTTTACCTCTAATAAAATGTAGGTGATGTTGCCGATAATTGAAGACTTGGTACTGACGCGAGATGAGCCGGTGAACCACTATTGGTTATTCGTCATCAACATTAGGGATAGGAGATTTGAGGTGCTTTGGATTCACTTAGATCTTTGTACGATAGAAAATTAGCTCAAAATGTCGAGGACATCCTTTCAGCTATTCACACATTGTGGGACCGAGTATTATGCAAATTCACCGGTTAAGCTCAGTAGATTCGAAGGCCCCGAAGACATAAAGCCACCAAAGCAAGGGACCAAGTGAGTTCAGTTGGGAAATATATATGTACTGACATTTTGTGTTTTTTCCAAACATGTAGTAAGTTGTACAGAGGTTTTGTTTTCTACATGTATTTTTTCCTAACTTGATTTCTACACATGCACTAACTTGATTTCTACACATGCACAAGTTGCATACTTAAGTTGCATTAGTGACTCAGCTAACTTGTTTTCTACACATGCACTAACTTCATCCCCCATTCAAGCTAACTTTGATTCCCAAAAGATGTACAAGTTGTTTGACATTTTTCAAAGCTAATTTGATTTCTACACATGCACTAACTTGATTTCCCATTCAAGCTAACTTTTGATTCCCAAAAGATGTACAAGTTGTTTTGACATTTCAAAGCTAATTTGATTTCTACACATGTACTAACTTCATCCCCCATTCAAACTAACTTTGATTCCCAAATTAGTACAAGTTGTTTGACTTTCAAAGCTAATTTGATTTCTACACATGTACTAACTTCATCCCCCATTCAAACTAACTAAAATATGTAGTAAGTTTTGTACAGATGTACTGACTTTTTTTGTTTCTTAGTTGTTTATCCATTCAAACTAACTTGGTTTTTTCAATCATGTGCAAGTTGTTTCCTCCATTCATGTTTAGTTGATTATCCCACTTGTCCAAGTTGTTTCCTCATTCAAGCCTAACTTGGTTCTTACACCCACTGCAGCACGGAGTGTGGCATCTGCACCTTGTTCAATGCGAGAACATTGGAATGGCAGGAAGTTGCCAAACTACTCAGCCTCTCATATCCCAATCATAAGGAAGAAGATGACACATACATGGGTTACATCTGTCAAGAATCTTGTGAAATGGAAAGCAATTATAATGAAGAAGAAATGAGGTAAAGTTCTTGGATTAAAGCTAGCATCGTATCTAGTACAGCTTTTTTCCGTTTCCCACCCAGACATCCATGTAATTTGCTCCAGCAACAAATTTATGTTCATACTTATATAAAATAAAAAGCAAATTACAATATATTGACGACAACACATCATGACTTCATTTTCTCTAGATCTTCTTTTCCTGGCTTTTCATGCCTTCCATGGCTTTCATGGTTGTCTGTCCTTATTGCCCAACGCAGCAGTACACGTCGCAGTGTTATGACCAGGCTGACCACACACACCGCACAAACTCATTTTTTTTGGCTGCAACTCAATACCTGAGGGTATTCGACTTTTCTTGCGCCCTTTAGTACTAGATCTAGGAGGATTGAGAATAACGAAAGGTTCATCTCTGGGCGCAACCACACCACCAGATGGTTGTTCCGAAGATGCCCCTTGCACTGACGCTTGCTTGTTCGCACTACCTTGATGTTGAGGTGCAAGGGGGCAGCAGTTGCGGCAAAGAGGACGTATGTTATGTCTGTTTACCTGAGAACTTTGTACTCGGGGAAGGACCCACATGGACACCTTGAGGCGATGCATAAGTTTGTTCCACAGGGATTTGCTGGCTGCTTCCCGTTGGTTGTGTCTGCTGTCCCGTAGGAGCTGAAGTGTCAAACCAGTTACTACCAGTAGCCTTTGCTCGTTTACTGGTACTAGTTTTTGGCAAAGACGATGCATTTCTTGATTGACGAGTAGTGGGAGCTGAAGGTGCTGCACGCTTCGCATTAGATGTTGCTGGTTCTTTGAAGGACAGGAGGGACCAATGTCTCCTGCTGCACATTAGAAGTTGCTTTACGAGCAGTAGGAGCCGAAGGTCTTGCGTGCTTCACATTGGGAGCTGCTGCTTGCTGCTGGGCATGAGGAACCGATGTATCCTGCTGAGCATTAGAACTTGATGTAGGTTGCGGTTCACTAGGACCTGCTGTTTGCTGATGTGCATTAGGTCTAGGTGTAGGTTGTGGGGCATTACGGCTAGCTGTATGCTGATGTGCATTAGCTCCAGGTGTATGATGCGGGGCACTAGGATCGATGTATGCTTGATGCGCGAAGTAGATACTTGTTGGTTGTCTTTGCATTTGTAGATGTATTGCTTTTAGCCTTTTTCCTCCGTACTTTCTTCAATTGCACAAACTCAGCCTTCATCTCCCTAATGTGTCTGCGAGCAATAGCTGCTGCTTGTTCAGTTTCACTGCCCAGTTTAGCAACCTGTACAAATGATGTACATAAATTTGCATAACGCAACTACGTAGCGACTGTTCGGCATCAACTCATCCAACGCAGGACCGGTAGGCATTGTGACACTTTCAGCTGCAAGTTGAGTCCACCTCTTTGTGATGTATCTCTACGGTATCCTATCAATGCCTATGTGTGTGAACACCTTTAAGACGTGACAGACAAAGCAAACCGTCGCGCTGAAACTTGCGGCGATCCACAGTTGTAGCTGTTTTCACCACTTGCATTTACCATGTAGCTTCTTTCCCCGTATGGGTAGCACCTCTCACTGTTAGGAACCAAATAATACATGTTTGGTGCAAGAACCTGCACATTGTACCTACCAATGAGTTCAAACTCAACTTTGAATCTGTGGTAGATATCCCTTGTATAGACTGTAAGCGCATGCTTCTCAATCGGGAAAGTTGATTGTGGCACTACCTCAAGCTGTTACGTCACCGTAGTCATTGTTCCCCTCAACTCCTAAAATTTTCCGCTGAATTTTCTCATATTGCTGCACAAAATGCTTAATTGAGTTGTGAGGATGAATATACCGCTTCGACACGGCGTTGAACCCCTCACTTCTCTGTGTTGGTTGCAAGAAGGGGAAGAAGCGATCTTTGAAGTAACATGGAACCCATGTGTGGGCATTTTTCTTTAACCAATCAAATGTTTCATTTCTGCCAACTCCCACTTCAGAACCATTTCTTGCCAACGGGCTTCAAACTCTTCTACGGTCCAACTCTCATCAACACATGAGTTGAATTCCTCTCGCCAAACACTGGACGCCTTCCTAAGAAAGAACCAAGTTTCTCATTAGCTTTCTTCATTATATGCCAGCGACAGTTTCGATGCCAGCTTACTGGGAAAATAGCTTTTATCGCAGACCTCATAGCCCAGTCCTGATCTGTGATTATGTTCGACGGCTGCCTGCCATGCATTGCTTTAAGGAAAGTGCGGAAAAGCCACTCAAAACTTTCTTGTTTCTCATCTCGAATCAAACCACAACCCAGCATGAATGACTGTCCATGTCTGTTTATCCCGACGAAGGGGGCAAAAGGCATGCTGAAGCGATTTGTCAAGAAGGTTGTGTCAAAAGACACGCAATCATGATAGGATTCTTGATAAGCTTTCCTCGCAACACTGTCGACCCAGAATATGTGTTCAACTCTGTTCTCATCGTCCAACGAGAAATCATAGAAGAAATCTGGGTCTTTACGCTTCAAGTCCTTGAAATAGTCAAGTGTCTCACTTATGTCATATTCCTTGTTCTCACTCCTGAATTCTGACCTCAAGTTTGATATCGTTTTAGGGCCATATGGGACAAAAGCATCTTCACCATAAAATTCAGACATAATCTCCATCATGCGCCCTGCCATTTTTTTTTTTGCAAATGAAAAATAAAGCAAAATGTCAGTTAACCTATGATACATGTAACAAACCTTCCTTAATAGCAATAGGGAAATCAACTTTTTTGTGTTTTTAGGCAATACATCTTGTTTTTCAACATACTGCCATTATATGAATTTTGCTAGTTAAAGCACGCTGATGGGAGCAAAAAATTTGCATCCTGCTACTGTACACACTTACTAATTTGAACACTTGTGAAGCAATAAGTTGCACAGTAATTTTTACTTACATTTTTCCTAAACTTGTTTCATAAAGATGCTCAAGTAGCGAACTAAGTTGGATAACTAAGTTGGTTTTGCCAAAAGATAACTAACTTGGATCCTAAGCATGTATATTTTGGATTCGCATTAACTTAAGCATGTTCTTTTGTTTGGTAACCCAAGTTTTTTTAAAATCCAACTTTGTTGATTCGATAAATCAACTTAAGCAATTTTGCTAATCCAAGTTAGGGTGACTACGGAACACAAGTATTTTTGTTTAAATTGCATACCCATTGTTTTGTTAAGTTGCTTTCTTGAATCAACAAACTTGGAAACACCGAGTTGATGTGTGCAAGCTTGCTGTTCTCACTAACTGCTGTTCTCACTAACTTAAGCAACTTAAACAAATTGGACAATCCAAGTTGGTTAACTAAAGAACACAAGTTAGGTACAGCAAAAAAACAACTTAAGTGCAATTTTACATATTTTCAAGAGGTGCATTCCTACTAGTTCAAAACAATTATTTGCAAAATGCTGACTACTTTTTAGAAACATGAAATGGGAAAGAAAAAATGGTTTGGTTTTTATGGTCAAACCTGTTTGCAAATTGCAATTGTGTAGGCATCTTAGGAACTCTCTCTCATCTGGTGGAATACCCCTGTGTGATCTCAAGTATTTTGTGAGGGATGGCTTGTCAACCATGGCGTGGTTATGCTCTTTAATAAAATAGGTCACCTCCCACTTGTTGTTTATTAGCTTCACAAACATTCTAGCACGACAACTCGTCTGCTTGATAGTTTCTCTCTTGCGCTTAACCGCTAATCTACTAGAACTTCTTTTTGATGGTCCAGACTTTGTCATCTTCATCATGTCCTTCTGAATTTTCTTCATCCATACATCTTGGGCTCACTTCTTCAATAATGTTCATCCTTTCCCTACTGCAACTCTTCATCTGTTTTAGGTTTGCGGAATTTGTTGCATACAAGCTGCTTGCTTCTCCGGTGTGCACTGTATGTCCGTTCCTTTGGGATGTGTGAGACTTAGCGAGAAACCCAATTTCGTTGCATAAGCATTATAATGCACTCTTCTTGCTTCGACGGTATCAAACCGCATACCAATAAATGGTTCTGTTGGGGTGGAAAGAACTTCATGCATGCCAGCTATGTCATCTTCACCATCTTCGAACTACGGATAAGTGGTAGATTACGTAGGCATTGTAGTAGTCGGGTTCTTTGTTGTTCCCAACATTGTGTGAAGCTGAATTGGTATGCGGGCCTCTATTACTTGTTGTCATTTGAACCACCACCAACTTCCGGTCGCTGCCTATTGGGTGCGGAGATTCTTCAACCATCTCCGGTGGCGGAGCTTGAGTGCAAAACGGAGGATCCATGTCAATGTCATCATCTTCGTTGGATCGGCATTCAGATCGATTCCTGACATCTGTTAAAATGAAAAAGCTCGTTAGTTTTTTTGAACCAAACCAACTAAATGAACAACTACTTCAAACCTAGCATGTTTCGGTTTTCTCATGTTATTTTTTTTGGGCCTATCATGTTTTCAATGCCAGAAGTAGCTTATATACAAAACCCTGGAACTACCTAAACATACTGATTTTCATTTTTTAAAGTTTCCTTTTTTATCTGTTTACTTTCCAAACTGACAAGTTCATTTTTGCATTTTAACTATGCAGGTTTTAATCAAAATGATCAAGTAGTGGCAAAGAGGCATCAGCATATCAAATGGCGGAAAGGAAAAATCATTCTGCAGTACTGTATCGCTACGCCTTTTATGTTTCGGAGAAAACAAAAACACATCTAGTTGTTTTTATGTGGAATGTTGTTTTCCGAATGACCACTACTAGTTGGCAGTTTTATTTTTTCCCTGACCAAGACCTGGTGTTTTTGTCTACCTTTTGTCCTTCCTTTTTTCTCCAAACCATACTATCTACTATGATGTCTAGTATCTTTTTGTTTATACTATGATGTTACTACGCAAATGAAAACTATGGTTATATACGTACCACGAGTATGCTTTTCTCTCTCCCATTACTTTTTGCGTCACAGTTCATCTGTTTTTATGTCACAGTTCATCTGTTTTTAAATCAACCTAGTGTGGGGTAAAAAGTATCCCAGCATGATGCTTTTGTAGTTTGATATCAGCCTAGAAATATGATGGAAAAGTAAAACTAGGTTATATCTGCAAGTGTTCATGGATAATACCACATTTTGGTGGGGTAGAACAGAAACCAACTTTCATGAAACCAACTATGATGTCTGCAAATTGTTGGGTACAACAGAAAAAGCCAAGTTTTTGTATGTTTGATCTTGGTTTTCCAAACCATGTCTACAGATTTTTCATGAAAAAATATGTTCTTTTATGTTTTTCCTAGCCATATCTGTGCAGATGTCCATGAAAAGCTAGATCTTTTTCCTAGCCATATCTGTGCAGATTACCATGAAAAGCTAGATCTTTTAGTACAGAATACAAGAAGACAAACATATATCTGCTGTTTGATTTTGTGTTTTGACCATGTATCTGCTGTTGTTCATCATATATACAAGTAAATTTTTCTGCTGCTGAAAATAGACAAGGAGATCTGGAGATCTGGGAGAGATGTGTTCATGTTGCTGAAAATAGACAAGGAGGAGATTAGGGATTACCTTTTCTGCTGTGATGTGTTCTTTTAGCTGATGTGCGGTTGCTGCGAACTATCTTGGATCCATGGGAGTTCTCTGTAGAAGATACTGGAGGAGGAAGAAGTAGATGCGGAGGAGGAAGAAGGAGTTAGGGCAGGAGCAAAGCTAGTTTCTTGGTCCGGACGTACGGGGTCGAATTTTGTGTGGTGCTGTACACCCGTTGGAGGGTGGTACGGATATAGCATTGGTCCTCTTCCTTTTTTTACTTGCTTTTTTGTCTTGTCCTTTTTCTTTGTTGTACGTACGTGCTTGTTGTGCTGGAGATAGCCAAACTAGCACCGGATGCTGGCCCAAGCCACCCAGCACTCGGATGCTGGCCCAAGCCACCCAGCACTCGGATGCTGGGCCGGACCACCTAGCACTCGGATGCTGGGCCGGACCAACCAGCACCGGATGCTGGCTAGCCACGTCCAAATTCTAATAGGATCCTTGAGGTAACATTTATAGTTACCTTGCTCAGTGAGCTGCAAGCATGCTTAGATTGCAGGATGCATCTAAATTACTTCAGTTTCTTTGATGTTACTTTATACATTTTACTGTATCTATGAAGATTTATTACATGATTCTGCACCCATAGAAGAATAGAGTGTTCCAAGTATTTTAGCAAGAAAACCCCTCTGATTCTATTCTGTACCGTCTACATTTCCCAACTTATCTTTTATTTCATGATCTTCAACATTTTGCAGGTAATATGGACAGGCTATTGACTCTTCTTCAACCAATGTGGGTACACTTGTTTTACAAGTAAAGACAATTTATATCAGTACGGCAATTCTTGCTGCAAGAAGTCCTTTCTTTCTCAAGGTAGTTCTGATAACCTTGCAAATGCATTTGTTCTATTGTCAGTTCACGATTGCTAATAAGGCTTCATGTTTCTTAGCTTTTCTCAAATGGCACGAAAGAGTCTGATCGGATGCATCCAACACTTAGGATTGCTGATTTAGGTATGTGATAACTCAATTGCAACATTCTTCATCTCTGATAACTTTTTGTAACTTGCTATTATGACTGCCATACTATTTCCAAAATCTCTCAAAATAAAAAACATAATTGTTCATAGCAAATAAATGCCCACGTTTCGAGTTTGTACCACTCCTTTTTGCATGTGACAAAGAAATTGTTTCTTCTCACATATATAGCTTTTCTCAATACTGCAGGTTAATAGTGAAATTTGAATAATCACTTACTTTCACTTTTTTGTTTAGTTTATTATTGAATTATTTTCTTAGTCCTTATGCTGTTTTGCTTTGTTTTCGCTCTACTTGGAACAGAGGAATCCCTTATGGAGCTTTTTAGCTTTATGTACAGTGGAAAGTTGACAGCAACTGATCCCATTCTTCTGCTCGACATCTTGATGGCTGCTGATAAGTTTGAGGTTCTTTCTTGCATGAGGCACTGCAGTCAGTTGCTCACAAGCTTGCCTATGACAACAGAATCTGCACTGCTTTACCCAGAGCATCCATACTCCATTTCAATGGCTGCTGAAGTTCAGGCATTGACAGATGCAGCCAAGGAATTCCTTGCCAATAAATACAGGGATTTAGCTGAGTGAGTCATCTCTATTTGATGCATTCACCTTTTCTTTACTGAAAGAAGTGCATACGTTGTTGTCACACTATCATGTATGAAGTGCACTCAGGGCATGTCTGTCTCATTTCAGGTTTGAAGATGAAATGATGAACTTACCACTTGCTGGTATCGAAGCCATCTTCGGAAGTAGTGACCAACAGGTGGAATCTAAAAATTCCATATTTGACTTCTTGTTCGAGTGGTCATGTGCGTGGTACCCAAAGTTGGAGGACAGACATAAGATCTTGAGTTCTCGCTTAACTTCCGCTGGTGCGCTTCAGTCATGTCTTATAGGACACTGCGGGATATTCTAACATGCACTGATAACTATGCAGACCTTGAGCAAGTAGCTAAGTGTATCACTGAGGTGCTTATGTACAGAGCTTACCCAGCATACCAGCAAGGTCCTCTTGCAGCCGATGCAACAACCCGTTGACAATTTGCAGAGCGTGCTTACAAGGCCAAACCTGTGAAAGTGGTTGCGTTTGATCGACCTAGCCCACTGGTTATAGTGTACTTGGATCTAAAGTGTGATGAATGCTCTGGACTCTTCCTGTCAGATTGCACCCATTCTATGTTGCGTTGCAGGGCATGGATTTCGTCTCGTGGCAGCCTGCAAAATGCATGAGGACAATAACTTTTACTGCTTTGACCTTTACTTGCAGATGGACTGGGACCTGAAGTGCTCAAAGTGTGTCACATCAGACTATGAGTTTGCTGCAAGAAGAAAACCGTCAGGGAAATTTGCCAGCCTGTTTAAAGATGCGTACACCTTTGACGATGGATGGGGCATGGATGCGGTGATCTTTTTGAGACTCCATGGTCAATTTTTTTTAGGGGGATGGAGGGGGACTCCATGGTCGATGTTAATTGCTGATGACAGCCTCTTCATCGATGGTGTGCTTCATCTGAGAGCTGCTGCGACAGTGGTGGGGCAACTGGAATTACAGACTTGATGATATGATATCTCACTCAGCAGAGTTAGGTGGTGTGTGCAGTATCAGCCACTTCAGTAGGATTTCAGTTATGTCCTCTGAGTTTGTTGGTTTACTGGGAATGTTGGCAGCAGGGAGTTTTTGTTACTTTTCGCTTCTGCCTGCGGTCCGTTAGTTTTGTGTCTGCTGGAAATTTGCCTCCTGAATGATGCAAGGAATTGATTTTTTTCGATAAAGATGCAAGGAATTGATGGAGGCTCTTACATTGAAAGTTAGCTATGCTGTTGTGGATTTCGGCCCTGCAAGCAACACAGTGAACTGCAGCTGCATGAAGCTTGAATCCCTAGGAGGCATTATATAGTGTAGCTGAACCCTGAAGCTTTTGATTTAGATCAAATGCTGTACAGTATTGTTAGCGTGCTTTATTATGTACTTGGATAAGATACAATCATAAAATACACATGGTCGCATGTTGACTACGAAATTCCTAACTCTTGTATATTTTTGCGGTGTGTAAACCTAACAAGTGTTTCATCCTACAATCAATAACCTGAAACTTCTTGTAGCTCAATTCAGTAGCTGCTCATCACCTTAGCTTCAGCCATTAGCAGTTCATACTGATTCATGATTTGGTTTCACCATATTGAAGGGTTTTGCCCGGCAATCAAATCTAAAAACTGGGTTTGGGTTCAGTTTCGTGTCTGTGGAAGCCTAACAGGCTACGTTTTCTAGATCGCCTATCAACTGAATTTCCCATTATTTCAGGCTTTCGGTGACTGCGCATCATTTGCATTCACTGTGTGGCTCATAGGGTAATTAAAAGGGCAGAAACATGGTCTTGCATTCCGCGTTAGCGTTTACCAGTTTTCTTTTTGACCCATTATGGATAGTTACTGAATCAGGAGAGTACAACATACTAGAGTGTTTATACTAAACCCAAATCTCTGACTTTAAAGAAAAAAAATCAGTATTAGAGATTTTACATGTCAAATTAGATTAAGGGCCAATGACCCTCTATAAATATAATGTTCAACAATTTTACGTTTTATTCAAGGTCTGCCAATTTGTAGATCATTTTTTTCTTCGTTAACACGATTTAGCGATCACACATCCAAATAACATAGGCGGACAATGGACCAAAAATTTCTATATAACACAAAAAATACTCAAGTTGTAACAAGTTTTTTCACTCTTTTATATCAGCTTCACATGTAACATTCAACTGCGAGTATCTCTCATTTTATTCTGTCAGATGAATCGATGATTCCAAATGGTTTATAGTTCACCGTTGTATCCTGAACAGTTTTTTGAGCTTAGGGGTGAAATTTGTACCAAATCAGAGGCAATGGTTGTAAAGTGAACTTTGGTTCCGGGTAAAAAAAAAGTGAACTTTGGGACAAGTTCGGGGAGGGAGGGGGTGAGGTTGACCTCTAAATATGTCAGGAAAAATCACATACCACTAATCGTGCGGATAGCCAATATCCCTCCCATGCTCGAATTCCGTAAGAGTGTGAGGACACCGTGCGGCTCATAGGAATAGGGTGCAGAATGCCAGATTTAAACTTCTACTCCACGTACACGTTCACCAGTTTTTAGAATTCTCAATTCGCCATGGATAATTATGAATCATGAGAGTGCCCATACTTAGAGTGTTTAAACTAAATTCAAATCTCTAATTTTAAAGAAAATAGTCAATACCAGAAGTCCTAAATTTTAAATTAGATTGGAGCCAACTATCCTCTGCATATACAATCTTCAACAATTTAGCGTTCTATTCAAGGTCGGCTGTTTCTCTTCAAGTGTTTGAATAAAACTATTTGGCGATCACATGTCTAATAATAACATGGGGGGACACTGGACCTGAATTACTATGCAACACTGTAAATATTCAAGTTGTACGTAACAAATTCATTCGCTTGTTTATCTCTCGCCTACCTGTAACATTCAACTGAGTACTTTTGTCAGGTGCATCATCCAAATGACCATTTAACTGGAGCACATGGTTGTACAGGCTTGAAAAGTTCTTTTGCACACACACATTTATATATAGGATACACTGCTTCCTGCTGTGTTCACTACAAATCTTCTCCAAACAATGATCTTTGCTCTTCCTCTGCAACATGTAGTGGAAATGCGTGCATTCGGAAATCGGAAGGCCGTGGGGAATGGGTGGCATCCAGAAATACATCTTTTGCAGAAGACATCTAACTGGTGCTTCATCTGTTCACGTGTCGAGCATGAGGGCCTAAGAAAGGAAAGAAATACACGCGACTTTCATTTGGTGGCTACAAAACGACTCAGGAATAGAACTCAGGAGTGTGAATAGATAGAACATGGGTGCATGTGAACCCACTTTTTGAAAAGTGCCATTTGTGATGTAAAAATATGTTTTAAAAATCGAAACACAAAATGATTCCAAAGGTGATCTCAAACATGTGCTCTGGACATGAGTTTCGTGACGAAAAAACCTTTTATTTTGCCTCGGCAAAAAAGTGAAATTTTGCAGGGCTATATAGCAGATATGTGACGTATTTTGTCTTTTTTAGATTCTGAAATTAAAAAGTGGTTTCTCCGCGAAAACTTTCTACGCACACATGGAACATGCGTACGTACCCCGTTATTTTTATTTCAGAATTTTTTAACATTTGAAAAATGCATTTCCCACCTGGGTTCACGTGCACCCAGGTTCAACTCAAACTTTTCCCTCAGGAATAGGGCTACTTTGAGGTAACAGCAAATGTACGGTGAACTTCAAAATCAGGTGTACCCAACAGTGGCACGCTGGCTCTTCTAGCAGAAGTTTTAGTTGATCTCACCCTCTAGCACTTCATCTTCTTCCTCTAGCCAAGAGATGGAGGAACATAGTGTAGCTCTCTGTGAGTTCATATAGTACAGACAATCAGGAGTAGGGGTGTTACCTCCTCACGAGGTCCCCTAACCTGGGTATAGCGTGTGTCTTTGTGTGTGTTTCTTCTCCATCTCCCCCTCATCCGGATCCCTCGGTGTATATTTGACCCTAAGATAAGCCTACCTAGTTCACCATGACATACGATACCTCCGCGAAATGGAGGAAGGGAAGTGAAAGGGTTAGATGGTAGCCTAGAGGAGGGGTTTGAATATGTGACTAACATTTTTTTATTATTTTTCCAATTTTATGGCTTGACAAAAAAAATTACTCATTTTGTCCCGGAGTATATTGCAGATTTTTTTAGATTCACATGTATCTATATATGCACCAAAATGCGTTTAGATATGCAACTAGATGAACAACCAATATGAAAAGAATACACAAAGCAAGAAAACGTTTGCCCGATGCGGTGGCCTTGAAGCGGCAACCGAAACCTTTACAAACAATGTTGGGGGCAATCTTCACAATTCAACTGAAGGTATCCAACATGACAATGAAGTTTGCACCACCAATATTTACCTTCGTGGATGACCTCTTCCGTATAGGGTTTCAAGAACCCACGAGTAACAAGTTCCACATAGGAATAGAGGGGGAACAAATTCCTTTGGTGAAACTGTACCCCCACCCCCCCACCCCCGCCCACTCAAAAAAAACCATAGAAGGGCATGGAGATATGATCGCTATGGTGAGAGATCTAGTGACATTAAGCTCAACAAGATAACAATAACAATTGTGGAGATAGAGTAGAAGATAGTGTAAACACATTGGGTACTAGAGTTTCACAAAACCAAAACTTAAGCTGGGCACACGAGTCAGGTGCCTCCTAGTAGAAGAGATAGTTCTCTTCGGTGTTATCCTGAAAAACAGAGTGTTCTTAAGCAGACCAACTAAAATTTTATAAAAATAACTTAGCCAGATTTAGTTTGAAAATCAAACTTTAATAAATAAACTCTGAAAAATCTAGTAATATGTACTACATGTACTGACTAAATTACGAAACTATTAACTCATTTTCCTGTGCATTTTTAATTTTTTTTGCAGTTTTGTAAAATTCCGCAAAATATTATTTTAAATTTTATATAAAAGGTCCAAAAGAAAATCATCTTGTCCAAACTATCTAGTGAGTAAACCCTTGTTCCTAACTATTTTTAAGATCTCGTAGTTTTTATAAATTCTGGCAAAAATTTTAATCAAAGTTTTAACGTTTATAAGATATATACAAAAATATGTTATCACAATCCAAGGTCACGGTTATTTCAGTTTTTTTTTTTGAACGTTTGAATTGCAGCCAGTTTTGAATAAACTAGAGAACCCTCCCCTGCCATGTTGCACCTGGTTTGTTGGAACAGACTATCACAAACACTTTCAAATTGACAAAATTGCACCATTTAGGTTCTTTGGAACACGATATGTAGAATAAGTTGGTTTGCTGAAAATGAATCCTTGTGTTGTATGTTTTGTGGTTTTGTAAAATTTGCTCGGAAAAAAATCATATATTAATGAATAGGTCCATATCAACTTATGGTCCTTGAAGGTGGACTATACTCCCAAATGAGTCCCAACATTTATGATCCATCAAAATCGGTAGCAGTTTGTTTTTGCTTAATTTTACACATAGATAATAGGTTTTGCCTTTAAGAAACCTGTATATTTGTTGGTTTTGTCATCCACACTTTTCCTTCACTGGTGGAAAAAGGGCCAATAGTCGCGGTTCGCAACGGCCATTAATACCGGTTGCACAACCGGTATTAAATAAGCGGGACTAAAGCCCCCCCCCCTCCCTAGTCACGGTTGCTTACGAACCGCGACTAAAGGCCCGTCCACGTGGGCGCCAGGCGACCGTCGGGGTGGAGGACCTTTAGTCACGGTTCTTCTGGCCAACCGCGACTAAAGGCCGCCGCAGGTTTAGGGTTTTAGCCCCCCCCCCCAATTCTGGTTTCTTTTTAATTTGTATTGTTTTATTTCTTTTGTGTTTTATTTTAATTTTGAAGGAGTTTCACATATTCTACGGTACTACATACATGTATATGAATGTACAATTTCAAACAAATTTGAAATTAGAACCAAAAAGAATTCAAGAGGAATATACAATATATATTCAATATCGGATGACCATATACAATTTTGAACAAGTTTCCATACATAATTTAATGCATCAGATGTTCTACATCCTCGTAATAGTGTTCTCCTTTAGGATGGAGGACATCCCTCATGAACCATCCAGCTAGTTCCTCTTGAAGTGGTCGGAAGCGAGCTTCTGGACTAAGCGTCTTCCGGAGGTTATTCCTCTAGACATTGTTATCACACGGAACCCGCTCAGAGGTGTATCTCCGGATCATCTCACAAACATAGTATCCACATAGATTGGTCCCCGGTGGCTGAATATCCCCGATCCACGACCTTCTAAATTGTAGCTCTTTTTTGAGTTCACCGACCTTTTCATCTACGAACCGTCTCCAAACCCTACGAGACAAAGAAAATTAAATGAACAAGAGAGTTATTAGTTACTTGATATTAGGAAATGAACGAAATCGGCCGATCGATATAGAGCGCAAATGAATGAAAATAATTACTTCTGCATCATTCTTCTCATGTCGACCCAAAGCCCTGGATCCATATTCAGAGAGTCGATGACGAGAACTGTGGAGGTGTGAAATTGAATTACTAGCAGAAACCAGTGGAACCTGCGGACACGATACATGCATAGTACGTCATGCATAACTCATCGATTAGCCATATACCATGCATGGAGTAAACAAAAGAGAATGTGCTCAAGACAGAAACACTCACCCAAAATGGTAAGGAAATAGAATATCACTTTTGAGTTCCTGCTTTGTAAGAAAAAGCCACAGGTCTTCCTCCACGTCAGCGGGGTGATTTTTTAACACATATCCATTAACAATTTGTGGGTCAATAAACCCAACATCATGGATGTTCCTTATTCTGCATTCCCTAAGCTTCATTCTGCATAATAGCGTACACAACAAGATAGTTAGGACAATATATATATATATAGTGCAGGCAATGAACGAGATGAGGTAGAAATAAATCACTTACAGAACGTAGCAACTGATGATAGATTTGTCGAGCTCGCGCAGATTGAACAGCTGGAACAATTCACTCAGATGAACTGTTACATAGTAATGTTTGAAGTAATGCTCATGTCTAACTTCCGCATAAATATATTCTTTGGCGGCTTTATATTTTATGTAACCTTTGTACCAAAGTAGCAGATTTTTCATTTGTGGAGGTAGATCATTTTCCTGCGCAGGCTCGACGAGAGGCCCATTCGGCACATATGTAATTACTACCTCACTCACTGGCGCCTCCTCAAGGCCTAACACCGCACGAAGAGTCATACTCATCCGGGCCGCTTGTTCTCACGGCACCCGTTACAGTCAATCCCTGTCCTGCCGCAGCTGCTATGATTGTGGGGTCCATTAGTTCAGCATCCGGACCGGCGGCTTTCACTATGAGCGGGGGATCGATTGTTTACTTTGTTCCCCGAGCTGGGCAACTCGTTTCCCGCTTTTTTTTACTTTCTAATTCTTTCTCGGCCTCCTCCAAGGCTTTCTTCTCCTGCTTCTCCGCCAACTCTTTCTTCTCCTTGAGCATGAGTGCTTGCCTACGAAGTTCACGTGCATAGTCGTCAGGCAGATTCTTCGTGGCTTGGGACGGTGTGCTCAAAAATGACTTAGCCCACTTCTTTTCCTTGTCAGAATATACTGGCTTGGGCTCTGGCTCTCTTTTCGCCTTCGATTCCGCCCTCCATTTCTCATGGTGAGCAGCCGCGGTCGCGTCGACTTCCTCGGCAGTACGTTCCCAAGGCCTTGTGGGGAGAGGCTTCAGTGATGGCTCCGGTACCTTTGTGGTCTTAGGTACATAAGGGTCCGGGTTAATTGTCCAGGACTGCTTATGCTTCTTCACCGGAGGTGGATTGGGGGGCGGCGTTCCCGCCCGAGGCGGACTGGGGGGCGTCGTCTGCTTACCCGTCGGAGGTGGATTGGGGGGGCGGCGTCGGCTGACGTGAAGGAGGTGTAGGTGAAGCACCACCACCACCACCGCCGCCACCGCCACCACCACCGTAGGGGGGTGGACTTATTGGCCTTGGCGCCTCGCCTGGAAACTTGATAATCTTCTTTTGCCATAGAATGAACTGGCGCTTGACATCTCCAAGTCTTCTCTCCCCTTCAGGTGTAGCAATGTCAATCTCCAGGTCCTCAAACCCTTGGACTATGTCCTCCACCGTGACACGAGCATAGCCATCTTGAATGGGGTTGTTGTGGTGGAGTGCTCCAGGTTTACATGGTAAAGCACTGCCGATGGCTACCTTCATGGATATGTTCCCCATTGGATAATACAGATGACATTCTTTCATCTCCTTTACATCGTCCACGGGGTAGAGAGGAGGCTCCGGTGCAGTAATATCGATCGCCAGTGCATTAGCAGTAGCCGGAGGGGCCTCCGTGGAAGCCACGCTGCTTCTCCGCTGCTGGCTTCCGAGATCCGCTGGATGATCTTCATGCGTCCCAGCTGCCTCTCTTTCTTGTACTAGTACATTTAGGGTTTTCTTCATCTCATCGAATTCCGATGCCAACCGCGCCACAACATCTTTTTCCCGATCCGTCTTTCTCTTACGGCTTCTGTAACTGTAGGGGTCATTTTCCTGAGAAAACCCTTCTTTCCACGAAATGACGCCTTTGCCTCGTACACGTCCTCCGTGTTCAGGATTCCCGAGGGCTTTTGTCAGCGCGTCATGGGCCCAGGCCTTTGGTCGCGGTTCGCCTCCCGAACCGCGACTAAAGATCCCATTAGTCACGGTTCGAAATATTTGGGAACTAATGGGGCTAGATGGAAGGCCCTTTTTCCACCAGTGCTTGGATTGAATCCAGGAGGCACTTGCGACTAGATGCATATCACAACCCATTGGAATAAGCTTTCATGTAACTTGTACAATAAGAACATTTATACTCTCATTGTACAGTCCACCCGTGATGTATTTTTCAGGATTCCAGGTACAACAGTTCATTTGTTTTGGTCTTCACTAAAATGGCAGTTCATGTATTATTGCTATGAAGGCCATTTGATATCCTAAGGAAGCCAGCGCGCGCTGCTATTATCTCTTCGCCCCGAAACGTAACCAACCTCACCATGCAAATGATCTGAATTTGGACATGGCAACAGAAGGGAACCAACCTCAGCCGAGTATTGAATACAGTACTACTCAATACTCATGCCGTGTATGCAAATTCCATTCAGCAAACGGATGGAGGTGCGTGGGGTGATGAGAGGGAGACACGGATTGGTGAATGCCTGCTAGCTTTAATGCAAACACCGTGTGACAGATTTCATTGTGGTGCTGCGCTCTTGCCTCTTGATGCGTGCGATGTCTCACCGGCCGGCCCGATCGATCCATCCATTCAAATAATTGCCGATCTTCACTCATCCTGCCTACTACTAAACGCATTAGGTAGCAAATTAATCAATGGCTAGCAAAAAAAAAAAAAATCAATGGCTAGCAAGCAAAGTGCATGTTTGCGTGCGTGCGTGTGGCGTTCTATCTCGCCCTGTCCCTTTCCTGATGGATTCGTTTCAGCTCCCGTTTTCCCAGAGTGATCATGCTTCATAATCGGTCTTAATGTATGCATGAATTTTGTGTGAGTGTATAGTTCTGTTCACATTGCATTCCATGGCGACTAGGCAAGAAAGAAAGCGGTACTTCTTTTAGTTGAAAAAATGGAATCCATTTTGCAGTGTGAATCTTGCTTGTCTTGGTGAGTATACTTTTAATTTGAGGTTGCTCACTACATATGCCATGCGCCCATGCGGTGTCTTCGTGAGCACACTCTGCCGTACGTGGCGTTGCTTAGGTTGGAGGCCTCAATTAGCTAGCGGAAAGTTACGTTGAAGCTGATGGTTAGTCACGTCGCCATATATGTTTGAGATGTAGTTAGATTACGGAAAGCTTCTCTATGGGAGATGCTATTCACTACCACTTCACATCGCTTTACTCTAGTTGTTGCATCCTCTCGTCCTAGCTTGCTCCAGTGCGATTCTGTTTCTTGATTGATGCATTTTTACCTGAGTAGGTGTGTGATCAAAATTGCCGATACTGAACTGGAAATTATGCTTCAGAGCAGTGCATGCCCTGGTCCTTAATTTGGTGCAAGGAAGAACGCATGGAGGATGCAGATATCAAGTCCGTTTTACATGGTCCATAAGTCAATTATCAAATCCTGAGCCCAACAAAAAATAACCTAAAAAATCAGATAGGTCAAATCGATAACCTCAAAATTTTACCATTTGAAAATATAACATTTAGGGCCTCTTTGATTCGTAGGATTCATAGAACATATGAATAGGAAAACCGTAGGATTAGACTGTCATGTCCGGTGGAATCGTACATGATTTGAAACCTACATGAATTCACTGGTAGAAAAAAGGGCTTCGGCCGCGGTTCGCAACTGCCATTGGTCGCGGTTGCGCAACCGCGACCAATTAAGCGCGACTAAAGGCCCCCCCTTTAGTCGCGGTTCCTTACGAACCGCGACTAAAGGCTCGTCCACGTGGCCGCCGGCAGTCCGTCGGGGCGGAGGACCTTTAGTCGCGGTTCTCTGGCCAACCGCGACTAAAGGCCGCCGCAGGTTTAGGGTTTTAGCCCCCCTAAACCTGGTTTCTTTTTAATTTGTATTGTTTTATTTCTTTTGTGTTTTATTTTAATTTTGAAGGAGTTTCACATATTCTACGGTACTACATACATGCATATGAATGTACAATTTCAAACAAATTTGAAATTAGAACCAAAGAGAATTCAAGAGGAATATACAATATATATTCAATATCGGATGACCAGCATATACAATTTTGAACAAGTTTCCATACACAATTTAGTGCATATAAAGTTCTACGTCCTCTACATAGTGTTCTCCTTTAGGATCGACGACTTCCCTCACGAACCATCCAGCTAGTTCCTCTTGAAGTGGTCGGAAGCGAGCTTCTGGAGTAAGCGTCATCCGGAGGTTATTCCTCTTGACATTGTTGTCACTCGGAACCCGCTCAGAGGTGTATCTCCGGATCATCTCACAAACATAGTATCCACATAGATTGGTCCCCGGTGGCTGAATATCCCCAGTCCCACTCTTTGACCGCATAAAATGTAGCTCTTTTTTGAACTCACCGACCTTGGCATCTACGAACCGTCTCCAAACCCTACGAGGCAAAGAAAATTAAATGAACAAGAGAGTTATTAGTTCCTTGATATTAGGAAATGAACGAAATAGGCCGATCGATATAGAGCGCAAATGAATGAAAATAATTGTTTCTGCATCATTTTTCTCATGTCGGTCCAAAGCTTTGAATCCATATTCAGAGAGTCGTGGACGATTACTGTGGAGTCGTGAAATTTAATTACTAGCAGAATCCAGTGGAACCTGCGGACACGATACATGCACAGTCATGCATAACTCATCGATTAGCCACATACCATGCATGGAGTAAACAAAAGAGAATGTGCTCAAAACAGAAACACTCACCCAAAATGGTAAGGAAATAGAATATCACTTTTGAGTTCCTGCTTATCAAGAAACCACCACAGGTCTTCCTCCACGTCGGCGGGTGATGTTTTAACACATATCCATTAACGATGTGTGGGTCAATGAACCCAACATTATGGATGTTCCTTACTTCGCATTCCTTGATCTTCATTTTGCATTATAGAGTACAGAACAATATAGTTATGACATATATATAGTGCAGGCAATGAACGAGATGGGGTAGAAATAAATCACTTACAAAACGTAGCAACTGATGATAGATTTTTCGAGCTCGCGCAGATTGAGAAGCTGGAACAATTCACTCAGATGAATTGTTACATAGTAATGTTTGAAGTGATGCTCATGTCTAACTTCCGCATAAATATATTCTTTGGCGTTTTTATTTTTTATGTAACGCTTGTACCAATTTAGCAGATTTTTCATTTGTTGAGGTAGATCCTCTTCCTGCACGGAGCTCGACGAGGGGCCCATTCCGCAGATATGTAATTACTTGGTTTACTCATTGGCGCCTCCTCAAGGCCTAACACTGCACGAAGAGTCATACCTAAGTTGGCCGCTTGTTCTGCGGCACTCGTTACGGTCAATCCCTGTGCTGCCGCAGCTGCTATGATATCGGGGGCATCCGGACCGGCGGCTTTCACTATGAGCGGGGCAATCGATTGTTTACTTTGTTCCCCGAGCTGGGCAACTCGTTTCCCGCTTTTTGTACTTGCTAATTCTTTCTCGGCCTCCTCCAAGGCTTTCTTCTCCTACTTCTCCGCCCGCTCTTTCTTATCCTTCAACATGAGTGCCTGCCTACGAAGTTCACGTGCATAGTCGTCAGGCAGATTCTTCGCGGCTTGGGACGGTGTGCTCAAAAATGACTTAGCCCACTTCTTTTGCTCATCAGAAAATACTGGCTTGGGCTCGGGCTCTCTTTTCTTCTTGCAGTCCGCCTTCCATTTCTCATAATCAGCAGTCGTGGCCACGTTGACTTCCTCGGCACTACGTTCCCAAGGCCTTCTGGGGAGAGGCTTCAGTGATGGCTCCGGTACCTTTGTGGTCTTAGGTACATAAGGGTCCGGGTTGATAGTCCAGGACTGCTTCTGCTTCTTCGCCGGAGGTGGATTGGGGGGCGCGGCCTGCACCCGCCCGGGGCGGACCGGGGGCGGCGGCTGCTGCCCGCCGGAGGTGAATTGGGGGGCGGCGTCAGCTCACGTGAAGGAGGTGTAGGTGAAGCACCACCACCACCACCACCGCCGCCACCGCCACCACCACCGTAGGGGTGTGGACTTGTTTGCCTTGGCGCCTCGCCTGGAAACTTGATAAACTTCTTTTGCCATAGAATGAAATGGCGCTTGACATCTCCAAGTCTTCTCTCCCCTTCAGGTATAGCAATGTCAATCTCCAGGTCCTCAAACCACGGGACTATGTCCTCCACCGTGACACGAGCATAGCCATCTTGAATGGGCTTGTTGTGGTGGAGTGCTCCAAGTTCACATGGTAAAGCACTGCCGATGGCTACCTTCATGGACATGTTCCCAATTGGATAATACAGATGACATTCTTTCATCTCCTTTACATCGTCCACGGGGTAGCGAGGAGGCTCCGGTGCAGTAATTTCGATCGCCGGAGGCTCCGGTGCGGTAATCTCGATCGTCGGTGCATGTGCACTAGCCGGTGGGGCCTCCGTGGAAGCCACGCTGCTTCTCCGCTGCTGGCTTCCGAGATCCAATGGATGATCTTCATGCTGCGCCCGAGCTGCATCTCTTTCGGCTACTAGTACACTCACGGTTTTCTTCATCACATCCATTTCCGATGCCAACCGCGCCACAACATCTGCTTCCCGATCCATCTTTCTCTTACGGCCTACGTAACCGTACGGGTCATCGTTCGGGAGAACCCTATTTTCCACGGAATGTGCCCCATGCCTCGTACACGTCCTCCGTGTTCAGGATTCCCGAGGGCTTTTGTCGGCGCGTCGTTCTCTCGTTGAACTTGATCTTCCCTCTTGAGCATCCCTCATTGCGTCAATAAGGGCTTGGGTGGGTTTAATTATTTTGCCCCGGTAAACACACTCCCCTGTCTTCGGGTTCAGCGTTCCCCCATGCCCGTACCACCAGCTTTTGGCCCTTGGGTCCCATCCCTCCGTACCTGGACGGATTCCTCGCGCCCTCAGCTCGTTCTCCATCTTCTCCCACCTAGGCTCCCAAAGGCGATACCCTCCTGGCCCCATAATATGATTGTACTCCTTCTTAGCTGCACTTTCCTTATTTTTTTTGATATTTGAATGAACTGCTCCGATTTATTTTGCTTCACAAATTCTGACCAATCATGTTTCAGTTTCTCATATTGTCCTTTGAAATCCGGAGTCTTGTTCTCGTTGACATAGTCACGGGCTAGATTTTGCTTGAATTTCCGGAATGCGTCGGCCATCTTATGAAGAGCGAACTGTTTGACTAGCCTCCTCCTCTCCTTGTTTTCCTCAATCTTGTTACCCTCCTTATCGAATTTGTTGTATTCCGGAGGTAGAACGAAATGTTCCATAAGCTTTTTGAAGCAATCTTTTTTTGTTCTCTTATCGACAAAAGTGAAACCAATTCGTGCCTTCTTTGGCTCATTCCACTCCTGGACGGTGATCGAGACGTTGTCTCTAACAACGGCTCCGCATTGGTTGATAAACTTGGTGGCATTCTTGCGGGGCTCCAGCGGCCTGCCGGTTGCACCGTCGACAACCTCGATGGTACATGTTTCTCCTTGTTTCATTGTCTTGGTTGCGCCACGCTTTGACGACGTACTCGATTGTTTCGACGATCCGGCCGAGGGCTAAAATAAGAAAGAGAGTCGCGCGCGTTAGTACACACATATTTATTCAAATCAGTTAGTTTGTATCACCAGAGGCTCAATGTATATATATACCTCGGCGCCGGAGGTGGTTGCTACTTCCAATTGAAGATCGTCGTTTATCGACGTTTGTTCGGCATCATCTTGCTGACGGCCTTCATCTTGACCGTCAAGGTTCAGATAAGAAGAGATATCATCTTCTTCTTGTTCGGTCGGCACATATATAATATCGCCGTTTATGATGCCGAACATATGATCTTCAGCGTCCGGATCATAGCTGGCCATAATCGGGTCAGCTCTATCGTCCGCCATATGTCAGTCCTGAAAACATGTAGTAAAAACAAATTAATTGTGTATATGCATTAATTGTGACCGCGTGACCGAGAGACCGGTGGCGGTGGCGAAAGGGCGGTGGCGAAAGGGCGGTGGCGGTGCCGAGGACACATAACCCTCGCCGCCCCCTCTCGATCCCAAAAAAAACACCGCGCGTATACGGAGGGGGTGACGAGCGCTGCCCCCTCCGTATACGCGCGGTGGTTAAGTTATTTTTGTTATTTTAAAAGTGACAAATTTTTGTTAAGTTATTTTAAAAGTGACAAATTTTTAAGTCAAATTTTGAATTCTTTTAAAAGTCGACCGGCAGCCACAAGGGCGGCAGCGCGTGTGCGGCGGCGGCGCGCGGTCAAAGAACGGGACGGCGCGCGGCGCGTGCGGGGCGGCGGTCGTACGTCGGAAAGAACACGGCCGCCGGGCTGCGCGGCCGGCGCGGCGCGAGAAGGACTTCGTCGACGTACACGCGGCGCGAGAAGGACGTCGTCGACGTACCACTTAAAATTTGACCGTACCGGCGATGTACGGGGCGCGCGGAGTACTTGTTTTGTTATAAATTTTAGTTATATAAAATTTTAGTTATATACAAATTTTAGTTATATATAAATTTTTGTTAAGTTACAAATTTTAGTTAAGTTACAAATTTTTGTTAAGTTACAAATTTTTGTTAAGTTACAAATTTTAGTTATATTGCTTTATGAGTTAACTCTTATGCAAGACTTATTGATGCTTGTCGTTAAGTACTATTCATGAAAAGTCTTTGCTTTATGATTCATTTGTTTACTCATGTCATTACCATTGTTTTGATCGCTGCATTCATTACATATGTTTACGATAGTATGATCAAGGTTATGATGGCATGTCACTCCAGAAATTATCTTTGTTATCGTTTACCTACTCGGGACGAGCAGGAACTAAGCTTGGGGATGCTGATACGTCTCCGACGTATCGATAATTTCTTATGTTCCATGCCACATTATTGATGATATCTACATGTTTTATACACATTATATGTCGTATTTATGCATTTTCCGGCACTAACCTATTAACGAGATGCCGAAGAGCAAGTTGCTGTTTTCTGCTGTTTTTGGTTTCAGAAATCCTAGTAAAGAAATATTCTCGGAATTGGACGAAATCAACGCCCATGGGCCTATTTTTCCACGAAGCTTCCAGAAGTCCGAGGGGGAAAGGAAGTGGGGCAACGAGGCGCCGACACGCTTGGGCGGCGCGGCCTGGCCCTTGGCCGCGCCGGCCTGGTGTGTGGGGCCCTCGTGTGGCCCCCCGCGTTGCCCTTCCGCCTACTTAAAGCCTTCGTCCCGAAACCCCCAGTACCGAGAGCCACGATACAGAAAACCTTACAGAGACGACGCCGCCGCCAATCCCATCTCGGGGGATTCTGGAGATCACCTCCGGCATCCTGCCGGAGAGGGGATCCATCTCCCGGAGGACTCTTCACCGCCATGGTCGCCTCCGGAGTGATGAGTGAGTAGTTCACCCCTGGACTATGGGTCCATAGCAGTAGCTAGATGGTTGTCTTCTCCTCATGTGCTTCATTGTCGGATCTTGTGAGCTGCCTAACATGATCAAGATCATCTATCTGTAATTCTATATGTTGTGTTTGTCGGGATCCGATGGATAGAGAATACTATGTTATGTTGATTATCAATCTATTACCTATGTGTTCTTTATGATCTTGCATGCTCTCAGTTATTAGTAGAGGCTCTGGCCAAGTTTTTGCTCTTAACTCCAAGAGGGAGTATTTATGCTCAATAGTGGGTTCATGTCTCCAGTGAATGCGGGGAGTGACAGAAACCTCTAAGGTTATGGATGTACTTGTTGCCACTAGGGATAAAACATTGATGCTATGTCCGAGGATGTAGTTATTGATTACATTACGCACCATACTTAATGCAATTGTCTGTTGTTTTCAACTTAATACTGGAAGGGGTTCGGATGATAACTTCGAAGGTGGACTTTTTAGGCATAGATGCATGCTGGATAGCGGTCTATGTACTTTGTCGTAATGCCCAATTAAATCTCACAATATTCATCATGTCATGTATGTGCATTGTTATGCCCTCTCTATTTGTCAATTGCCCGACGGTAATTTGTTCACCCAACATGCTATCTTATGGGAGAGACACCTCTAGTGAACTGTGGACCCCGGTCCATTCTTTTATACTTGAAATACAAATCTGCTTGCAATACTTGTTCTTTACTCGTTCTCTGCAAACAATCATCATCCACACTATACATCTAATCCTTTGTTACAGCAAGCCGGTGAGATTGACAACCTCACCTGTTTCGTTGGGGCAAAGTACTTTGGTTGTGTTGTGCGGGTTCCACGTTGGCGCCGGAATCCCTGGTGTTGCGCCGCACTACATCCCGCCGCCATCAACCTTCAACGTGCTTCTTGGCTCCTCCTGGTTCGATAAACCTTGGTTTCTTTCTGAGGGAAAACTTGCTGCTGTGCGCATCATACCTTCCTCTTGGGGTTCCCAACGAACGTGTGAGTTACACGCCATCAAGCATATTTTCTGGCGCCGTTGCCGGGGAACGAAGGAAAGCTACACCACAAATGTTTCTAACTCCCACGTCAACTACACGCCATCATATTTTCTGGCGCCGTTGCTGGGGAGATCAAGACACGCTGCAAGGGGAGTCTCCACAATCCAATTTCTTTACTTTGTTTTTGTCTTGCTTTATTTTATTTACTACTTTGTTTGCTGCATTATATCAAAACACAAAAAAAATTAGTTGCTAGCTTTACTTTATTTACTGTCTTGCACTCTATATAAAAAACACACAAAAAATTAGTTACTTGCATTTACTTTATCTAGTTTGCTTTATTTACTACTGCTAAAATGGCCACTCCTGAAAATACTAAGTTGTGTGACTTCACAACCACAAATAATAATGATTTCTTATGCACACCTATTGCTCCACCTGCTACTACGGCAGAATTCTTTGAAATTAAACCCGCTTTCTTGAATCTTGTTATGCGAGAGCAATTTTCAGTGTTAGTTCCGATGATGCTGCTGCCCATCTCAATAATTTTGTTGAATTGTGTGAAATGCAAAAGTATAAATATGTAGATGGTGACATAATAAAATTAAAATTGTTTCCTTTCTCATTAAGAGGAAGAGCTAAAGATTGGTTGCTATCTCTGCCTAAGAATAGTATTGATTCATGGACTAAATGCAAGGATGCTTTTATTGGTAGATATTATCCCCCTGCTAAAATTATATCTTTGAGAAGTAGCATAATGAATTTCAAACAATTAGATAATGAACATGTTGCTCAAGCTTGGGAAAGAATGAAATCTTTGGTTAAAAATTGCCCAACCCATGGACTGACTACTTGGATGATCATCCAAACTTTTTATGCAGGACTGAACTTTTTCTTCGCGGAACCTATTGGATTCAGCAGCTGGAGGTACCTTTATGTCCATCACTCTTGGTGAAGCAACAAAGCTCCTTGATAATATGATGATTAATTACTCTGAATGGCACACGGAAAGAGCTCCACAAGGTAAGAATGTAAATTCTATCGAAGAATCCTCTTCCTTGAATGATAAGATTGATGCTATTATGTCTATGCTTGTGAATGATAGGACTAATGTTGATCCTATTAATGTTCCGTTAGCTTCATTGGTTGCCCAAGAAGAACATGTTGATGTAAACTTCATTAAAAATAATAATTTCAACAACAATGCTTATCGGAACAATTCTAGTAATAACTATAGGCCATATCCTTATAATAATGGTAACGGTTATGCTAATTCTTATGGGAATTCTTACAATAATAATAGGAACACACCCCTGGACTTGAAGCTATGCTTAAAGAATTTATTAGTACACAAACTGCTTTTAACAAATGCGTTGAGGAAAAGCTCAATAAAATTGATATTCTCGCTTCTAAGGTTGATAGTCTTGCCTATGATGTTGATCTTTTGAAATCGAAAGTTATGCCTAATAGGGATATTGAAAATAAAATTGTTACTACAGCAAATGCCATCCAAGTTAGAATTAATGAGAATATAAGATTGATGGCCGAATTGCATGCTAGGTGGGAAAGAGAAGAACATGAAAAACTAGCTAAAGAGAATAATGTAGCTAAAGTTTGGACTATTACCACCACTAGTAATGTTAATGATTCATATGTTGCTGCACCTCCTACTATTAATGGTAAAATAATTGGTGTTGGCAATATTTCTACTCCTAGTGCAAAGCGTGCAAAATTACTCGAGCTGCTAAAACTGCTGAAACTGCTTGTGATAAAACTGCTGAAATTTTTTCCAACATTGGGGATGATGATCCCATTGCTTTAGATTGTAATGGTTTGGATTTTGATGATTGCCACATCTCTGAAGTTATAAAGTTCTTACAAAAACTTGCTAAGAGTCCCAATGCTAGTGCTTGTAAACTTGGCTTTCACAAAACATATTACAAATGCTCTCATAAAAGCTAGAGAAGAGAAACTAAAACTTGAAACTTCTATTCCTAGGAAGCTAGAGGATGGTTGGGAGCCCATCATTAAGATGAAGGTCAATGACTTTGATTGTAATGCTTTATGTGATCTTGGTGCAAGTATTTCCGTTATGCCTAAGAAAATCTATGATATGCTTGACTTGCCACCATTGAAAAAATGTTATTTGGATGTTAATCTTGTTGATAATGCTATAAAGAAACCTTTGGGGAGAGTTGATAATGTTCGCATTACCGTTAACAATAACCTTGTCCCCGTTGATTTTGTTGTCTTGGATATTGAATGCAATGCATCTTGCCCCATTATATTGGGAAGACCTTTTCTTCGAACTGTTGGTGCTACCATTGATATGAAGGAAGGTAATATTAAATATCAATTTCCTCTCAAGGAAGGTATGGAACACTTCCCTAGAAAGAGAATGAAGTTACCTTTTGATTCTATTATTAGAACAACTTATGATGTTGATACTTCATCTCTCGATAATACTTGATATACACTTTCTGCGCCTAGGCCGAAAGGCGTTAAAGAAAGCGCTTATGGGAGACAACCCATGTTTTTACTACAGTATTTCTGTTTTATATTTGAGTCTTGGAAGTTGTTTACTACTGTAGCAACCTCTCATTATCTTAGTTTTGTGTTTTGTTGTGCCAAGTAAAGTCTTTGATAGTAAAGTTCATACTAGATTTGGATTACTGCGTAGTTACAGATTTCTTTGCTGTCACGAATTTTGACCTTCCTACCTGTAGGTAGCTCAGAAAATTAAGCCAATTTACGTGCGTGATCCTCAGATATGTACGCAAATTTCATTCAATTTGGGCATTTTCATTTGAGCAAGTCTGGTGCCTCAATAAAATCCATCTTTACGGACTGTTCTGTTTTAACAGATTCTGCCTTTTATTTCGCATTGCCTCTTTTGCTATGTTGGATGAATTTCTTTGATCCATTAATGTCCAGTAGGTTTATGCAATGTCCAGAAGTGTTAAGAATGATTGTGTCACCTCTGAACATGTTAATTTTTATTGTCCACTAACCCTCTAATGAGTTGTTTCGAGTTTGGTGTGGAGGAAGTTTTCAAGGATCAAGAGAGGGAAATGATGCAATATGATCAAGGAGAGTGAAAGCTCTAAGCTTGGGGATGCCCGGTGGTTCACCCCTGCATATTCTAAGAAGACTCAAGCGTCTAAGCTTGGGGATGCCCAAGGCATCCCCTTCTTCATCGACAACATTATCAGGTCCTCCCCTGAAACTATATTTTTATTCCGTCACATCTTATGTGCTTTGCTTGGAGCGTCGGTTTGTTTTTGTTTTTGTTTTTGTTTGAATAAATGGATCCTAGCATTCATTGTGTGGGAGAGAGACACGCTCCGCTGTTGCATATGGACAAGTATGTCCTTAGGCTTTACTCATAGTATTCATGGCGAAGGTTGAATCTTCTTCGTTAAATTGTTATATGGTTGGAATCCGGAAATGCTACATGTAGTAATTCTAAAATGTCTTGAATAATTTGATACTTGGCAATTGTTGTGCTCATGTTTAAGCTCTTGCATCATATACTTTGCACCCATTAATGAAGAAACACCTAGAGCTTGCTAAATTTGGTTTGCATATTTGGTCTCTCTAAAGTCTAGATAATATCTAGTATTGAGTTTTGAACAACAAGGAAGACGGTGTAGAGTCTTATAATGTTTACAATATGTCTTTTATGTGAGTTTTGCTGCACCGGTTCATCCTTGTGTTTGTTTCAAATAACCTTGCTAGCCTAAACCTTGTATCGAGAGGGAATACTTCTCATGCATCCAAAATCCTTGAGCCAACCACTATGCCATTTGTGTCCACCATACCTACCTACTACATGGTATTTCTCCGCCATTCCAAAGTAAATTGCTTGAGTGCTACCTTTAAAATTTCCATTCTTCACCTTTACAATATATAGCTCATGGGACAAATAGCTTAAAAACTATTGTGGTATTGAATATGTACTTATGCACTTTATCTCTTATTAAGTTGCTTGTTGTGCGATAACCATGTTCTCAGGGACGCCATCAACTACTCTTTGTTGAATATCATGTGAGTTGCTATGCATGTCCGTCTTGTCCGAAGTAAGAGAGATCTACCACCTTAATGGTTGGAGCATGCATATTGTTAGAGAAGAACATTGGGCCGCTAACTAAAGCCATGAATCATGGTGGAAGTTTCAGTTTTGGACATATATCCTCAATCTCATATGAGAATACTAATTGTTGCTACATGCTTATGCATTAAAGAGGAGTCCATTATCTGTTGTCCATGTTGTCCCGGTATGGATGTCTAAGTTGAGAATAATCAAAAGCGAGAAATCCAAAATGCGAGCTTTCTCCTTAGACCTTTGTACAGGCGGCATGGAGGTACCCCTTTGTGACACTTGGTTAAAACATGTGTATTGCGATGATCCGGTAGTCCAAGCTAATTAGGACAAGGTGCGGGCACTATTAGTATACTATGCATGAGGCTTGCAACTTGTAAGATATAATTTACATAATACATGTGCTTTATTACTACCGTTGACAAAATTGTTTCTTGTTTTCAAAATAAAAGCTCTAGCACAAATATAGCAATCGATGCTTTTCCTCTGCGAAGGACCTTTCTTTTACTTTTATTTTGAGTCAGTTCACCTATCTCTCTCCACCTCAAGAAGCAAACACTTGTATGAACTGTGCATTGATTCCTACATACTTGCATATTGCACTTGTTATATTACTCTATGTTGACATTATCCATGAGATATACATGTTACAAGTTGAAAGCAACCGCTGAAACTTAATCTTCTTTTGTGTTGCTTCAATACCTTTACTTTGATTTATTGCTTTATGAGTTAACTCTTATGCAAGACTTATTGATGCTTGTCTTTAAGTACTATTCATGAAAAGTCTTTGCTTTATGATTCATTTGTTTACTCATGTCATTACCATTGTTTTGATCGCTGCATTCATTACATATGTTTACGATAGTATGATCAAGGTTATGATGGCATGTCACTCCAGAAATTATCTTTGTTATCGTTTACCTGCTCGGGACGAGCGAGAACTAAGCTTGGGGATGCTGATACGTCTCCGACGTATCGATAATTTCTTATGTTCCATGCCACATTATTGATGATATCTACATGTTTTATATACATTATATGTCGTATTTATGCATTTTCCGGCACTAACCTATTAACGAGATGCCGAAGAGCCGATTGCTTGTTTTCTGCTGTTTTTGGTTTCAGAAATCCTAGTAAAGAATTATTCCCGGAATTGGACGAAATCAACGCCCAGGGGCCTATTTTTCCACGAAGCTTCCAGAAGTCCGAGGGGGAAAGGAAGTGGGGCAACGAGGCGCCGACACGCTTGGGCGGCGCGGCCTGGCCCTTGGCCGCGCCGGCCTGGTGTGTGGGGCCCTCGTGTGGCCCCCCGCGTTGCCCTTCCGCCTACTTAAAGCCTTCGTCGCGAAACCCCCAGTACCGAGAGCCACGATACGGAAAACCTTACAGAGACGACGCCGCCGCCAATCCCATCTCGGGGGATTCTGGAGATCACCTCCGGCACCCTGCCGGAGAGGGGATCCATCTCCCGGAGGACTCTTCACCGCCATGGTCGCCTCCGGAGTGATGAGTGAGTAGTTCACCCCTGGACTATGGGTCCATAGCAGTAGCTAGATGGTTGTCTTCTCCTCATGTGCTTCATTGTCGGATCTTGTGAGCTGCCTAACAAGATCAAGATCATCTATCTGTAATTCTATATGTTGTGTTTGTCGGGATCCGATGGATAGAAAATACTATGTTATGTTGATTATCAATCTATTACCTATGTGTTGTTTATGATCTTGCATGCTCTCCGTTATTAGTAGAGGCTCCGGCCAAGTTTTTGCTCTTAACTCCAAGAGGGAGTATTTATGCTCGATAGTGGGTTCATGTCTCCGTGAATGCGGGGAGTGACGAAACCTCTAAGGTTATGGATGTACTGTTGCCACTAGGGATAAAACATTGATGCTATGTCCGAGGATGTAGTTATTGATTACATTACGCACCATACTTAATGCAATTGTCTGTTGTTTGCAACTTAATACTGGAAGGGGTTCGGATGATAACCCGAAGGTGGACTTTTTAGGCATAGATGCATGCTTGGATAGCGGTCTATGTACTTTGTCGTAATGCCCAATTAAATCTCACAATATTCATCATGTCATGTATGTGCATTGTTATGCCCTCTCTATTTGTCAATTGCCCGATTGTAATTTGTTCACCCAACATGCTATCTTATGGGAGAGACACTTCTAGTGAACCGTGGACCCCGGTCCATTCTTTTATACTTGAAATACAAATCTGTCTGCAATACTTGTTCTTTACTTGTTCTCTGCAAACAATCATCATCCACACTATACATCTAATCCTTTGTTACGACAAGCCGGTGAGATTGACAACCTCACTTCGTTTCGTTGGGGCAAAGTACTTTGGTTGTGTTGTGCGGGTTCCACGTTGGCGCCGGAATCCCTGGTGTTGCGCCGCACTACATCCCGCCGCCATCAACCTTCAACGTGCTTCTTGGCTCCTCCTGGTTCAATAAACCTTGGTTTCTTTTCGAGGGAAAACTTGTCTGCTGTGCGCATCATACCTTCCTCTTGGGGTTCCCAACGAACGTGTGAGTTACACGCCATCAAGCATATTTTCTGGCGCCGTTGCCGGGGAACGAAGAAAAGCTACACCACAAAGATTTCTAACTCCCACGTCAACTACACGCCACCGGCGCGGCGCGAGAGAGAAACGACGGCGTCGTCGAGACGTACGGCGCGAGAGAGAGGAGGTCGACGGCGCGAGAAGAGGGCGGCGGGCCGTGCGGGGCGGCGGCGTCGTTGGCGGCGGGGCGGCGGCGTCGATCGGCGCGGCGTCGTCTGGAGAGAAAATCGCGCGGAGAAGACGATGTGGAGGCGACGGTTCGGGCCAAAGTATTTATAGCCCCCCCTTTAGTCGCGATTGGGGAGGCGACCCGCGACTAAAGGGTACCCTTTAGTCGCGGTTGGCCAGACCAACCGCGACTAAAGGCTTTTTTTCGCCCGGTTTTTCGTTCCCGCGCGCACAGATGCCAACCGCGACTAAAGGTATTTTTCAAATTACTTTTTCTTTTTCAAAATGTTAAAAATACAGAAAAACTCAGAAAAATAAAACTAATTCATTTCAAAATCATAAAATACAAATAATATATCAAAAAATTCAGAAAAATAAAACTAATTCAATTCAAAATGTTTAAAATACATATAATATATCAATAAATTCAGAAAAATAAATCTAATTCATTTCAAAATCATAAAATACAAATAATATATCAAAAAATTCAGAAAAATAAAACTAATTCAATTCAAAATGTTAAAAATACAAATAATATATAAAAAAATTTAGAAAAATAAAACTTATTCAATTCAAAATGTTAAAAATACAAATAGTATATCAAAAAATTAAGAAACGTAAAACTAATTCAATTCAAAATGTTAAAAATACAAATAATATATCAAAAAAATCAGAAAAATAAAACTAATTCAATTCAAAATGTTAAAAATACAAATAGTATATCAAAAAATTAAGAAAAGTAAAACTAATTCAATTCAAAATGTTAAAAATACAAATAATATATCAAAAAAATCAGAAAAATAAAACTAATTCAATTCAAAATGTTAAAAATACAAATAGTATATCAAAAAAATCAGAAAAATAAACCTAATTCAATTCAAAATGTTAAAAATACAAATAATATATCAAAAACTCAGAAAAACCAATTTCTTCCCGGCCACCTCTGTCTTCCCATAAGTTCTCCCCGGCCTGTCTTCCCGCCAGTTCTTTCCCGCCTCTTTCTTCCCGCCTCTTTCTTCCCGCCTCCTGTCTTCCCGCTCCCATTTTTCCCGACATTTGTCACTACATATATGTAGCCCGGCTTGGCCAGCATTATCACATCTCTACAATCTCTCATCACTCTCTCATGGCTTCCACCGCACCCACTCTAACCTACCGAGCAGGTGGAGGAGCTTTGCGCCTCGAACTACCCTTGCCCACCGGGCTACCACGTTCCCGCCGGCCGGAGCCTAAGCGTCGGCGGCGTGCCGGTCCCTCCCGTCCCTCGAGGTACCGCGCGCCGGCGGCCATCACGAACCACTACTACCTCGACCTCACGCCGGAGCGAGCGGATGAATCCCCGCCGGCATCCCGATAACCGAGCATACTTGGGACACCTTCCTCATCAATCGGCGTGAGAGGGCGCTCGCCGTGTATGAGGAGGACGGTCCGCCTCCCGGGAACTTCCACGAGGCCGGCCGTCGGCTATGGTGGTACGGCCGGACTCCGCAGAGCGTCATGGACTACATCACGGCCGGCGATATCCCCCGTCTGCGCTACCCTCGGTTCGAGCCACGAGCGCCGCCCGACGACGAGCCGACGACGGCAGCCGACGACGACGGCGGCAACTTAGAAGGCGACGACTACCAGTACAACGGCGGCGGCTATGAAGACTACGAGTATGCATATTATACGCCTAGGCAGGAGTATGACTAAATCACTCCAAATTTCATCATCAGTGGTATCTCGAATCATTCGAAAATGGACACCAAACACATCACGGGTAATATAATTCACATGATCCATTCAACAAAGTTTGGTACAATAAATTATTACACATCATTTCTTCCCTTGTGTCCCTGCTTGCTTACGATTGTGCCGTATCCATGGAGCATCCTCATCATTTAACTTAATTCTTGGGTCGGTGTTCACTTTGAAGGGTGGAATTTCAGCAAACATATTATAATCTTCTGACATGTCCTGTCTTGTCCTCCACTCCCACGATGTTTCTTTTCCCTGAAAGAACAATGTGGCGCTTTGGATCATCGCATGATGTACTCGATCGTTTTCTTATCTTTCCGTTTCCTCGGTTTGCTACTCATGTCCTTCACATAGAAAACCCGAGCGACATCTTTCGCTAGGACGAATGGTTCGTCAAGGTAACCAAGATTGTTGAAATCCACCATTGTCATTTCGTATTGCTGGTCCACCTTTACCCCACCTCCCGTTAGCTTGAACCATTTGCACCGGAACAAAGGGACCTTAAAGGAGGGTCCATAGTCAAGTTCCCATATCTCCTCTATGTAACCATAATATGTGACCTTTTGCCCATTCTCGGTTGCTGCATCAAAGCGGACACCACTGTTTTGGTTGGTGCTCTTTTTATCTTGGGCGATCGTGTAAAATGTATTCCCATTTATCTCGTACCCTTGGAAAGTCGTTATAGTCGAAGATGGTGTCTTGGCCAACATGTACAGTTGATCTACAACATGATCGTCATTCATTAAATGTTTTCTCAACCAACTGCCGAAAGTCTCCATGTGGGCCTTCCTAATCCAGGATTCAGGCTTCCCCGGGTTGTCCGAACGTAAAATATTCTTGTGTTTCTCAAAGTACGGAGCCACCAAGCTGGAATTGGTCGAACCGTGTGGTATGCTTCAGATCGAGAGAATGGCCGTCCATACATATCGTTGATTTCCTTCCGATCGTGCCTTTTCCACTTAGTCTCCCCTCGTGCCGCGATCGAGGAAGACCAATCGGCTTAAGGTCGGGAACAAAGTCAACACAAAACTCAATTACCTCCTCATTTCCATAGCCCTTGGCGATGCTTCCTTCCGGCCTAGCACGGTTACGAACATATTTCTTTAATACTCCCATGAACCTCTCGAAGGGGAACATATTGTGTAGAAATACAGGACCGAGAATGGAAATATCTTCGACTAGGTGAACCAGGAGGTGCGTCATAATATTGAAGAAGGATGGCGGGAACACCAACTCGAAACTGAAAAGACATTGGACCACATCGTTCTGTAACCGTGGTAGAACTTCTGGATTGATTACCTTCGAGAGATTGCATTGAGGAATGCACATAGCTTCACAATGGCTACTCGAACATTTTCCGGCAGGAGCCCCTCAAAGCAATCGGAAGCAATTGCGTCATAATCACGTGGCGGTCGTGAGACTTCAGGTTTTGGAACTTTTTCTCCGCCATGTTTATTATTCCCTTTATATTGGACGAGAATCCAGACGGGACCTTCATACTCGCTCGGGCATTCAAAAAAGATGACCTTCTCTTCTTTGGTCGGAGCGTAGCTGGCACGACCTTGAAACCATTTCGGATGCTCGGTCATCGGGGTCTTTCAAACGTTGCTTGGTCCTGCCGTGCTTCCTTTGTATCATTTGTCTTCCCATACACGCCCAAGAAGCTTAGGAGGTTCACGCAAATATTCTTCGTAACGTGCATCACGTCGATTGCGGAGCGGACATCTAGGACTTTCCAATATTCTAGCTCCCGAATATAGATTTCTTCTTCCACATGGCTGCGTGCCCGTCGGCTCCCTTCGGAACCGATTGTCCGCCAGGACCCTTTCCAAAGATGACTTTCAAATCCTTGACCATATCAAATACCTCAGCACCGGTGCGTTCCGCGAGCTTCGGCCGGTGATCTGCCTTGCCGTTGTAATGCTTGCCTTTCTTTCTTACTCGGATGAATTTTCGGAAGAAATCGACGATGCCCAAGGTACACGTTCTTCTTACAATTTGGCAAATGTACACTTTCAGTCTCATGTAAGCGGTGCGTGCATGCATTGTATCCCTTATTTGATAGTCCCGAAAGGTTACTAAGAGCAGGCCAATCGTTGATGGTTACGAAAAGCAACGCTCGTAGGTCAAATTCCTCTTCTTTGTGCTCATCCCACACACGGACACCAGGTCTGCCCCACAGCTGTAAAAGTTCATCAACTAATGGCCTTAGGTACACATCGATGTCGTTGCCGGGTTGCTTCGGACCTTGGATGAGCACCGGCATCATAATGAACTTCCGCTTCATGCACAACCAAGGAGGAAGGTTGTAGATGCATAGAGTCACGGGCCGAGTGCTATGGCTGGAGCTCGCTCGCCAAAAGGATTCATGCCATCCGTACTTAGACCAAATCTTATGTTCCTTGCGTCGGCTGCAAAATCTTTGAACTCTCCGTCGATCTTTCTCCATTGCGTTCCATCTGCGGGGTGTCTCAACTCCCGTCCGACTACGGTTCTCTTTGTGCCATCGCAACAACTTGGCATGCTCTTTGTTCCCGAACGGACGTTTCAACCGTGATATTATAGGAGCATACCACATCACCTTGGCGGGAACCCTCTTCCTGGGTTTCTCGCCCTCAACATCGTCACCGGGGTCATCGCCTCCGATCTTATAACGCAATGCGAGTGCATACCGGGCATTCATTCAAATTCTCGTATTCACCGCGGTAGAGGATGCGGTCGTTGATGCATGCATGTATCTTCGGAACCTCTAAACCTAGAGGGCGAGACAACCTTCTTTGCTTCGTACGTATCGGCGGGCAACTCGTTATTCTTTGGAAACATATTCTTCAACATTTTCAGCAAGTTTTCAAATGCCGAGTCAGCTACACCTGCCTGTGCCTTCCATTTCAGCAAATCCAGTGTGCAGCCCAGCTTTTTCAGACCATTATCGCATCCGGGGTACAGCGACTTTCTGCGATCCTCTAACATGCGATCCAAATTCTCCCTCTCCTTTTCAGTTTCGCAGCATCTCCGTGCATCAGCAATGGTCCGACCAAGATCATCAACGGGCTCATCACGTGCCTCTTCTTCACCTTCCCCTTCACCTTCGGCATCCTCCATGAAAGTATCACCGAAATGATCAAGATAGTTTTCATCGATGAAATCATCACCTTCTTCATCTTCTTCCATTATAACCCCTCTTTCTCCATGCTTGGTCCAACAATTATAGCTTGGCATGAAACCGTGCCGAAGCAGGTGCAGGTGAACTTCTCTTGAGGAAGAGTAACCCTTCGATTCTTACGGTTAACACATGGACGAGATAACAAAACCCTTCGCTTGTTCGCATTAGCCACTACGAGGAAATCTTTCAAACCCGTACTGAACTCGCCGGAGAGTCGGTTACCGTACATCCATTGCCGATTCATCTGCATTATTATAATATAAAATATATAATTAACCATCATGCATTTGTTAAACTAACTAGCTATAAACAATAGAAATTAAACAACGAACTACACACATGCATATTTTATCAATGACACATATGAAAGGTTCAAGTTGCTAACCGCGATCAAGGAGGAAAAAATAAATGAGGAAGCTCAAGTGTGGCTCCGACACTTCATATCATGTTGGTTTCATGCTCTTGGGGCATTTCATCAAACACCTTGTGTGCATAAGAGGAGCCAAAAGCAAATCTACACCCCCTTGTGAAGCTTGTGAAGAGAAGTGGCACCAAATGGCTAAGTGCAGTGAGCTGAGGCCCTTTTATAGGGATGGGCCTTTAGTCCCGGTTGGCCTGACCAACCGCGACTAAAGGCCTTCGAGCCGTGCCTGAGGACCTTTAGTCGCGGTTGGCCTGGCCAACCGCGACTAAAGCCCCTCCCGTCCACCAGCTGGCCAGCGAGCGCGCTGGGCCCAGGTCTTTAGTCGCGGTTCGCCACCCGAACCGCGACTAAAGACCCCATTAGTCGCGGTTCCTATACTTTCGCGACTAATGGGGCTGGACGGAAGCCTCTTTTTCTACCAGTGATTTGTTTCAAGCAGGAAAATCAAAGGAATTGTAACATGAGGTTTGAGTGGATGAAAAATTTCCTATGAAACACAGTGCAATGCAATCCTATAGAAAAAATCCTATGCATTCATAAGGATTCAATCCTATGAATCAAATGGCGCATATAGGAAAAATTCCTAAGGATCAAAATCCTACAAATTGCTATAAAATTCCTTTGAATCAAACAAGCCCTTAAACTTTTTAGTGATATCTCTTTTGTAATGCATTTCTCGTATTAAGTAAACCTGTTCTGGGGTAGTATATGCATTTTTCTGAGACACTACACTGCAACTATCGAGAAACAAAAGAGGCTCGCAGACGACTCATATAAATAGAAAACACACTATATATTCGTAGCATATACAGAGAGAATCGTGATTTATCATGGCGATTTAGAACACTTTGAACCACTACGCAGTGGTGGAGCTAGCCAGGACAATAACCCTGTGTTCTTAGCTTAGTATAAATGTTGAATAATTTTTGCACACTTTCAGATTGTATTGTTGAAAACTGTGTAGTCATTTGACTACACATCTCAAATGTGGCTCACCCACTGCCAATACGTATCATTCATCCGCTAGCTTGTTTTTGGGTACGGCTGAGCTTTGCCTCGTCTCTGATTGATCATCAACCAAAAAAAGGGACAAGGAGCACTTCTGCTTTCGTTCGGTTATGTTACGCTCAGTACGCAAAAGTAGAAAACAAAAGATACTTATTTTTGTTGTACTCCCTCCGTCAAAATTTAGAAAAATCTTATTTTTGATAGAGCTACATCCGTCTAAAAACAAGGGTCTTAAATACATTTTATTTATTTGTAGATACCTCCATATCTAAAAAATAAAAATTAGACACTTGTTTGCCAATGCATCAATGGCACACTATTCTTCCTGTTTCTGGTTCAGGGAAGGAGTGTGCGTGGAGCTGAGTGGAGTGGGGTGTTTGATCCATAGTCGGGCACTCGGGCGTGCCCCGCCCGCGCATGATTGATCGATGGTCGGTAGGGGTTTGTGTCGGTGGCCTCGAGAGAGAATCTTCTTGGGTTCTAGTAGTAGGACCAGAGAATGACACACCCAGCTAGGAGATCCACTGCTTCCTTGTACTCCGTACTTCGAATGCGGCGATTTACACAAAAATAACCCAAAACTGAAAAAAAAAGCACAGACTGACCCTCTGGCGAAACTATTTCACGGATCTAACCCTTTTGTGTGGCGCCCCTCTCAAGGGCGCCACACATGCCCATGTGGCGCCCCTGGCTCTGGCGCCACACACCCATCCGACGTGGCCCGTCGACGCTGAGCTGGTGACCCCGATCCGACGTGGCAGCACGAGTGGCGCCGCTCCGGCCGGCGCCACACTTTGAAAGTGTGGCGCCCCTGGCAAGGGTGCCACACATTCACTTAAGTTTGGGCCGCGCGCGCGCCCAGCCCGACCCTCTTCTTTCTTTCTTTCTCTGTTCTTCTTCTCTCCTCCAAAGGCGCCCGGTTTTCTCTCTCCTCCCTCTCCCCCCACCAAATCAACCACCAAATCGTCAGATCTGTCCGTGGAGATCGTTCCCAACTCGTTGCTTGAGGTAATCTCCTCCGTTTCCCCTCTTTTCATCCATTGATTTTGTGTATTTGCTCCAATCTATATGTGAAACCCTAGATGTGGATTTGGTTGATTTGAGGGTGGAGATGGATTTGGTTGGATGTTAGGGTTGTTGAAGTAGAAGAAATGGTAGTGTGCTAGTTTGTATGGGTAGAATATGTTGATTATGGTATCTAATGAACACATGTGTGTATGTGTTGTTCCCATTATGCTAGGGGGATGGAAAGAATTGTTCATGTTCATCATGTGGACAAGGATGCTTACTTGAAGGGAAACATAGAGCCGGACCCGGAAGAGGTTGACTTGGTGTTTGACGTTAGCCCTAGCTTTGCGGAGGTGGTAGCACAAGTTAGGGTTGAGTTGAATTGGAATGAGCCAAATGATGGTATTGAGCTAGAGGGAAGGCATAATGTGGGGTTTGGAATGCACACCCGTTGGAAGATAATGCGTATCAACTCCGAGCAACGTTGGTCCATTTACAAGGAGACGGTGGCCGGGTCACAAGATAAGGCTTTGGAGTTGTTTGCAACCAAGACGGTTGAGGCTCGTATCGAGCTTGACCTTAACCGGCCCTCCTCCCCCGTTCGAGAGAGGACTCCTCCACCCATGAGCCAAGAAGAGGCCACCCAATCTCCCATTGTCCAATCTCCCATTGCCCAACAACCTCCGTTGGATAATGAGTATGATGAGCATGACGATGGTGATGATTGTTTCGAGATGAATGGCAACAATGTCGGTGATTTAGATAAATATTGGACGCAAGAGGAGATGGACCACTCCATTCCTTATTCCCGATGCTATGCGTCGGACTCGGATGATGATGGACCCGAAGAGGAGGTTGACGAGGATGGCTTCACGGCTAAGGAAGCCGAAAGAGCCGAGATCTTCAAGAAGGTAACCGGACGGGATATCCGGGTACCATTGTTCCGTGATGTTAGTCTTGCGGATGGAGCCGTGGTTGATGGTGGCAAAAGTTTACTTCTTGGAGCTAGGCCACTATCCAAGAGGGATGTGGATGGTAGGACGGCTATGATCTCTAAAGGGCTAACGTTTGATACATTCTTGGAATTGAAGATATGGTTGAAGGAGTTCTCCATTAAGCATCATCGCCCTTACATCGTTGTTCACTCGGACTTGAAGAAGCAGTACACGCTAAAATGTGTGGATAAAAGGTGCCCATGGGTTGTCCGTGCACGACCTTTCAAAAAAGGGCCCTCTTGGCACATAACAAGTTGTGTAGCCACTCACATGTGCCTGGGGCCGAAGCTTGATGGCAAGGATGCACAGCCGGACCACCGTCAACTCACATCCGAGTTCATTGCATACAAGCTCTCGGCGGAGATATCATCACTTCCTATCATGAGCATTAGGTCCGTGCAAGATACGGTCAAATCCCGGTTTGCCTACGACGTCAAGTACGGGAAGGCATGGAAGGCCAAACAAGCCGCATTCAAGATGTTGTACGGTGATTGGGAGGAAGCATACAATCGTATCCCTAGGTTGTTGTTAGCGATGGCCGCAACTAACCCGGGCATGGTGCATGTGGTCGAGCCTTCCGCAACCAAAATGACATTGCATGATGGTAAAAGAGTGAGGGTATTTCACCGTGCATTTTGGTCATTCCAGCAATGCACGAGGGCATTCGAACATTGTAGGCCCGTCATAGCCGTGGATGGTACCTTCTTGACCGGTCAGTACAAGGGCACACTATTGGTGGCAATAGCAAGTGATGCAAGCAACCGTTTAGTACCATTGGCTTTTGCATTGGTAGAGATTGAGAACAATGATAACTGGCAATGGTTTTTCCATATATTGAGGACGAGGGTCATACCACCCTCAAAGGAAGTGTGTGTCATCTCCAATCGTCATCAAGGAATTCTCAATGCGGTGGAGGTTCCAATTCCCGGGCATGCTCCCTTGCATCACCGATGGTGCATGAGGCATTTTTGTGCAAACTTCTACCGGGCATGCAAGAGCAAAGAGTTGTCTGACCTTCTTCAAGATTGTTGCCTCGCTTATTCGGAGCGCTGCTTCGCAAACCTATACAACGGCTTGCTGAAGCACAAAGACCTCAACGCGGGTGGTCAAGAGTTTCTTCATAGACACCTCGTATTTAACTCAAAGTGGGCGAGAGCTTATGATGAGGATGGGAGGAGATATGGCCAAATGACAAGCAACATGGCCGAGTGCTTCAACAATGTTTTGAAGGGTGTCCGTGCATTGCCGTGACGGCAATCGTTCAATACACATTCGAGAAGTTGAATGTCTATTTCCAGAACTACACCGATGAAACGGAGAAGGAAATTGCTTTGAATGCCGAGTTCCCAAAGAAGGTTCAAGAGTTCATGGATTTTCGAGCGAGGAAGGCCGACTCCCAAACGGCTACATGTTATGATAATGTTGACCGGGTTTACCAAGTGAATGAGCCGGGAGGCACCACACAAGGTGGTGTCCAACACGGAGGCCGGGCTTTCCGTGTGTCCCTAAAGACATGTGAATGCACATGTAGGAGGCCCTCTTTGCTTCATTTGGCTTGCTCCCACTTGCTAACAGCGGCACGCACTAGACGTGTCGACTACAATAACCCGCTCACCGTTCGGGAGTCCGAGTTCTCAATCGAAGCCACAAAGAGGACATGGGCTCCAAGGTTTTGTCCTTACTTGGATCAATCACAATGGCCGGAGTATCATGGAGTGCAAGTTTGGCCAGATCCGGAATGGAAGGTTGTGAAACGTGGAAGAAGAAAGACAAAGAGGTATCACGGAGATATGGATAGATGGGGTCATTCCGGAAACAGGTTATTCCAAGAAGCTCGCGAGCCAACTAATTGTGGATCCTGCAATAGTAAGGGCCACAATAAAAGGAAGTGCACATCCGGCAAAAAATCAAAGGGCATTTGATGCTAGCACAAGTCAAGCATCAAGTAGCCAACAAGCTTCAAATCAACCTCCAAGCCAACAAACCCCAAGCCAACAAGCTCCAAGCCAACAAGCTCCAAGCCAACCGCGTCAAACTCCTCCAAGCCAAACGCGTCAACCTCCTCCAAGCCAAACGCGTCAACCTCCTCCAAGCTAAACGCGTCAACCTCCTCCAAGCCAAACGCGTGAACCTCCTCCAAGCCAAACGCGTCAACAAGCTCCAAGCACACAAGCCCAACGGCAACAAGCTCCTACGCAACAAGCTCCAAGGCAACAAGCCTCAAGGCATCAACCACAATGGTGACAAGCTCCAAGGCAACAAAGGATTCACGTAGGGCTTAGTAGAGGTGGCCGTCGCGGTGCTAGTATGCTACGATACCTAGCGGGGACTTATCCGTATGTGTCTCGAATTTACTAATTGCATTGTACTTTCTATTTTCATATTCCATGACTAACTTTGGTTTTTCAATTTGGTTTACAGGTATGGCAACTCAACCCACCAAGGGGAAGGGAGCATGGGAGGGCAATGAGAAGGAGGAGTCCGTTTGGGAGGAGGCGGTAAGGACGGTGCGGAAGAAGGAGAAGGAAGAACTAGAGAGGAAGAAGAAGGAGGAGGAAGACAAGAAGATGCCGGAGAGTGCCCGTATGCAAAAACAGTATGAGGAATACATATTGTTCCACAAGAGGAGGAATGCCAAGCTGAAGGCCGAACGGGACCGCGAGGCACGGATAAAATTCCTAAGGAGCTGCCAACTTGAGCAAATTGCGAGGGAGAGGGCCAATAGGATGCACCTAGAGGAGGTGGCTAGGGAGGCTGAACGCATCAAGGAGGAGAGAGCTCAAGCGGAAGCTGCAAAGACGGAGGAGCGCCACCACTTCTTCGATTCGGTCGTTCGCTTGGCTCGTGACTTAAGGGAGAAGGAAGAATTGGCTGAAGAAGCTAAGAAGAAGAAGGCAAGGGGAGGGAGCCTTTGCGACGCGAGTGATGTCCCTTTGGCTATGTTCTTGTTGTCGAACCATTATGTTGTCTGAACCTTGATCTTCTCGAACCTTCGTGTCGTTGAACCTTATTGTAATTGAAACCTTGATGTCGTCGAACCTTATTTGTCATTTGAACCATTATGCTGTGTCAATGTATGGTACATATTCAGTGCAATGTTCTTGTTGTCAAAACTGTTGGAATATGGTAGGATTTTTCATGGTTTTATCACAAGTCCATGTGTGGCGCCCGTCACACCGGCGCCACAAGTGCAAGTGTGGCGCCCGTGGCATCGGCGCCACACATGCCAACTTATATGAACTATTGGGTCGAAAACATCCAGGGGCTCCGGACGATAAGTCCTTAGCTGTTTTGGCGACCATTATGACGGGCCTACAATGTTCGAATGCCCTCGTGCATTGCTGGAATGACCAAAATGCACGGTGAAATACCCTCACTCTTTTACCATCATGCAATGTCATTTTGGTTGCGGAAGGCTCGACCACATGCACCATGCCCGGGTTAGTTGCGGCCATCGCTAACAACAACCTAGGGATACGGTTGTATGCTTCCTCCCAATCACCGTACAACATCTTGAATGCGGCTTGTTTGGCCTTCCATGCCTTCCCGTACTTGACGTCGTAGGCAAACCGGGATTTGACCGTATCTTGCACGGACCTAATGCTCATGATAGGAAGTGATGATATCTCCGCCGAGAGCTTGTATGCAATGAACTCGGATGTGAGTTGACGGTGGTCCGGCTGTGCATCCTTGCCATCAAGCTTCGGCCCCGGCACATGTGAGTGGCTACACAACTTGTTATGTGCCAAGAGGGCCCTTTTTGAAAGGTCGTGCACGGACAACCCATGGGCACCTTTTATCCACACATTTTAGCGTGTACAGCTTCTTCAAGTCCGAGTGAACAACGATGTAAGGGCGATGATGCTTAATGGAGAACTCCTTCAACCATATCTTCAATTCCAAGAATGTATCAAACGTTAGCCCTTTAGAGATCATAGCCGTCCTACCATCCACATCCCTCTTGGATAGTGGCCTAGCTCCAAGAAGTAAACTTTTGCCACCATCAACCACGGCTCCATCCGCAAGACTAACATCACGGAACAATGGTACCCGGATATCCCGTCCGGTTACCTTCTTGAAGATCTCGGCTCTTTCGGCTTCCTTAGCCGTGAAGCCATCCTCGTCAACCTCCTCTTCGGGTCCATCATCATCCGAGTCCGACGCATAGCATCGGGAATAAGGAATGGAGTGGTCCATCTCCTCTTGCGTCCAATATTTATCTAAATCACCGACATTGTTGCCATTCATCTCGAAACAATCATCACCATCGTCATGCTCATCATACTCATTATCCAACGGAGGTTGTTGGGCAATGGGAGATTGGACAATGGGAGATTGGGTGGCCTCTTCTTGGCTTATGGGTGGAGGAGTCCTCTCTCGAACGGGGGAGGAGGGCCGGTTAAGGTCAAGCTCGATACGAGCCTCAACCGTCTTGGTTGCAAACAACTCCAAAGCCTTATCTTGTGACCCGGCCACCGTCTCCTTGTAAATGGACCAACGTTGCTCGGAGTTGATACGCATTATCTTCCAACGGGTGTGCATTCCAAACCCCACATTATGCCTTCCCTCTAGCTCAATACCATCATTTGGCTCATTCCGATTCAACTCAACCCTAACTTGTGCTACCACCTCCGCAAAGCTAGGGCTAACGTCAAACACCAAGTCAACCTCTTCCGGGTCCGGCTCTATGTTTCCCTTCAAGTAAGCATCCTTGTCCACATGATGAGCATGAACAATTCTTTCCATCCCCTAGCATAATGGGAACAACACATACACACATGTGTTCATTAGATACCATAATCAACATATTCTACCCATACAAACTAGCACACTACCATTTCTTCTACTTCAACAACCCTAACATCCAACCAAATCCATCTCCACCCTCAAATCAACCAAATCCACATCTAGGGTTTCACATATAGATTGGAGCAAATACACAAAATCAATGGATGAAAAGAGGGGAAACGGAGGAGATTACCTCAAGCAACGAGTTGGGAACGATCTCCACGGACAGATCTGTCGATTTGGTGGTTGATTTGGTGGGGGGAGAGAGGGGGAGAGAGAAAACCGGGCGCCTTTGGAGGAGAGAAGAAGAACAGAAAAAGAAAGAAAGAAGAGGGTCGGGCTGGGCGCGCGCGCGGCCCAAACTTAAGTGAATGTGTGGCGCCCTTGCCAGGGGCGCCACACTTTCAAAGTGTGGCGCCGGCCGGAGCGGCGCCACTCGTGCTGCCACGTCGGATCGGGGTCACCAGCTCAGCGTCGACGGGCCACGTCGGATGGGTGTGTGGCGCCAGAGCCAGGGGCGCCACATGGGCATGTGTGGCGCCCTTGAGAGGGGCGCCACACAAAAGGGTTAGATCCGTGAAATAGTTTCGCCGGAGGATCAGTCTGTGCTTTTCTTTCAGTTTTGGGTTATTTTTGTGTAAATCGCCTTCGAATGCTGCACATGAAAAATACCAGAACGCACCTGTGCTCAATTTAACATAGAGAATGCCACCATGCGTGGCGGGTGGCGGTACCACGGTATGGCTCTATTGCAGGGCGAGTGGTGGACTAGGGGACAATTGGAGGCAGCGTGTATTTTGATTTGCACGAGATTTATTGTTTGGGGTGTGCGATTTGGAGAGGGTCATGAAAGGATCCCTTTTATTCTGAACATCGGGATGTTTCTTAATATCACAGTTAGTACTGCTTCTGTCCCATACATCACAATTAACCCGTATTGCTTCTGTCCCATATCACAAGACGTTTTAGGTAGCCATATAGTATAGATTTAGTACGTCCAATTATTAAGATATGCAATACGGGTTTAGGGATATGGATGTAAGCCTATGTCTCTCCTGAGAAGATTAGCTTTGCTACTACTATGTGAACCAAAGGAAGATGCATAAGAATTTTTTTTTATTTCGAAAGAACTACCTAGTGCGCTAATAAATAAATAAAAATAAAAAATATTAATATCACAAGATACATCGTAAAGATATCAATTACACCCGATCTCTGCAACATCAAAATGTCCTAAAGACATTACGGATACACACATCCCTACTGCAAAAACAACAGCAAGAAGAACAAAAGATTCCACAACGGTGATCACAACACAGTAGCTGCAATGCAAACCACTGCCAAGACAACACCCGGAGCGCTCTCTCAAAATAATGTATTTAACAAGGCCATTAGCAGACACAACCAATTAAGATCAAACCTTGGATGTTCATCCTGAAAGCTAGAACGTTGTATTCCTCCTATGTTGCCACTCCCGCTTACCTATGTCACTGCTGCAAGACAAGAAACACCAAGAAAAGTCCTCTTGGCCACGAAGACTCGGTCCACCATTACTAGACCTCAGCCGCCATAACATTCTCCACCACTATCTTCTTAATAGAAATCGAAAATCGGCATGACACATGATGACAACAGAAAGCGAAGCTTCGCGTCACTCCCTTCTGAAGCCAATATGGGTGCGCACAACTGAATCTCATCCGATCCAGCAATCTGCATGCATCAGACGTCCAAAGGAGATCGCCAACGGAGCCTTTTGAAACAAGTCGGCATCAAGCAAAACATCTTCTTGGCGCGAGAACCCAAGGACCACCCTGGTCCTTAATTTGGTGCAAGGAAGAACGCATGGAGGAAGCTCTGGCCAGAGATCCCACCATGCGAGGAGGAGGCCACCGCCAAACGCGCTCGAAGATGAGAGCCCACCAGCACCGTCTGCTAGGAGGAGTTTGCCCCCCGACTTCCTCCAGTGGTGGCGGGGAAATGCGGGGAATGAGGGGTGGGGCTAGCTAGGGTTTCGCCCGAGCTGCCTCCTTGGGAGCGACGCGCGTGTTTCTATCGTGAGACAATTAATGATAACTATATATTTAAAAATTTGGGGAGAATTTCACTTCCTGATCCTAAGTGGTTTTTTCATCTTGGATAAAGACAAAGCATGATCCTCAAGATGAATTGCATGAGTATCATGAAAGCCTAGTCTATAGAAACTTAAATTCATGGTCGTGAGGATTTAAACTACGTGTTGGATTTGTACATTCACTTTCACAACCAGTTAAGCTATGCTAGTGTCATGTATTTATATCTCTTATAACACTAAAAGTTTCCCCAACAATACTTACGATCTAACCGCTCAAAACATATCCAAAAATATCCGGTTGGGGAAACTTTTTGTGCATTTAACATACTTATATCACTTTTTGTGCCCCTAAAAATATCTTACGTCGATTAAGTTTAGTCTCACGACTTCTGCGGCCAATTAAATTTTGCATATTCCTATATGCAAAATTATGTTTCATGTGTCGTATATGCTTCCATTCACACAATAGAGTTTTTAAAGAGGTTTCCTTCTAAGCGTGTGGGGTATCCTTCTAGTATATATGTATTTGAAGGTTTTTTATTAGATTTTAAACTCTTACTATGCATGGATAGTCACGATTGTTGGAATAAAATTTGAACCAGGACAACAACAGATTTTGCTCTGAAATATCACACTAAGCATTAGCCCGGTGATCACCCATATCCTTGTTTTGTGAAGAAGGTGCTGAAGATGAAGCTGAGAGGATAATAGCTATGGAAACAAGGGATAGTTTGTAGGCCTTGCAGCGACTTGTCTAGCTTTTTTTCGAAATGGGGAAAACTCCAGCCTCTGCATCAAAGCGATGCATACGGCTTTTATTTATATCTTATTCAACAAGGATTTGTCAGGATCATACATCACAAAACCTGAAGCCACTACTTAACACCTAGAAACCCGATAATGGGTGAAGTAACATGTTGTTAGGGCCTCTGCCCTAAAAACATAAACAAACGCCCCACCAACTAAAAACAAAGGGCATCCCTTAGTCGCCCTATGGCGAAAACAAGAACACACAACCGGCATAGCAGACCCTTGCGAAGCACCTTTGCCCTCGCTTCAAAAGTCATCACCACCATCGAACCGCTAGTCCATCTTCACGGCAGAGATCCACATAGCCTTGCCAGTCTTGTTGATGACGCCACATTGGAAGATATGTCGTGCATAGCACCGGCCGAATAGGCATGACTCAGCGTAGCACCTGTCAGCCAAGCATGACTTGACATCTCCTCCTACAGCCTCAGTTCTCCGGCGCTTCTCCACAAACGATGCTCCCAAGAGAGAAAACGACACCACAGTGCCGCCATCATCCGGCATGGAAGACTAGGGTTTCCCCTAGAGCAGCATGAGTAGGTCGACAGTCGTTGCTCGGCGATGCCTACATCAAGGTAACGACGCAAAACGCCGCCATCCCCCGCCAAACGGCTCAGTTCTCACCGGCAACAATGTCTTCCTGACTCGCAACTGGGATTAGATGACAGATCCTGCGATCCGACAACCCAGCCTTAGGCCGACTGTCAACACCCGGATTTTTAATTCCAGATGCCTATTATGCCATACATCGCAATCCCAGGAATATATTTTTTGCGAGACATAATAGTCGATATCACAGAACATTATTCATTACAAACCATAATCATCTTACAACAAGGGATCTCATGATCCAATTTAAAACAACAGTTGATCCAAAGATCAGACACAAAACACATAGCAGAAGAAACGTAGTAGTGGTCCATATGTTCCACAGGCAACGCTTGACGTCAGGAGGTGATCCTAGTTATCATAGAATCCTGCTGTCCATCTTCCTGGTACTGATTCTCCTCTTCATAGTCTGGCCATTTGAATAGCCAGAGATAAAGCCATGAGTAATTTATAAAGTACTCGCAAACTAACACTAATAGAAGTACTAGTAGCTCTAATAAGGGGTCTAAGCTTCTAGGTTTACTAGATGACACCCCGCGCGTTGCTGCGGATATTTTGGCTGATATTTGTTGGGTAGAACATCTAATGTCGATATCACTTAAAATAAAATTGTTGCACATAATTACAAACAAAAATTAATTTATACAGATGCAAAACATAGTAAATACATGTATTGATAACTCCTATTTGCTTGCTATTTGACATGAGAAAGAAAAACATTTACAGTTCCTTTGAGTTCAACTATCTAGAATGATAAGTTGTCCTAAATTGAACTTACGACTATGAATGTTTTCGCACCTACTGTGTGCCTTGAGATCCGATCTACATACACAACATAAACATGCATAGAAACAACCTATGTATCCTTTTGGAGGCGATAAAATACCTGATACTATATATGTGATGAGTGTTAGCAGTGATATAATATGCGGGCATGTATAATTTGCAGTCCCGAGGGGTCACCTTTTAAGAAGGCAATGTAGATAGTGCAGTATCTCACCTTATGGAGCTGCATTGACAATACAAACCACGCGGACACACGTGCAACTCATAGGCTCCTCTTAGTTTTGGGTACTTCAAACTGTAAGAAAAAATAATGAAAATGGTAAGCTAACAGATTCATTGAGCACCATGATTGTACGCGCAATTTTCTTTTGTCCTTGCCACAAGCAGAACTTTAATATGTAGCGATTGGGGGAACTATGAAAGAGGCAACATTACAGAAATAAACTGGGAAGAGGTACTATGAAGAGCGATTGCTTAAAAGTGTTTCTCCAATTGATTTCCAAAAAAATATAGCACTTCCTCGGTTCTTATATCTGTAAGTGGGATACTATAAATGAATTTCGAAATAAGAATGCGGAAGATGAAAGAGGAAGAGGGACTACATGAACGGACGAACCTGGTCAGCTAGGATTGCAAGGCTTCCAATGGAGAGAATCAGGTTCTCTGGTAACTGATAATGACCCCCTCGATGTTCGTCATCGCCGGCAACACATGTATCTGGCCGTACTTGATCTTGCTGTAGGTGCCGACGCGATGATAGGAAGATAGGGACGGGTAAGCGTTGCTCTGTAGATTTTTGGTGAAGGGACTGACGGCCGGCCGTGGGAGGTCATGCTAGGCGGTGTCGCCGAACATGAAGAAGCACGCGGCCAGCTCTAGCTTGTCGATCATCCAGAGTTCCAGACGGGTAGGTACAGGAACAACGCTGTGGACGTGCTCATCTCCCTCGTCAGGTGGATCTCGCCACGGACTACGATGGAGGCGGCGGTGCGGCCCTCGGCAAGATCCAGGGCGATATCCATCCCGGAGTTTACGCACCCGACGACGAATACTGCTTTCCCACGAATCCCCTCGGCAGATACATAATCCCTCGTGTTTTCTTCAGATACATGGTTATGTCGGCAAGATGAAGGAGAGGGCCGGGATCATCGCCAGGAGAAAAGAGCCGGGTGCTCATGGTCTGCCCAAGATAAATGCCACGCGGATGGAGATGGGCCGTCCTCGGCCATTATATTACGGGAGTAGATCAGTGCCTGGTATAATGGCATCAGCCGTTTCTGTCAAGAGACATTAATGGCTAACATAATAGCGACAACCGTTTCAGGAAGCGCTCCCGTGTTTGTTAATTCGTGGGAGGAGTAGAGCCGTTGGGAGTAGAACCGGAGGGGATTGCTAGTTGGGGTGACGTGGCTTCACAGGAGAACAGGAAAATGGGGTCAGCTATTTAGAAAGAGAAGATTTGCACAAAACTAGTTTTATTTCATAAACACTTAGTAGTTAACGACTCTTTATTTGCCTAGAATTACTCAAGTGGGAACATTAGTGTCATTCCCACAACTTGGTGGTAGTCAAGTCAAGTTCACCTTTCAAGTCACCAGTCATTTTGAAAACATCTGACAACGGAACAGTATGGCCATCCAACCGTCCATGACCGCGGACGTGGCTATTCGAATAGTTTAACACTCTGCAGAGGTTGTACACTTGTGCCACAACTTTTGATTACATCCGTCAGGGATAGCCCTAAATCATCATACTCAGTATGCGGGTCATCAACCATTAACCTTTTACTTACATACCCTAGTATAGGCACCTCCCCTATGGGCTTAGCCTCCCAGCTATGGCTATCTGCCATCCTGGGAACTGCACAGGGCTTGGGTAGGACATTCATCTCCTTTTCACGTCATTTCACTTTTCACGGAGGCAGCCTCGGCATAACCCCTATGACGCTTGTTTAGAGGGAAACCATACTAAAGTACATAAATTTCCAGTTAAGCCCTACCCATTATCAGGTATTGTGGGGGATACTCTAAATTTGGAATGGTATCGCATCTGAACCCAACCATCAGTTTTTGTCAAATTCACCTTGTCATTCAAAAGTCATATTCACCTTCAAAACTTTCAGTAGAATGACTCAACATTCTAAGGTTTTCAAAGTCATTTGATTCGCAAGTTCCTATCTAGAGTAGTCAATTTTAGTTTTAGCACTAGCAACTAGTCATGATGGGGTGCTAACTAAATTTTAGCTCTCTAGGATGATTTTGATGCTCTTGTAGCACTCTACATTTAGACCAAAGTTAACTATAAAAATAAGCCTTGATAAACAAAGTGAAAGATTGCAAGATAAAAATTTGGGCTTGGAGAATTCCTTAAACAAAAGAGTATTGCAAGAGTATCTTGCACTAGCATAGCTTGCATTAGTAGAGCTTGCTCATGATAATATCTTGTATTGGGAATAGCTTTCCTTGGTTGGTACAATGATCAAAGTGTTCCTCCTCTTCTTAGTAGAAGACCTCCTCCTCCTCGTAGCCTTCGGTACTAGCGTCTATAAACGGATACGAGATATACAATCACCAAACAATACTTAAGTAGACTATTTAGCCATAATGGCTCACACAAGATGATCTATTACATCACAAGAATTAATACTACGGTTTCCATTTATTTCCTTTGAAAAGTAATTTCCTCTCATTGAAAATTACTAAGATTTAATATCCTCAAATAATAAAATATGGGCTCATGGTGACCAAAGTCACCACTTCATATTTATTCATTTGGAAAAATGATTTAAATGAGATACTACATCTCATACAATTTAAATACTACTTTGGAAAAGATTTAATATTCTCAAGTAATAAAATAGGAGGTCATGTAGACTAATGTCATCACCTCACATTGAATTACTTGGAAAAGTGATTTAAATGAGAGGATACCTCTCATAATATTTAACTACTATTTTTAAGTGATTTAAATGAGCTAGAAATGACTACATATCCATTATTTGAATCTAGCCCATGATCATAGGAAACAGCCATGTCATATTTTTACATATTTAGGTAGAGTATTTGAAATGTGAATTTTGAGAGGTGGAATCAACTCAAAATAATTTATGGTTGATTTTTAATAAATGTTTGAAATTGGCAAAGTGACTGCCGTAGTATTTTTACTGTCGGTGATCTACAATGTTTCTGAGGTTGAAACCAATTTACTTGGCTAGATAATTTCATAAGCTTTCCAAAAATATTTAATTCATTAATTTCGGTTTAGTAAATCTTTGTCAACTTACATTTGAAACTGACTACTGAAATAGATTCAAACTAAAAAGAAAAAGGCATGTTTGAATTTAATGGGCTAGGCGGGAAATGCTAACGGGCCGGACCAACTGTGCTCACGTTGCACGCGGGCTGCCTGACAGAGGGCCCCACCCGTCAGTGGCTCAAAGAGATGCCGAAGCGGTACGCGAACAGGGGCCGTTGGATTAGAGCTGGATCGGACGGCCGAGGCGCGTCTCCATCCTCGAACAGGAACGGCGGGGAGCTAACCCTACCGGCGGCGAGGAGGGTTGCTAGGGGGTACTTGGGGCTCCGGCGAGGCTCGGCGAGGCGGGCAAATGAACGGCACGACGACGGCGAGGCGAACGAGGGTCGGGGCTGAGGCTGAGGAAGACGGGAGCGTCGCCTCCTTCTGGCTACTGCCGCGGCAAGCTCTGGCCAAATTCCGGTGAGGGAGAGGGTAATGTGGAAGGGCGAGGGGTCGAGGGTGCTCAGGGAGGAGAGGGGAGTGGAGTGGTGTGCTGAATGAAGGCAGAGGAGGCCGGTTTATATAGGCTCGGTGAGGAGCTACGGATCACGGGCAGATGGATGGTGGTGACGGTGCTACAGCGGCGGAGGGACATGGGCGAGGAGCGAGGACGATGCAACGTTGTCTGGTGAGCGTCAGTGAAGTTTCCTTGCAGCGAATGGGGCTCTCAATCAACGGGCGTCGTGCGGCGTCCTTGCGGAACAGTGGCGGCGGTCGGCGACGATGACGATGGCTACAGGGCGCTCCGGGCCAAACGGCCAAGTCCTGGAGGTTGCTGGGTCATGGGTGAGTGCGTGGGAGAAAGGAGAGGTCAGGGGGAGGTCGGAGGCGACGGGGCGAGGCCGTGCTCTGGCATGCTCGCGTCGACGTCCATGCGCATCATGGCGTCCTTGGGCTGGCACGGGCACGGCTTGGACTGGGGCTTGCAGGGCACTTCTTTGTCCAGGGAAGGTACCAGCGTGTTCAGTGTGCTGAGGCCAGCCTAGTGGACAAGGTGAGGTGAGCCAGGGAAGAGAGGAGAGAGGGGTGGCATGGTGAGTGGCATGGAGGGGTGACATGGCCATGTCATGGTGCAAATGATCATGGCATAGGACAAGTTGACTTGGGAAAGTTAAGAAGGTGCTAAAGGAGCACTGTGAGTGAGCTAGGAGAGAGGGGTGAGGTCAGAAATGTACCACAAATAGTCGTTGTACCTTATTTGATTCTTGCCCACCAAGTGTTTGTGAAAATGGCCGCACGAAACTTTTATTTAAATTTTGAATTCATATTTTTACAGTAGGTTGAGGTTGATCTAGATGATCATTGTGTAGCACTTGTTGGTAAAGGAGAGGTGATTTGGGTGAAATTCATATTTGGGTAATCTTAAATCTGTTTTAAAGTTGCCACTTTGCATGCTTGTTATAAGAATTTGAAAATGAATCAGTAAGGTTGGCCAACACCAAGTTACTCACTTTTATGGGTACTAGTGATCTGGGCAAAAAGATGAGGAGGTTTGGTTTAGAAAAGAATAACCACAGGGGTTCAAAGAAGGCATCATGCTAAAATTGTCAAAAGTGACCATTATCACATGTGCAAGGATTTTTCATTTTCATTTTATTTGTTTTGCTTTTCTTTGACCAAATGGTATTATTTTGGGTTCATTGAGTATTAGATTGAGTTTATTAATGGTTTCAAACCATTTAAGTAAAGCAAAACATGGCGTAGGCCAATATTAGCAAATATGGCCATATGCTCACATATGAATGTATTCTTATTTTATTTTCTTTTGCTTGTTTCTCTTTGATTTGGAAGGTAGTGTGTTGAATTTAAATTGGTTTTCAAATCCATCTAGCAAAACAATCATGGCCTAAGCAAGCATTCAAAACGATCATGTCGTGGCCACGTTCTACTTCTCCTACCTCGTCGGAAGTGCAGGTATCTAGCTTCAGCTCTCTGTAGTACCGTTGAATTTGAAGTGCCGCCATGGCCTATTGGAGTGATTTCAGTTGTTCTTTTTTCCATTATTGTTACGGTTAGCCAGGCAAGCCGATGATCCATGGTACATTGCATACAAAGATGAATCAACCCAGTGGTGTAGCCAGGAGGATGGATTTGGAGGAGAAGGTGGCCAATTTAGGTGATGAATTGGCCCGTAAAAACCTGATGATATTCGAGCTGAAGCGTCTTGTGGAGGAAGAAAAGAAGAATTTAGAGCTTATTCGCAAGGAGAAGTTGAGAGTTGAGACAGATCTTGCCGTATTTGATCAAGTGGTAGAAAATCTAGAACATAAACTTCAAGTGATGGGAGAGGAGAAAAGTAGATTCATCTGGGCAGTTTTATTAGGTGTCATCCCTATCCTAGCAGTTATGTGGTTACGGTAGACGATTTAGTATAGAATTGTTATTCGGTAGATGGCTCTAACCACTGTATTTTGTTGTGGCTCTAAGCACTGTATTTTGGCGTACAATTTCCTAGTTGTGCTAAGTAATGCGCACGATAATTTTAGCATGCATGAACATTTTATAAAAGTGAAGGGATCTGATGTCTACGGGAGCTTCTATTCTTGTAGACAGTGTTGGGCCTCCAAGAGCAGAGGTTTGTAGAACAGCAGCAAGTTTCCCTTAAGTGGATTACCCAAGGTTTATCGATCTCAGGGAGGAAGAGGTCAAAGATATCCCTCTCATGCAACCCTGCAACCACAAAGCAAGAAGTCTCTTGTGTCCCCAACACACCTAATAGGTGCACTAGTTCGGCGAAGAGATAGTGAAATACGAGGTGGTATGAATAAGTAGTAGCAACGGCACCGAGAAAAGTGCTTTGCCCGGGACGGTAAACAAGCGGTAGTAACGCAGCGAGTAGTATCGCGGTAAAACGGTAAACAAGCAGCGATAGCGATATTTAGGAACAAGGCCTAGGGATTAGACTTTCACTAGTGGACACTCTCAACTTTGATCACATAACGGAACGAGATAAATGCATACTCTACACTCTTGTTGGATGATGAACACATTGCGTAGGATTACACGAACCCTCAATGCCGGAGTTAACAAGCTCCACAATTCAATGTTCATATTTAAGTAACCTTAGAGTGCAAGAAAGATCGACACGACTAAACCAAGTACTAACACAGCATGCACACTGTCACCTTCACACTATGTAGGAGGAATAGATCACATCAATACTATCATAATGATAATTAACTCCACAATCTACAAGAGATTGTGATCATAGCATATGCCAAGTACTAACACGGATGCACACACTTGTCACCATTACACCGTGCGGGAGGAATAAACTACTTTAATAACATCACTAGAGTAGCACATAGATAAATTGTGATACAAAACACATTGCAATCATAAAGAGATATAAATAAGCACTTCACTACGCCATTCATAACGGTGAGTAAGTATACGTGAAATATAGCCTAAGAGACCCACACGGTGCACACCTCTGTCACCTTTACACACGTGGGACAAGGAGTCTCCGGAGATCACATAAGTAAAACTCACTTGACTAGCATAGTGACATCTAGATTACAAGCATCATCATATGAATCTCAATCATGTAAGGCAGCTCATGAGATTATTGTATTGAAGCACATAGGAGAGAGATGAACCACATAGCTACCGGTACAGCCCCGAGCCTCGATGGAGAACTACTCCCTCCTCATGGGAGCAGCGGCGGTGATGAAGATGGCGGTGGAGATGGCAGCGGTGTCGATGGAGAAGCCTTCGGGGGCACTTCCCCGCTCCGGCGGGGTGCCGGAACGAGAGACTCCTGTCCCCCGGATCTTGGCTTCGCGATGGCGGCGGCTGCGGAAGGTTTTCCGTATCGTGGTTTTCGTCTCGGGGTTTTCGCGACGGAGGCTTTATATAGGCGAAGACGCGGCGCGAGGAGGGTCGAAGGGGTGGCCACACCATATGGCGGCGCGGCCGGGGCACGGGCCGCGCCGGCCTATGGTGCAGGGGCCCGGTGCCCCCCTACTGGTCCTTCCGGGTGTTCGGATGCTTCCGGTGAAAATAGGAACACGGGTCTTGATTTCGTCCGATTCGAGAATATTTCGTTACTAGGATTTACGAAACCAAAAACAGCGAGAAAACGAGAGCGGCACTTCGGCATCTTGTTAATAGGTTAGTTCCGAGAAAATGCACGAATATGACATAAAGTGTGCATAAAACATGTAGGTATCATCAATAATATGGCATGGAACATAAGAAATTATCGATACGTCGGAGACGTATCAAGCATCCCCAAGCTTAGTTACGCTCGTCCCGAGCGGGTAAAAGCGATAACAAAGATAATTTCTGAAGTGACATGCCATCATAACCTTGATCATACTATTTGTAAACATATGTAATGAATGCAGCGATCAAAACAATGGTAATGACATGAGTAAACAAGTGAATCATAAAGCAAAGACTTTTCATGAATAGTACTTCAAGACAAGCATCAATAAGTCTTGCATAAGAGTTAACTCATAAAGCAATAAATCAAAGTAAAGGTATTGAAGCAACACAAAGGAAGATTAAGTTTCAGCGGTTGCTTTCAACTTGTAACATGTATATCTCATGGATAATTGTCAACATAGAGTAATATAACAAGTGCAATATGCAAGTATGTAGGAATCAATGCACAGTTCACACAAGTGTTTGCTTCTTGAGGTGGAGAGAGATAGGTGAAGCTGACTCAACATAAAAGTAAAAGAATGGTCCTTCAAAGAGGAAAGCATCGATTGCTATATTTGTGCTAGAGCTTTTATTTTGAAAACACGAAACAATTTTGTCAACGGTAGTAATAAAGCATATGAGTTATGTAAGTTATATCTTACAAGTTGCAAGCCTCATGCATAGTATACTAATAGTGCCCGCACCTTGTCCTAATTAGCTTGGACTACCGGATCTTTGCAATGCACATGTTTTAACCAAGTGTCACAATGGGGTACCTCCATGCCGCTGCATACAAAGGTCTAAGGAGAAAGCTCGCATTTTGGATTTCTCGCTTTTGATTATTCTCAACTTAGACATCCATACCGGGACAACATGGACAACGAGATAATGGACTCCTCTTTAATGCATAAGCATGTGGCAACAATTATTATTCTCATATGAGATTGAGGATGTATGTCCAAAACTGAAACTTCCACCATGATTCATGGCTTTAGTTAGCGGCCCAATGTTCTTCTCTAACAATATGCATGCTCCAACCATTAAGGTGGTAGATCTCTCTTACTTCGAGACAAGACGGACATGCATAGCAACTCATATGATATTCAACAAAGAATAGTTGATGGCGTCCCCGAAGCATGGTTATCGCACAACAAGCAACTTAATAAGAGATAAAGTGCATAAGTACATATTCAATACCACAATAGTTTTTAAGCTATTTGTCCCATGAGCTATATATTGCAAAGGTGAATGATGGAATTTTAAAGGTAGCACTCAAGCAATTTACTTTGGAATGGCGGATAAATACCATGTAGTAGGTAGGTATGGTGGACACAAATGGCATAGTAGTTGGCTCAAGTATTTTGGATGCATGAGAAGTATTCCCTCTCGATACAAGGTTTAGGCTAGCAAGGTTATTTGAAACAAACACAAGGATGAACGGTGCAGCAAAACTCACATAAAAGACATATTGTAAACATTATAAGACTCTACACCGTCTTCCTTGTTGTTCAAAACTCAATACTAGATGTTATCTAGACTCTAGAGAAACCAAATATGCAAACCAAATTAGCAAGCTCTAAGTATTTCTTCATTAATGGGTGCAAAGTATATGATGCAAGAGCTTAAACATGAGCACAACAATTGCCAAGTATCAAATTATCCAAGACATTTTAGAATTACTACATGTAGTATTTTCCAATTCCAACCATATAACAATTTAACGAAGAAGAAACTTCGCCATGAATACTATGAGTAGAGCCTAAGGACATACTTGTCCATATGCTACAGCGGAGCGTGTCTCTCTCCCATAAAGTGAATGCTAGGATCCATTTTATTCAAACAAAACAAAAACAAAAACAAACCGACGCTCCAAGCAAAGTGCATAAGATGTGACGGAATAAAAATATAGTTTCGGGGAGGAACTCGATAATGTTGTCGATGAAGAAGGGGATGCCTTGGGCATCCCCAAGCTTAGACGCTTGAGTCTTCTTATAATATGCAGGGGTGAACCACGGGGCATCCCCAAGCTTAGAGCTTTCACTCTCCTTGATCATATTGTATCATCCTCCTCTCTTGATCCTTGAAAACTTCCTCCACACCAAACTCGAAACAACTCATTAGAGGGTTAGTGCACAATAAAATTTAACATGTTCAGAGGTGACACAATCATTCTTAACACTTCTGGACATTGCATAAAGCTACTGGGACATTAATGGATCAAAGAAATTCATCCAACATAGCAAAAGAGGCAATGCGAAATAAAAAGGCAGAATCTGTCAAAACAGAACAGTCCGTAAAGATGGATTTTATTAGGCTACCAGACTTGCTCAAATGAAAATGCTCAAATTGAATGAAAGTTGCGCACATATCTGCGGATCATGCACGTAAATTGGCTTAATTTTCTGAGCTACCTACAGGGAGGTAGACCCAGATTCGTGACAGCAAAGAAATGCGGAACTGCGCAGTAATCCAAATTTAGTACTTACTTTACTATCAAAGACTTTACTTGGCACAACAAAACATAAAACTAAGATAAGGAGAGGTTGCTACAATAGTAAACAACTTCCAAGACACAAATATAAAACAAAGTACTGTAGCAAAATAACACATGGGTTATCTCCCAAGAAGTTCTTTCTTTATAGCAGCAGTTTTAATGATGCACTCGCAAGAAATAGTATTTGAAGCAAAAGAGAGCATCAAGAGGCAAATTCAAAACACATTTAAGTCTAACATGCTTCCTATGCATAGGAATCTTGTAAATAAACAAGTTCATGAAGAGCAAAGTGACAAGCATAGGAAGATAAAACAAGTGTAGCTTCAAAAATTTCAGCACATAGAGAGGTATTTTAGTAACATGAAAATTTCTACAACCATATTTTCCTCTCTCATAATAACTTTCAGTAGCAACATGAGCAAACTCAACAATATAACTATCACATAAAGCATTCTTATCATGAGTCTCATGCATAAAATTATTACTCTCCACATAGGCATAATCAATTTTATTAGTAATAGCGGGAGCAAATTCAACAAAGTAGCTATCATTATTATTCTCATCAAGTGTAGGAGGCATAGTATAATCACAATAAAATTTACTCTCCATAGTAGGTTGTACCAAAAGACCACTATTATAATCATCATAAATAGGAGGCAAAGTATCATCAAAGAAAATTTTCTCCTCAATGCTTGGGGGACTAAAAAGATCATGAAAACCAGCTTCCCCAAGCTTAGAACTTTCTACATTATTATCAACAATGGTGTTCAAAGCGTTCATACTAATATTACTACCGGCATGCAAATAAGATTCCATAGGTTTTTTAATTTTCGCATCAAACAATCCATGTTTTAAATCAGGAAATAGAACAAGAAGCTCATTGTTGTCCATTATGCCAAACTAGTGTAAACAAGAAACAAAAAGATGCAATTGCAGGATCTAAAGGAAATAGCTTCGAGCACACACACACAACGGTGCCAGAAAAGTACTGTTACCTGGAACCGGAGTATGAGTGCCTTTTTACCTTTCCTCCCCGGCAACGGCGCCAGAAAAGTGCTTGATGTCTACGGGAGCTTCTATTCTTGTAGACAGTGTTGGGCCTCCAAGAGCAGAGGTTTGTAGAACAGCAACAAGTTTCCCTTAAGTGGATTACCCAAGGTTTATCGATCTCAGGGAGGAAGAGGTCAAAGATATCCCTCTCATGCAACCCTGCAACCACAAAGCAAGAAGTCTCTTGTGTCCCCAACACACCTAATAGGTGCACTAGTTCGGCGAAGAGATAGTGAAATACAGGTGGTATGAATAAGTAGTAGCAACGGCACCGAGAAAAGTGCTTTGCCCGGGACGATAAACAAGCAGTAGTAACGCAGCGGTAGTATCGCGATAAAACGAGTAAACAAGCGGCGATAGCGATATTTAGGAACAAGGCCTAGGGATTAGACTTTCACTAGTGGACACTCTCAACTTTGATCACATAATAGAATAGATAAATGCATACTCTACACTCTTGTTGGATGATGAACACATTGCGTAGGATTACACGAACCCTCAATGCCGGTGTTAACAAGCTCCACAATTCAATGTTCATATTTAAGTAACCTTAGAGTGCAAGAAAGATCGACACGACTAAACCAAGTACTAACACAGCATGCACACTGTCACCTTCACACTATGTAGGAGGAATAGATCACATCAATACTATCATAATGATAATTAACTCCACAATCTACAAGAGATCGTGATCATAGCATATGCCAAGTACTAACACGGATGCACACACTGTCACCATTACACCGTGCGGGAGGAATAAACTACTTTAATAACATCACTAGAGTAGCACATAGATAAATTGTGATACAAAACACATTGCAATCATAAAGAGATATAAATAAGCACTTCACTACGCCATTCATAACGAGTGAGTAAGTATTCTGTGAAATATAGCCTAAGAGACCCACACGGTGCACACACTGTCACCTTTACACACGTGGGACAAGGAGTCTCCGGAGATCACATAAGTAAAACTCACTTGACTAGCATAGTGACATCTAGATTACAAGCATCATCATATGAATCTCAATCATGTAAGGCAGCTCATGAGATTATTGTATTGAAGCACATAGGAGAGAGATGAACCACATAGCTACCGGTACAGCCCCGAGCCTCGATGGAGAACTACTCCTCCTCATGGGAGCAGCAGCGGTGATGAAGATGGCGGTGGAGATGGCAGCGGTGTCGATGGAGAAGCCTTCCGGGGGCACTTCCCCGCTCCGGCAGGGTGCCGGAACGGAGACTCCTGTCCCCCGGATCTTGGCTTCGCGATGGCGGCGGCTCCGGAAGGTTTTCCGTATCGTGGTTTTTCGTCTCGGGGTTTTCGCGACGGAGGCTTTATATAGGCGAAGAGGCGGCGCAGGAGGGTCGAAGGGGTGGCCACACCATATGGCGGCGCGGCCGGGGCCCGGGCCGCGCCGGCCTATGGTGCAGGGGCCCGAGTGCCCCCTCTCGGTCCTTCCCGGGTGTTCGGATGCTTCCGGTGAAAATAGGAACCCGGGTCTTGATTTCGTCCGATTCGAGAATATTTCGTTACTAGGATTTACTGAAACCAAAAACAGCGAAAAACAGAGACTGGCACTTCGGCATCTTGTTAATAGGTTAGTTCCAGAAAATGCACGAATATGACATAAAGTGTGCATAAAACATGTAGGTATCATCAATAATATGGCATGGAACATAAGAAATTATCGATACGTCGGAGACGTATCAGGATCCCAAAAGTGAAAGCATGTACCAGCCTCCCGGATCAAATACATATCAATATCTTCCCAATCAAGTTGGGATAGAATTCAAATCATACATACGGATGTACATGGGCACATCAATAACGTGGAGAAGCTTTTTTTGAGATGGAGGTAGTAGTTCGAATAATTTTATCCCAATTGGAAATTGAAAAATACAAATTTATCATAATTTATCCCAATTTGCAGCGTCGAACACGGCCGCGCAGCGATGGGCAAGAAAGGCCGTAACGACGGGCGGCTGAGGGGTGGTCATCTGCGCCATCCGCCATTGAAGCGATGTTGTCGGCGATGGCTTCAATGTTCGTGGCATCGATGACCACTGTCGGAACCGCCGCTGTCTTGGTGTACTCATCAGCGACGGATCTGCGGAGGGCTGGATCGGCGGCTTTGCAGCGCGGTTGTAGACGATGGCTTCAATCGTCTTGGCATCGATTCGCACTCTCGGCGCCGTCGAAGCGATGTTGTAGGCGATGGCTTCAATGTTCGTGGCATCGATGACCACTGTCGGCACGGCCGCCGTCTTGTTGTCCTTCATCAGCAACGGATCTGAGGAGGGTAACGGAAGTGAGACATCAACAGGCTCCGACATTGAATGTTGGATCTGCCGCGTCGAAGCGATGTTGTAGGCGATGGCTTCAATGTTCGTGGCATCGATGACCACTGTCGGCACGGCCGCCGTCTTGGTGTTCTTCATCATTCAACAGATCTGAGAAGAGAAACGAAAGTGAGACAGAGAGAGACATTTCAACTATTTCTGACGGTTAGATCCTCACCGGCACTCTTAGATCCACGCAGCACGCACGGTTAGATCCGCGCCGCCGCACGCCGCCGCACGCACGGTTAGATCCGCGCCGCCGCACGCCGCCGCACGCACGGTTAGATCCGCGCCGCCGCGACCGCCGGAGTAAGAGAGGAAATAGGAGAGAGGAAGATGCTACTGGAATATGCGACTGCCAGGGTTGGTAGGTATGTGCTCTGCTCTTCTCTCCGTATGCGTCCATCGTGGTAGAGAGAGATATACAGGCCGTCCGATCATAAATGATCGAACGGTGCAAGCGTTCGTTGAGCTTTCAACCAACCAAGATCCGTGTGACATACATCTCGACCAATTAGAGATCAACCAGTGAGTACAAGTTAGGAAAACTGAGTAGAACTAAGAGGGGGAAAAGTGAGGAAATGTTTATCGGAAGGGCAAAGCGAGTAGGACTGAGTAAAACAAGTGGGCCCGGAGGGGGAAAACTGAGTAACACTAAGTAAAACAGGGGCACCCAAATAATAAAGGGACTAAGGGAAATTGAAGCTTTTGGCATAAAAATTGTAAAATTGTGTTATTTGAACAATATATTACATTTTGGCCGACGTGATATTGTTTGCAATTCAAAGATACACAAGTGTGACGAATTTGGACTCATTTGGACAAAGTTTGTAAGCATAGTGGGTATTTGGGAGGTGTATTGAGCAGAAACCCTGCATCTTCATAGCTAGTAGCTCATGGACTAGGAAGTGATTTTGAAGCTTTTGGCATAAAAACTTCATATCTCTATATTTCCTTTTCCATTATTATTTGTCTAGGTTGTAGGTAACATAACAAGACTCCATGGGAAGGTTCCACCATGTTTTGAATTATTTTGAATTAAACCCTAAACCCTAAAACCCTAAAACCCTAAAACCCTTAAACCCTAAAACCCTAAACCCTAGAGAAAATGATAAATGTGGCTTAAATGTGGCATACAAATTCAAATTGTTCAACACAAAGGCATCCCCAATACAAAGGGAACCCTAATACAAATTGTTCAACACAAAGGGATCCCCAATACAAAGGGAACCCCAATACAAATTGTTCATACAAATTCAAATTATTCAACACAAAGGCATCCCCAATACAAAGGGAACCCCAATACAAATTGTTCAACACAAAGGGATCCCCAATACAAAGGGAACCCCAATACAAATTGTTCATACAAATTCAAATTAGTTGTTCGAAATAAAAAATTTCTCTTGCTCCTCGGTGTGACTCGTCAGGGCCACCACCTTACTCCGGGTAACCCTACCGGGGATATTACCGGTGTCTACCTTCCTTTTGCCCTCTTTCTTGTTCTTCTTCTTCTCGCGAAGCTTGTGATTTTTCTTCTGCCATCAGCTCTTCGAAGTGAGCACTAGTCTGGGCCATACCACTTTCGAAGCAATCTCGATTATACTGTTCCCTCTCCTCTGGACTCATCGGTTGAAGCAGCTCTACATCCATCTGTTCCCTCTGCTCTCGATCCATCGGTTCAAGCAGCTCTACATCCATCTGTTCCCTCTGCTCTCGATCCATCAGTTCAAGCAGATCTGCATCCATCTGTTCCCTCTGCTCTCGATCCATCGGTTCCAGCAGCTCTACATCCATCTGTTCCCTCTGCTCTCGATCCATCGGTTCAAGCAGCTCTACATCCATCTGTTCCCTCTGCTCTCGATCCATCGGTTCAATCTCCTCATGTTCAATTGCTGCTTCAATCTCCTCTGCATTTTTGCTGCTTCAATCTCCTCATGTTGAACTGCTGCTTCAATCTCAAGTTGAATTGCTGCTTCATTCTCCTCTGCATTTGCTGCTCCCGCCTGATCTTCCATTCCAAAAGCTGGGTCAACTCCATTTTTACAAAGCCTAGCAATGTGTCCAGGGATTCCACAACGTTTGCACTTACGTTTTCGAATCGGTGCAACACCCTCTGCACTAGCTCTGATCCTATTCTTCCTCGGCCTACCTGCTGGTCTAGTCAATACTGGAGAGTACAGTTTGAAGCCTGGATCGACTTTCATCCATTGGTCTTTTCCCAACAAGGTAGGAACATTCATAGCATATGCAGCCCTAAATTTGGCAACAGAGAAATACTCGACACATACTCGATCAACTTCACCATCTTCACCCCCTATAACACTCATGAAAAACAAAGCGTGTATGCAGGGTATCCCACGGATCTGCCATCCCCTACAATGGCATGTCCTATCAACCAAACTCACTGGATACCTCCACTGCCTGTTTTTACTGTCAGTGTAGGTTACCTCAGCCTCCATTCCTTTTCTGACCGCATTGCATCCTCAATTGTTTTGCCCTGTCATGCAAAGACTTAATCAAAGATGGGAGCATGAGATGGCCAGCATATCTTGTGGATGCAATTCTTTGATGCAGATCGATCTTTATCATGATCATCTGCCTAATCTTATCAAATATTTGCCACAACATAAGCCCTTTCAATGACTTGACCTTTGAATTGTAACTCTCCGCAAGGTTACTTGTTACATAGTCTACCTTGCAAATTTCATTCAATTGGCTTCTTGACCACACCCTACCATGATGTTCATCCAAGTACTCCTTCATCCCAGGTTTTTGTTTATACAACACATCCAAATGAAACAGATGCTTCCTAGAGCTGCATGTGTATGAAGCTGGCCATAGGTTGTCAGTAAAAACTTTACCCTTGAATTTCTTTATAAAATTCTGTACCAAGTGTCGCATACATTCCCTATGCTCCACTCCGTGGAATACTGCTTCTACCGCACTCTCCAAACCTTTGCAAGCGTCTGTGTGGATAACAAGTCCTAGTGTATGACCTATAAGGTCGCGCAAATTCTGCAGAAACCAAGTCCAACTTTCCTCTGACTCAACCTCCAAAACTCCATAAGCAACAGGGAACATCCAATTATGTCCATCAACTGCAGTAGCAACAACTAGCTGTCCTTTAAACCTGCCATGAAGAGCTGTTGCATCCACGGCCAAATAAGGCCTGCAACCGTCCAGAAAGCCTTTCCAGCAAGCTTTGAAACAAACAAAAGCCCTTCTAAAACATTCCTTGTGCATTACCTTCCCGCTTTTCAATTTGTAGGGAACTGTATGCTTGTCTATCGCTACAACACTGGCTCGGACTAGCCATCTCCACTTCAGCTTTGAAAGTGTAAAGCAACTGAAAGCTTTCATTCCATGGACCATTGATCTTGTCAAGAGCCATTTCCTTTGCATAGAACATCCTCATGTAAGGTACTTTCATTTTAAACTTCTCAACCACCTTTTTCTGGAGTGCTGTTGGACCAAGTGAAGGAGTTTCTCTCAGCCAATCTAGGATTATATCTGCCAACCACCTAGTCTTCGCTAGCTTTGTTTTCAGCTCTGGCTCTCCAACTAGAGGTGGACACCTATGGAGCTCCTTATTCTTCTTTATCTGAAACATAATGATAAGGGATGTCAGTAATAGATAACAAATTTTACACCGTGATCTAAAATACACAACTGGTTGGCGTAGTACCTGAACCAAGCTGCTTCTGCGCATTGTGGATGCATGCAGCCTCCACCTACACCTCTTGTATGGGCATTTAACTGTGAACCTACCTGGCTCACTTTTGATAACCTCATAATTATTCTTAGAGAGAATGCAATATGTAGTAATTGCATTACGGAAGTCCATCATCGTTTGAAACATGGTGCCTTCTGCAAGCTGAGGATCCTCCCTGTTCCACTCAATTGTTGGCAAGTCATCACCTTCGTAATCGGCTAAAACGAGGCTGTCATTGTTCTCATTCCTCTCTTCATCATCAGTGTCATCAAATCTGGCACCAAAAGCAATATCTTCCATGTATTGATCCTCCATTGCCTGCTTACTGCATCGATCTACCAATTCGAGAAACATCAACTCATCCTCATCATCTTGAGGAGACTCGATCCTCAATGTCCGCATCGTCCTCCACATCGACCGTACGAACGATCCGGCTACCACTAGCACTGGGGACAGATGGTGCTGCTGTGGACCTACAAGGAGCGCCACGGCGCATACTATTAGCAGAGGCAGCAGCAGTAGAGAGACATGATGCCCGACCACCTGATGATGCCCCAGCACCAGATGATGCCTAGCCCCTATCCACATGGATACAAATTTTACCGAACCGGCAAGAAGCATTCAAAGCAAAAAAGAATTCCCAGATCGTCTTTGGAAATCAGTGGAACAAATCTTCCCTCCGGGCTGTTGAAATATTCGAAATGAACTGCATCGAAAGAGCTCCAGGTGTACTTATCGTAGATGTTAGATTTGAAATCCCTCAACGAGATGGTGGTTGCAACCACCGCAGGGAAGTAAAACCCATTCTTATAGCGTTTAGAATCAGACGTAAAGCTAGAATCCAACCTAACCACCAGCCGAAAAGCCAACGCTGGATCCATCCTATTCGAAAAGCAACGCAGTTAGTTGAGCAACAACGATTGGCGCTCAAAAACTGCCTACTGTTAATTCACATAGGCAGACGATGCTTACCCAGATGGAATCCATGCGTTAGATCCCTCCGATTCCCAATCTTCTCCACGGCTGACGGGAATAGGCGGCACACCAGACGGAAATACAAAGAGGACAGGGGTAGATCCAGATCTGGTGGAGGTGGAGCCCTCTCCGCCTCCCGGGGGTGGAGGTGGGGGCGGGGCCGGCTCGGCGGCGGACGACGCCATAAGGTAGGTGGGAAGGACGGCGTGGCGGCGGAGGGGCGGTGTGTGAGCTCCTCCAGTCTCGGGCGGAGGGGAAAGCTTTGGGTCAGCTCTTACAGTCAACAGTCAACACATTTCGAAAGCAACGGTCAAGTCAAAACCACCGCGGCTCCCTAGCCGTCACCGGTAACGGAAGGCCTCTGACCAGACGGCAACCCTCCCGTCCGAGCCTCAGCGAGGGGTTTCAAACTAGAGGGAGGGGAAAACTGAGGAAAAGTTAAGAGGCTGGAGAAAACTGAGTACAACTAACGAACCAGGGGCACGAGAACAAGAAACCCAATAGGAAAAGATTTTTAAATAGGCAAGTTTTTGTTGACTCTAAATTTTGGATAAATGGAAATTGATTTTTCTTTGTTTTGAAATTTTGGGGTGTTACAAACCTTCCCCCCTTAAACAAAATCTCATCCCGAGATTTAAGAAAAGTTAGGAACCTAATAGAGATTGGGCAAATGGGTTAACAGGAAAAACATACCCTGCATGGCATTGGGTGCTTCCTGGGCTTCTATTGCATTCATGCGGTAGAAACGACCGTTGCGGTTGTTCGGGTTCCTTCCAGTTGAGACACGGCGCTGTGACTGGGCAGGTGCAGCGGTATTGGGTGTTGTCTTCATTAATTTCTTGGGGCACTCATTGGAGTAATGACTAGTAACTCCACATTCATAGCAGGTCACTGTTGACTTGTCCTTTGGGGCAATGGGGACAGCATTGCTTCCAGTCCTTGGGGTAGTGTTGGTGTTGTTGTTATTACTAGTATGGTTGTTGTTGTTGTTGTTTTTGTTTGCATTGCTTCCAGTCCTTGGGGTAGTGTTGTTGTTGTTGCCTCCGGGCTTCGGGTGTCCTCCATTGTGGTTGATGAAGTTTGAACGGAACGTTGGAACAGGTGGCTTGTTGGGTCTTGGTGCAAATCCTGCAGGTGAACTGGTGCGGTACTTCTGTGCATTGTTGGGTCATTCTGGTGCATCATACGGCGCTTGCGGTTCTCATTGGCTTGGTGAAGCTTTCCTTCCATCTGGATGGCAGAATCAACTTGGACTTCCAGGTCAGCAAACGGAATATTCACTAGCACTGTCTGCATCTCATCATGCAGTCCATTCAGAAATCTTTCCTTCTTCTTTTTATTGGTGTTTGTTTCATCCGGGGCGTACCTAGACAGAGTAAGGGATCTGTCATGGTATTCCACCATAGACATCCTTCCTTGCTTGAGCTCTCTGAACTCATCTCTCATGTTCTTGATCAGACCCGGTGGCACATGGTATCTGCTGAACTTGAGCTTGAAGTCCTCCCAAGTCATCATTTGTCCTCCAGTCATTGCACGGGCACTGTTCCACTAGGCTCTGGCAGGTCCTGACAGATAATGGGTGGCAAACAACACCTTCTCAGCAGCTTCAACTCCTGCAACTTCCAGGTTGTTCTCCATTGATTGGAGCCAGTCATCTGCATCTAATGGCTCTTCAGTCTTGCTAAAAAAAGGGACAAGGAGCACTTCTGCTTTCGTTCGGTTATGTTAGGGCATCTCCAGCGGCAGCGGCACGACGCATTTTAGCGTCCGTGCGCGTCCGTTTGCGTCGGCGGAAATGGTCGAAATCGTCCGCGCGTCCGTTTGCGTCGGGGGTGGCTCCAGTGGCACGACGCATTTTATTGGCCGAATCATTTTTTTAATACATGAAACATAATTTACATAGTTAAACCATAAAAAAAACCTAACGCCTACTGCTGCTCCTCGTCGCTGTCGAGCATGATGAGCTCCGGTATCACCCACAACCAGTTGCCATCCGGGGGAGCGTACGCTGGGCGCGCCGGCGGTGCTGGAGGTGGAGGAGGCTCCCAGGGCTGCGGCGGTGGAGGCGCCCAGAGCTGCGGCTATGGCAGCGGCGGAGGCGCCCAGGGGTATGGTTGTGGCGGCGGTGGAGGAGGCGCCCAGGGCTGCGGCTGTGGCGGCGGTGGAGGCGCCCAGAGCTGCGGCTGTGGCGGCGGTGGAGGCGGTGGAGGCGGTGCCCAGGGCTGCGGTTGTGGCGCCGCCGAGTCCTGTAGTGCCAGTCGAAGGGCTTCATCCTCCGACAGCCCCGGCGGCATGACGCCGGTGGCGTACCAGGGCAACGGCGGCTGCACATGAGCGTCGTTCTCGGAGACGAGGACGCCGAGCTTCGCCATCTCGTCGTCCGTCATGTTCTCCGGGAACTCGAAAACGCGGCCCTCCGCCATGGCCTGCTGGCATTCGTGGAAGACGGCCGCAACGTAGTCGTCGCTGTCATCCTTCACCTCCTCGTTATGGTACACGAGCGCCTCAATGTAGTCGTCCTCATCGTTGTAGGCGGCGTAGGCGTCGTCGTCGTGGTCGTCGCGATCGTCGTCGTCGTTGTGCTGCGCGGGCGTCGCCGCCTGCTGACGACGTCTCGCCGCCTCCTGTCTTCGTGGACGAGTCGGCGTTGCAGACCCGAAGGGAAAATCCCTGTCGCCCATGAAGCCCGCGCTTCTTCTCTTATCCATCTCGGTCGACAGATACGTACGCCAGCTATCGGAGTCGATGGCGTACGCCGGATCGTCGCGGAGGTCCGGCGACAGGTACCGCCTCCTTCGCCGGATCTCTGCGGTCCAATCAGGCTCGCGCGCAGGGACGGGAGGGATGGGTACCCGGCGGCAGCTGAGCCGCCAGCCGCCAGGCAGTTGCACGCCGGGCCAGCCCTCGCACGGCATCCATTTGCCGTGCGTGAGCCTCCCCAGCGTGACGGGGAGCGGCACCCTCTTGCAGCCGCTGCCGGAGGCCTCGAAGTCGTTCTTCTTCCCCATGGCGCTGCGGCGGTGGTGGTGCGAGTGGAGGTGTGGGGGAAGGAGGAACGCGGCCGGTGGTCTTTAAGCGCGGCCGCGCGCGGGATACGATGGCATTGAAGGCGGCGCAGAAGCCCAGCCGCCGCCCGCCACTGCGCGTGCAGAACAGGTAGCCGCGCCATTGATGGCGAAGGCTGCGGCGCAGACGCGGAAACGCTGACCGCCGAAGCGATTCCCTCGATGCAGACTCGCTGCCAGACGGACCCGGTGGGGAAGCGAGCGGACACTTTGCGCGTCCGCAGAGCGTCCGCAGAGACGCAAACCTGGCGCATATTTGAGCCAGGTTTGCGTCTCCGCGGACGGCCCGGTCACTTTGCGTCGACCCGCTGGAGATCGTACCAGACCCATTTCCGGTCCACGCGGACACAAACGGTCGCTCAGCGTCCGTTTGCGTGCGCCGCTGGAGATGCCCTTACGCTCAGTACGCAAAAGTAGAAAACAAAAGATACTTATTTGTGCTGTACTCCCTCCGTCAAAATTTAGAAAAATCTTATTTTTGATAGAGATACATCCGTCTAAAAAACAAGGGTCTTAAATACATTTTATTTATTTGTAGATACCTCCATATCTAAAAAGTAAAAATTAGACACTTGTTTGCCAATGCATCAATGGCACACTATTCTTCCTGTTTCTGGTTCAGAGAAGGAGTGTGCGTGGAGCTGAGTGGAGTGGGGTGTTTGATCCATAGTCGGGCACTCGGGCGTGCCCCGCCCGCGCATGATTGATCGATGGTCGGTAGGGGTCTGTGTCGGTGGCCTCGAGAGAGAATCTTCTTGGGTTCTAGGACCAGAGAACGACAGCCAGCTAGGAGATCCGGTGCTTCCTTGTACTTCTTCCAATGCTGCACATGGAAAATGCCACTACGCTCCTATGCTCTATTTAATATAGAGAATGCCACCATGCGTGGCGGGTGGCGGTACCACGGCATGGCTCTATTCCAGGGAGAGTGGTGGACTAGCGGGCAATTGGAGGCAGCGTGTATTTTGATTTGCACGAGATTTACTGTTTGGGTGTGCGATTTGGAGAGGGTCATGAAAGGATCCCTTTTATTCTGAACATCGGGATGTTTCTTAATAGAGCTAATAACATTAGAGGTACAATAACTTGGGGCGTGGGTGCATTTTGGTACATATACTTGCAAAGTGTGGTGCGGTAGTACAACAACTTGTAACGTAGGTGCAGATTAGTATAAAATGGTTCCGGAACTGACACCTGGCATAATTGTTTTTGCGAAAAATCCCTAATATACTTTTTTCTTGCATATGCGACCCTTGCCTCTTTTCCCCATTAACCTCGCCGTCGGTGCTCCCTATCGCCATCTAGCACGCACGACTTGAGCCTCGGCTATGCGAACAGTACCAGCACTCCATCAGCATAGCTCACAGGTCCGATCTCCCAAGGTTCTCTTTCGATTGCTCCCCATCCGTGGTTGTGTGGGCACCCTTCTTCTCGCCGCGGCCATTCACGCGGCGTCCTCCTCGTAAATGCCTCGGACTTCAGTCTGGTCCGATTATTTGGCGGCGGCGGTATAGGGACAGTGTACTAGTAGGTGGTGAGTCGTTGGAGCCGTCGGCGGGCGGCCACTCGAAGCAGTGCAGCAGTTGTGCGAGCCAGAAGTACCATCCCTAGGAACAAGCGGCAGCTCGCGCCCTTGAGGACGCACTGGAGGTAGAGCAGCCGAGGAGGCGTCCGGCAAGGCAAAGCCGCGTCCGACCTCGGCGTCTATCTCGGCCTGCGCCTTCGACTAGATGTACTGGTGCATTACCATTCTCGCCGTGATCCCATCTAGCAGGATCGCAACAGCGTATACCCTGAAAGATCATCTCCTGTACATTATCATCAAAACAATCAAATGTACATTTACACAACTAAAGCCAATAACAAGTAGGACATATATGCAATGCAGAGTTTAGATGCCAGAATTTTACCCGAAGGAGAACAACAATGTCCGATTCTAAGAGCTTGTCTTCCCCTTCCAGTCCAAGCAAGATATCAAAGAAGTCTCCGGCGGACAGCTGTTCTATGAGACCCTGACGTTCACGTCCACTCTGCGCCGGAGGTGGTAGCCGGCGGCACCGTGCAGTGTATTGGTGGGCCTACTATGTGTTCCTCTACAAGCTCATCCACGGGCGCACCCCATTCTCTGGCGCTACCAATAAGGTCACGCTCCGCAACATCACGCGCAACGCTCGCCATCGCTGTCTCTTGTGGCTCCGCGGTCGGCAAGACGCGGTGGCGGCACATGACCTCATCGAGCGCCTGCTCGCCAAGGACCTCGCCGCCCATTTGTTCAGAGGCATTAACTCTGAGCTCTTCATGTTGTCACGCCCGCCCGACATCCCCTTCGTGATGACGCGGCTATTGTAGCCATATAGCCCCATCATTTTCCATCAACAAGGATGCGCTCTTGTCCACCGTGGAATCGTCGGCAGCATCGTCGGCAGCCGTGGGCGCAGGTTGGCCGAATGTCTGTGAGTGGTAGGCCGGTGCGGACTCGTCGTTCCCGACTGAGATCGCCGGCCTATGAGAGAGTGTATCTACTGCACCGCAGGCGAAGACATGTACAACGGCTAGATGATCACCGACGGCCGGCCATGGCAGCTGTGGCAGCGACTGCGAGTGGCAGGTCGGTGGATTTGGGACAAAGGGGTAAGGAAGACGCGAGAGAATAGTATACAAGGGGATTCTCGCAAAAAAGCTGATGCCATGTGTTAGTTCCAGAATGATTTTGTACTAATCTGCACCTAGGTTACAAGTTGTTGTACTACCGCACCACAGTTTGCAAGTATATGTACCAAAATGCACCCACTTCGCAAGTTGTTGTACCCCCAATGTTATTAGCTCTTCTTAATATCACAATTAGTACTGCTTCTGTCCCATACATCACAATTAACCCGTATTGCTTCTGTCCCATATCACAAGACGTTTTAGGTAGCCATAGATTTAGTACGTCCAATTATTAAGATATGCAATACGGGTTTAGGGATATGGATGTAAGCCTATGTCTCTCCTGAGAAGATTAGCTTGCTACTACTATGTGAACCAAAGGAAGATGCATAAGAACTTTTTTTATTTCGAAAGAACAACCTAGTGCGCTAATAAATAAATAAAAATATTAATATTAATATTAATATCGCAAGATACATCGTAAAGATACCAATTACACCCGATCTCTACAACATTAAAATGTCCTAAAGACATTAAGGATGCACACATCCCTACTGCAAAAACAACAGCAAGAAGAACAAAAGATTCCGCAACGGTGATCACACCATAGTAGCTGCAATGCAAACCGCTGCCAAGACAACACCTGGAGCGCTCTCTCAAAATAATGTATTTAACAAGGCCATTACGAGACACAATCAATTAAGGTCAAACCTTGGATTTTCATCCTGAAAGCTAGAACTTTGTATTCCTCCTATGTTGCCACTCCCGCTTACCTATGTCGCTGCTGCAAGATAAGAAACACCAAGAAAAGTCCTCTTAGCCACGAAGACTCGGTCCACCATTACTAGACCTCAGCCCCCATAACATTCTCCACCACTATCTTCTTAATAGAAATCGAAAATCGACATGACACATGATGACAACAGAAAGCGAAGCTTTGCGTCACTCCCTTCGAAAGCCAATATGGGTGCGCACAACTGAATCCCATCCGATCCAGCAATCTACATGCATCAGGCGTCCAAAGGAGATCGCCAACGGACCAAGATGGCAACGGGTCTGCTCCCCATCGGGGAGTGTCATCTCATCCCCATCCCCATTTAGTAATCGGGGAGACATTTTTCCCGTTCCCATCCCACTGGGTTCGGGGCGAGGATCGGGTTCCCCATTAAGAAGCAACATTCAAATGATTTTTTCGTAATTTTAGGATCTTATATATTTTGCACATAGAAATAAGCAACTTTGTAATATGTACGAGATAAAATGACAATATATTAGTATCATATGTTTAATAATATTAAAATATACTACATCAGACACAATATTACAACATATTTTATATAAATATATATCAATTTACATGTATATAAAATTATAACGGGAGTTAGCGGGGAGCGTGGATGGGGAGACCTTTTAATCCCCATCCCCATGTTAGCTTATGGGGATGAAAATTGCCCATACCCGTCCCCTAATAGATGAATTTCCCACGGGTTTACGGGGAACGGGCCCCCATTGCCATCCCTACCAACGGAGCCTTTTGAAACAAGTCGGCATCAAGCAGAACATCTTCTTGGCGCGAGAACCAAGGACCGCCCTGGTCCTTAATTTGGTGCAAGGAAGAACGCATGGAGGAAGCTCTGGCCAGAGATCCCACCATGCGAGGAGGAGGAGGCCCCTGCCACCGCCAAACGCGCTCGAAGATGAGAGCCCACCAGCACCGTCTGCTAGGAGGAGCTTTGCCCCCCGACTCCGTCCACTGGTGGCGGGGAAATGCGGGAAATGAGGGGTGGGGCTAGCTAGGTTTTCGCCCGAGCTGCCTCCTTGGGAGCGACGCGCGTGTTTCTATCGTGAGACAATTAATGATAACTATATATTTAAAATTTTGGGGAGAATTTCACTTCCTGATCCTAAGTGGTTTTTTCATCTTGGATAAAGACCAAGCATGGTCCTCAAGATGAATTGCATGAGTATAATGAAAGGCTAGTCCTTAAGTATGAATAGAAACTTAAATTCATGGTCGTGAGGATTTAAACTACGTGTTGGATTTGTACATTCACTTCCACAACCAGTTAAGCTATGCTAGTGTCATGTATTTATATCTCTTATAACACAAAAAATTTCCCCAACAATACTTACGATCTAACCGCTCAAAACATATCCAAAAATATCCGGTTGGGGAAACTTTTTGTGCATTTAAGATATTTGTGCATTTAATAAAGTAAACCTTTTTGTGCCCCCAAAAATATCTTACATCGATTAAGTTTAGTCTCACGGCCAATTAAATTTTGCATATTTCTATATGCAAAATTATGTTTCATGTGTCGTATATGCTTCCATTCACACAATAGAGTTTTTAAAGAGGTTTCCTTTGAAGCGTGTGGGGTATCCTTCTAATATATATGTATTTGAAGGTTTTTTTTATTAAATTTTAAACTCTTCTATGCATGGATAGTCACGATTATTGGAATAAAATTTGAACCAGGACAACAACCGATTTTGCTCTGAAATATCACACTACGAATTAGCCCGGTGATCACCCATATCCTTATTTTATGAAGAAGGTGTTGAAGATGAAGCTGAGAGGATAACAACTATGGAAACAAGGGATATTTTGTAGGCCTTGCAGCGACTTGTCTAGCTTTTTTCGAAATGGGGGAAGCCCCAGCCTCAGCATCAAAGTGATGCATACAGTTTTTATTTATGTCTTATTCAACAAGGATTTGTCAAGATCATACATCAAAAAACCTGAAGCCACTACTTAACACCTAGAAACCCGATAATGGGAGAAGTAACATGTCGTTAGGGCCTCTGCCCTAAAAACATAAACAAACTCCCCACCAGCTAAAAACAAAGGGCATCCCTTAGTCGCCCTATGGCGAAAACAGGATCACACAACCGGCATAGCAGACCCTTGGGAAGGACCTTTGCCCTCACTTCAAAAGTCATCACCACCACTGAACTGCTAGTCCATCTTCACGGCAGAGATCCACATAGCCCTTGGCAGTCTTGTTGACGACGCCACCATGGAAGATATGTCGTGCATAGCACCTGCCGAACAGGCATGACTCAGCGTAGCACTTGTCAGCCAAGCATGACTTGACATCTCCTCCTACAGCCTCAGTTCTCCGGGGCTTCTCCACAAACGATGCTCCCAAGAGAGAAAACGACACCACAGTGCCGCCATCATCCGGTATGGAAGACTAGGGTTTCCCCTAGAGCAGCATGAGTAGGTCGATAGTCGTTGCTCGGCGATGCCTACATCAAGGTAACGACGCAAAACTCCGCCATCCCCCGCCAAACGGCTCAGTTCTCACCGGCAACAATGTCTTCCTGACTCACAACTGGGACTAGATGATGGATCTTGCGATCCGACAACCCAGCCTCAGGCCGATCACCTCCGACGGAGGAGATGGACACACCACCATGATGCGTGAGAAGCCCAGACAGGGAACTCACCGGCCACAGCCAATCTCGACCGCGTCGCCAAGGCCTTCGGATCCGTCGCAATAGGGGTCACCCCCGCCGCCAGCTGCTTCACCAAACGCCGCCAAGCCGACGCCATCCCCATGGCTAGCAGCTAGATGCGACGTGCTGCAGACCACCAGCCCTGGGGCCACCGCACCGGATTCCGCCCTGGATCACTCAATGTCGCTCACATGCCAGCCCCAGCCACCAGCCAGGGATTAGCCACCACCATCTAGGGCTTCCAACTGCGCGCGTGACACGGGAGGGCCGACCCTCCGCCGCCAACAACCCCGGGCTTTGCCTGGGCGCGCGCGCCGGCGGCGACGAGGGAGAGGATGGGAAGGGGGAGGTCGGGGCGGTGGCGGCTTGAGATCCACCCGTGCCGCCTGGGAGGGAGGCGATGCGGGGGTCTTGAGATGTATTCGTGTCTAGCTATTATGTGCTCATTCGGTGTTAGCATTGCCTATGCATCATTCAACAATGCCTTGTGATCGATGTGGCTGACTGTATATTCTAAATGATTATGCGATAAATTTGACAATGAAAGATAAAAAAGACCAATAGGGTCTAACAAGAACAAGATGAGAAGATTCGATTACAAAATACTTATTGACACCTCATGCGCATTATGATTTATATTTTCCATAGCTAATCTAGACAAGTTGATTGTCGTCTCCTGGCCAGGAGGACCAGCACAGGGGCTTCTTCACCTCCAAGGGCCCTTGGGACTCCTTCAGCGGTGCTCACGAGCCCCTGGTAGCGGAGCACGTGGAAAGGTGGAATCTTGCCTGACACTCGACTTTGGCAGAGAGGTCAGAGTGATGGGAAGAAACCCCCTCCGAAACAAAGCGATGCGCCATATGTAATATCCCAGAATATAGGAACAACGAATGGTAGATTTAGAAATGTAATGTGCATTTCATCGCAGAACGAGAGAAATTTTCGTGCCTTATTGCATAAAAACCTAAGAGGGATCGAGGTTCTCTCTCGTTGCTATTAGGGTTAGGCAATGTGAGTGTTAAGGATTTCGACATGACCTCTTTTGCAACTTGTTGATTTTGGGAGATTATTTGAATTGACAATTCATATTTGATTAAAAACAAAAGAAGTAATAGATAAACAATATATAAATGAATTATGAATTCATAATTCAAATCATATCATATATACACAAATAATTCATAAGTGAATGATAAATTTACATAAAAGATCTTAACCAAAAACTTGAGCTTTATTGATCATACACACACATTACATTGTCTTTACAATATTTATCATACAAGAATTGAATGGAATAATAAACAAAACAAAATAAGATTACAAGAATTGGATTCTATACAAGATCCTAAACTAAGTGTCTTGGAAGGTTTTGTCCTAGGGGATGAGTCCGGTGAACAGGGGGTACGTGAGCACCCCCTAACTACTCGACACGTGTCTAACGGCATCCAATAATCCGTTAGCTATCTCCAAAGCGAATGAAAGAGAGGGCGTGCTGAGCGTGAAGGTGTCCACCTGAGTCCACCATGCATACGTTAAAAAAAGCAAAATGTTGGCAGAACGCAGAAGCAAATGTAGCAAGCAACGTGGGTGGGCCACCCTAATTATTGCACGTCTTCAGATCGTCTCTCTCTTTCCCTTTCCCCGCATCATTTGTTCTCTCCACCGAACTCCATGTGAGCCTTCCGCTGCTCTACATCCCCTTGAGCACGCCGGCGCGCACGCCGGCAAAGCGCTGCACGGCGCGGCCCGGGGAGACGGCGCGTCTGCGCCTCGGCAGCGTACCAGGAGCGGCAGACGAGCGAGGGCCGCGTTACGGTTGCGCGCCGCCGTGAGGAACTCAAGCACGCTCTCCAGGACATTCTTCAGCACCTGGTCCCGCCGTAGAACGCCGCCCGCCACCATGGCCAGAGCTCGGCGGAGGAGGCCGCGCCACCTTCTTCCCTCCTCTGCAAGTGGACACCTCCAGCGAGTTTCTCTCCTCTTGATGTGTTTGTGCCGCTCCGGCGTGGTCTGGCGGCAGTCGGAGGCGATTCCGCGGCCAAGGATGCAAAGAGAAGCGCGCCGTTTTGGTCTTCATCTGTACAGGAAGAAATACTAATTAGCGCTTGTTGCTTTTGCGTTTGATAGCTGGGAGACGATTGATACGGTGGAGGCCGTACCTCATCCGGCTTCGTGCGCCTCCCAACGCTAGCTAAAGACGAAATCAATCCCTCCAGCACATCGACGAACCCGGAATCGAATCAGCCCTCCAGCACATCGACGAAATCAAGCTGTTCTACCATGGTGGAGCAGCGATCCCGCCGGCCAAGCAGTGGACAGGGGCGGGTGGAGCAGCGATCCCGCTGGCCTCCTGCGCGCCCCGCCCCTCCGATTAAATCCGACCAGGAAGACGCCCGCGAGGAGGACGACCTCCCCGCCGATCTCCTCTGCTCGGCACGCCGCGGACCACCGCGCCGTCCCTGTTGTCGGCGTCCAAAAACGGGGAACGTCTGGATTTGACTCGATTTGGGCAGTCTTGGCGTCTCTGGCTCCGGCCGGCTCGGTGGTCGACGTCGGGCGCCATAAATCTGCGTAGGTCGATGGGTCGCGAGGCTGCCCGTCGCGTCACGTCGGACAGATGAGCAGTCCGGCGGCCAGCACTATGATTGGCTTCGTCTCTTGATTTTTGTTGGAGCCGTGATTTGTTTTTCATCTGAACTGAGGTCTCGTGATAGACCGATAGGAGAAGCGAAAAGGGAGTTCAGAATAATTTTATTCTCTCCATCTAGTGGGCCCCATGAAGCATGCATCATGTATTAGGATGAAAAGTCCCTATTGGACCGTTAGTCTCCGTTAGTTGACAAGCTAGGATGGGGAGCATCCAATGGTGCTCGACCAAATCCAACGGTGATAATCGGGTGCTCACGTACCCCCCTCACCGAATCCACTCTCTTTGTCCTAGGATCATCTTTAGCTTGAAAACTGCAAAAATAGAAGAGAAGCTAGACAGGGGTTAATCTAAGTGTCAAGGACACTTGTCACTGTCCAAATTCTTGCCAGATGTAAGATAGACACCAGCAGACCAAAACTGAAGCCATCATGAGCTCAAGTTTCACCACAGCACACACAGAGCTGGCCAGCTGCTGTGTGCATGTTCAACAGCAAGCCAAACCATGGCTTAGTCACCAAGTTTGGCATAGGCATGTGTGTCACAGCCTGGGAGAACCAGCAGGCAGTATAAAAGAATAGAACTAGTAGAATAATTCACAAGTCGACGAGATAAGCGTTCACCAAGCAACCAGCAATGAACAGTGCATAGTTTATCTATGTTCTTGCTAAAGAACATCAAGAACAACCATAGAAACCATTCATCCATCCAAAACCAACCAACCAAAACTAGCCAGAGGTATGGGGACTTAAGCAAGATCATCCAGGAGCTAGGAGGAGCAGGTCAAGTGATCAAAATCATCCAGCAGAAGCTCAAGAGCAACTAAGCATAGCCATCTAGGAGCTGGAACAAGGTATACCATATACCTGAAGAGGATCCAATGGATCCAATCCATTTTATAGCATGACACACGGCATAAGAATGAGCAGATGCTCATGGGGTTGTCATCACTTGGTGTTGACCAAGGATTACTGGCAGAAGTGGAGCAGCTAGATCCCAAGATCATCTAGATACTATTCATGTGCAAATAGACAAGTATAGATGCACAGATAGCAACCAGTAGAGGATATACAGGTACTAGAAGCTACCAAAAACCACCTAGCAAGATCCTAGCCAAGAAACCATCAGATTAAACCTTTATTTTTTCACAGGCAAACACAGTGGCATTCATATCCAGTATGATTCCCTACTGTGCAAACAAAGATGAGTAGCCAACAAGAATTAGTCCAACTGTGAGAGCAACCAACCAGTAGCAAGGCTACTATGGTCACATCAACCACAATCCATCCATTAAACCAAAGTTAGAAGTCATCATCATCCAGAAATGGATCCAGACTTTACTTATCTCCCAATTGATCATGGAGATATCAAATCATACACAACAATGCATATAATCAACACTGCATAAGCAGTTCATCCATAAATAATTCACCAAGGCATGTATATAAGATAATCCATCCAATGGACAAGCAATAGCATCACTGAGAGGCAACCAGTGGCTTGACCAACTGCATCCTAGCCAATGGACCTTGTCCAATGTGCTATGGATGGCAACAATAGCACACACACTTGAACAGCAGTAGCTAGAGCAAGCATAAGTCACATCAGTAGCTAGAGCAAGCCATCCAATTAGCCAAGAATCAACTAGTAACTAGCCATTAGCATCTGATTGATCAAATGGATCAATTAGATCAAGCACAAGGCACAACAAAGCACCACAAGCATGCAGTGATCCAAAAATGAATCAAATGGATCCTACACAGGGCACATGAGAGCATCACTGACACCACAAGTGTCAGTAATGCTAGCCTAGATCAACAGCAAGGCCACTAGCAAGCAATTGCATAGCACAGAAGCATAAATGAATAGGATGGCATGAACACAAGCACCAGTAAACATATGAACAACACAAGGACATGAACAAATAGGATAGGCCTAGCACAGTGAACCAGCAAGAACTACACATGCATAAGCATAGCACCAGTAGACATGGATAGGCAAGAACATGACATCAGTAGGCTTAGGAGGAGTAGACAGCAAGCACAACAGCACAACAACAACAGCAGCGACATACGCATAGGAGGAACCAGTAGGCACAACTCGAGCATATGAAGAGGATGGAGTAGAGAGGGTAGCAGAAGAGGAGGAGGTTACCTGGCGAGTTCATGGAGGCATCCATGGCGGCACGGTGGCACAAGCCATCCAGGGCGGCGCCAAACCGCGGCCAGGCCGGTGCCAAACCACGCACCGCCAGCGTGGGAGGCGGCGAACGCACAGTCGTGTCGAGGGGGTGCAGATCGACGGAGTTCGTCGAGGAACTCGTCGGCGTCTGTCAAGGTCGAGCATGCGCATGTCCAACAGAGGAGGAGAAAAGCAGATCGACGTGGATGAAGATGAGCGCAGTCGCGCGCCGCGTCGAAAGCGACCAACGACGAGCCCTAGAACCGCCGGAGACGGCCGGAGCAAGGCGGCGACCGTGGCGGCGACGCCATCGCCACGGGAATCGCCAGTTAGGGTTAGGGTTTGCGCGAGAGAGAGGGGCGAGTGAGTGAGGTGGGCCAACTCGGTCGGTTCCCACCGAACCGTTTTGGTCTGGCCCAAGTGGGCTGACCAAATGGGCTACCCTAGTGGGTTGGCCAAATGGGCCAGGGGTATTTTGGTCTTTTCACTTTTTAAATTACCTTTGGATTTTACCAAATTCCAAATAATTATTACCTCTAAAAATTCAAGAAAATTGGATTAGTGTATTAAAAATTATTCTTAACCAGAATAAAATAAGAAATGAAATTAACAACACAAATTCAAATTTTGGAATTTTTGAATTCAAATACCAGATTCATAACAGAGGATTGTACATTAAAGCTTGACGTAACTCATGCAGTTGGAGTGTTCATGATTAGGTCTCGTCGATGAGGTATTTCAAGGCTTACAGCTACGAGTTCCTCTGTTTTCTTCTTCAACGAAAAGGCACAATTCGTGTATATCTCCGCCAATGTTGGAGTTCCATTTACACGTTCTGATCTCGGACACGATATATTAAAAGCACGAAGGCCAATCTCAGCTGAACACATAACCTGATCATACCACGTTAAAGCATCAATATTGCGTCGAACGCAGTATGCTTTCGATCTAACAACCACGGATGGAGGTGCGTGAGGATGCGAGGGGGACACGGATTGGTGAATGCTGCTAGCTTTAATGCAACCACCGTGACAGATTTCATTGTGGTCTTGGTGCGTGCGATGTCTAACCCGCTGGGCCGATCGAAACACTCAAATAATTATCGATCTTCACTCATCCTGCTAAAAACATTAGGTAGCAGATCAATGGCTAACAGGCATGCGCGTGTGCGCGCGCGCCGTTCTTCCTCTCCCAGTCTTTTTCTTGATATATACGTTTCAGCTCCCGTTCTCCTAGACAGTAGTCATGCTTCATGATTAATCTTCTAAACATGTATGATTAAGTTGCATGCCGTGGTGACGGAAAATCAAATCTGATCCCGGGTGCATATGCACCCGGTATGTATAAAACATATTTGCAAATGGTAAAAAAATTAGAAAAAAAATTTAGCATGTAGAGAGACATGTTCTATGTGTGCATGTAAATTTTCACATAAAATCAACATTTTTTGTACCCTATGTAAAAAAGATAAATAATGCCTCGAAAAATAGACTATTTTAGCACCTAAGATTTGTCTTTTTTGCACAAGGCATGAAACATATCGGTTTTTGCTTAAACAACTTTGTAAGCATGTAACATGTCAAGGTATGCACAAAGAATTTTTATTTGTATTTTTCTAACATTTTTAAATATATTTAATATGTGTTTCAAATAAAGGGTGCATATACACCCGGGTGTAGAAACACCCTGTCCGCCGTGGTGACCTTAACATATTAATATAAGGATACCAATTACACATGCAACAACACAATACCCTACTGGTAGTGCCGATACACATAGCAGAAAAAAAAACTAAGAAAAGAAAATTCCCGCTATGGTATTACAACCCTAGCAACAACAGTACATCTACCACCAAGACAACATCTGAAATTCAGACTCTCCAAAAGCGACGCCTCTAAGAAGGGAACGTGCACAAGCGTCATCGTCGCCGGATCAAAAGATCTTAGATTTTTACCCTGAAGATAGTCCCGCTCTCAAAACAATGTCTTCAACGAGACCATTGTCACACACAACCAATTAATGCCACACCTTGGATTTTCACCCTGAAAGATAAGACTCTGAACTCCACCTCTATTGCGGCCCCCACTTGCTTATTACTGTTGCGAAACCCAGAATTCCAAGCAAATCCCTCAACATTATAGAGACTCGAACCTCCATCCCTAGTCCTTGAAACCGGCAATCAGGATATCTTCGCCTCTGATTTCACCATGAACCAGAATGTCATCTGATGGCAACACAGAACAGAGCTTCGCGCCGCTCCCTCCATAACCAAACGGTCGGAATAAAAGCATGGGTGCGCACGACCGAATACCACCCGATCCAGCAAACTCCAGGCAGAAGGTGCACTGGCGGAGCCTTCCGGAACTCAACACTCCAGCCAAATATAGACGACATGCATCAAGTAGATATTCGTCTTGACGTGAGAGAAACCCTAGGATCGCCGCCTTTATTCAGCTCGTGCGAGCAAACCCCATGCCACCCGCCGGCACCCTACTCGATCTTCCGCACCGAACCCAACCGGCGGTTATTGGCCAGCAGCAGGAAAGGCGGAGACAGTGCATGGACGACCCTCCACCGGATCCGGCCCTACCACGCAGTGAAGAAGATCTGGGTAGGTGGCGCCGGAGATCCACCCACATCAGATCTAGGTTTTGTCCAAACACCACCTGTCCCAGCCCTTCATCCGCTGCCGGCCATGGCACTACCGGAGAAGGTCTCCGCCACCACCCCAATGCAGGGTCGCCGCCCTGGTCGCAGATCGGCGACTCGCCGAATCTCGCCTCCCTAGCAGCTCCAGCGGCGGACTCCGTCTTCCACCGCCCCAAGTCACCTTCGGCGACGAGGGAAGCCGCCACCGCCGCGGCGAGGGGATCCGGTGGCAGAGGCGGCAAAGGGGATCCGGTCAAGGGGTGTTGCTGGCAGCGGCGGGGTGCGAGGGGTCTGGGAGAGACGCGACAAATTGCCTGATATGTTTAGAGTAGGCAAGAAACAAAGTATACTTCGAAAAAACTTCTGTCCATAAGAACTGGAATTCATGTTGCTGTCTGAATCATGCTTGTTATCTTGGTGAGTATACTTCACTCTGCCTCCGTGGCGTTCCATCAGGCGACCAGCAGGGAGAATGCTTAGGTTGGAGGTGATCAAACCTGATGGACAGTTACGTTAAACCTGATGGGTTAGTCGCGTCGCTATATACGTCGAGACGTAGTTACGGATATAGCTTCCCTATGGGAGATGCTATTCGCTGCTACACATCGCTCTACTTGGACCAAACTAGCTTGTCTTGAGGAACTCTTTGCTACTGTTGCTGGATCATCACGTCCTAGCTAGCTTAGCTCCTGTGGATGTTTCTGTTTCTTCGTCATGAATTTTCTGAGTACACACGTCGGTGCGTGAGAAACAATGATTGTATGCTGACAGGGTATGAGAGCCGGCGAAATTCCTACCAACCGAGTTGTGCATGTCCTTGTAACTTCATTTTGCAGGGAAAACACGCGTGTATGATCAAGATGCAGAATTCCTTCCGTTATGTAGTTCACTGATCAACCCATGGCACCCGGGTCTTGAAAATTAACGAAAAGCACGAGTAATATTATCTTATACTACTAGTAGGATCATGCAGTCCCTAACCTCATGTTGAGAATAACTTTCCGGTGCAGCTACAAAATTAAGCAACAAGTTGGCGACCATACATGCGCTCGCGCTCGCGCTCAGTTGAAGAGAAGAAACTCTGCTTAACCTATTTACGACAATCGATGGTGCACATCCCAAGCGACTTGACAGTGTCCAAGCTAGCCACTCTAGTTTACTTTCTTGTTCAGCGGTCGAATATTCCGTTTGATCTTTCTGAGTTCTTACCGACACGCTGTGCAATTATTTTTCGATAAAAAGAGATTTATTACTTAAAAAATTTAAGTATTACATAGCTTCTACATAGGTAGGATGCACACCGCCGTTCCGGATCATAAACTGAACAAAGTACAAGTTGCATAAAAGAGACCAAAAAAGCTAAAACGAACACTCGCTACATCATTGGAGCCTCGATCCGACAACTATGCAGCCACACATATTGGGAAATAAACTCCTTGGCTAAGTTCTCCAACCATGTAGACACCTACTTAAATAGGCCGCGGTCCTCCAAACGCTGAATCGACGACCATGAACGGAGCATAGCCGTACATCGATATATAATCTGCATAAGAGAAAAAAAATTATCATCAAAAACCTTGTCATTTCTACATAGCCATAGCAACCATATAACTGCAATCGCGCCCACTCTGATAAAAGTTTTAAACCTATGATTCACCATATTTAATCAATTGCCAAAAATATTTGCAATGCTACGAGGAGGGTATAAGGTATAACCTATCTGAATGATTGACCATATAGAGCTAGCAAACCGACACTGGAAGAAAAGATGTCTTATTGTCTCCTCTTCTTGACAAAAAAAAAACACATTTCGTACAACCATGCCAATTGCGTTTTGCAAGGTTGTTCTTAGTAAGAATTACACCACGAGGGAGATACCATGCAAAAACCTTAGATTTCAACGATATCTTCATCATCCAAATTGGTTTATTATTATATACTGGTTAAATGGGTTGAATTAAGGCTTTGTGCATGGAATTTACCGAGAATAAACCATTCTTTGTAAGTCCCCAACGGAACACATCATCCACTTGCGACAACTGGACTGAAGCTAACCTTTGTAATAATTCATTCCAATTAGTTAACCGGGGGCCAACGAGATCCCGTCTGAAAGATATATCGGGTGGAGATGACTCCATCATCTTATCCAAGGTATCACCCTTATGTCTAACAATATTGTTCGCGATGAGTGGTTGTTCCGAACCATCTGTCTTCCCAAAACCTTATCTCCGACCCATCTCTAATAAAGAAAGAACCATACGGGAAAAGTGCTTCTTAGTGGCCCTGATGTCCGCCCAGAAATGTGAATCTCCTGGTTTCCAAATATCCTCAGAGATCGCATTTGATCCCACATACTTTTTCCGCAATAGTTATTTCCAAATGTCATCCTTAGTTAATAACCTGGCTAGCCATTTATCGAGCAAAGCCTGGTTTTTAACCTCAAGATCATGACAATCAAGTACACCTTGATCTTTCGCACGACAAATAGCACTCCATTTAGTCAACAAATATTTCTTCTTAACACTCTCAACTTGCCAAAAGAACCTAGATCAAAAGTAATCAAATCTTTGCAGGATTCCTTTTGGAAACTGGAAGAAAGATATCACATCACCATATTTGTGTGTACTGAATTAATAAGAACTAATCTCCCGCCAAGAGATAGTTACTTTCCTTTCCAACTACTAAGACGCTTCTGTAGTCTTTTCTCAACCATTTTCCATTCAGTCAATGTGAGTCTCCGATAATGAATCGGAATTCCCAAATAGTTAATTGGAAAACTGACAAGTCCACATCTGAAAAGTTCGGCATAAAGATTGGCCTAGTCTTTGGCCTCACCGAAACAAAAAATTCATTTTTATGGAAGTTAATATTAAGACTGGACAATTGCTCAAACGTTGAAAGTATCAACTTCGGGTTTCTCACCTTTTCCAAATCACGCTCCATATGTGTCATCGGCATACTGAAGAATAGACAGTCCCCCATCAACCAAGTGGGGTACTACTCCTTCAATCAGACCATCGACTTTAACACGCTCGGTTAAAATAGCTAGCATATCCGCCACAATGTTAAAAAGCATTGGAGATAGGTGATCGCCTTGCCTCAATCATTTTCTAGTATGAAAGTATCTACCAACATCATCATTGACTTCAATTGCAACACTTCCTCCAGATACAAAGTTGTTAATTAAAGCGCGTCACTCATAAGAAAATCTTTCATTCTGAGAGTTTGTTGATGAAAAGACCATTTGACCTTATCATGGATTTTTTCAAAGTCGATTTTGAGTATCACTCCATTCAACTTTTTGTGGTACATCTCATGGACCGTTTCATGTAAAGTGATGACTCCATCGAGGATATATCGTCCTTGCATGAAAGCAGACTGAGTAGGACGCACTACATGATTAGCCACTGAATTTAGTCTAATAGTAGTCACCTTTGTAAAAAATTGAAACAAAACATTTAGAAGACATATGGATCTCTATTGTTGAATCCGCTCTGCATCATTAACTTTTGGAAGTAGAATAATCTTTCCAAAGTTGATACGGAACAAGTCAAGTTGCCCCGTGTGAAGCTCGGCAAACAGTTCCATTAAATATCCTTTAATTATATCCCAAAATGATTGATAAAACTCACCCGAGAAACTATCTGGTCCAGGCGCTTTGTTGTGTTCCATTTGGAAAATGGTTGTTCTTATTTCCTCCTCGGTATAAGGGGCGGTAAGGATAGCGTTTTCTTCTAGCGACACTTGGGGATATCATCAGTCCTTGATTCATCCAAAGAAACATCTGATTCCCCCGGGTCCCAAACAAACCTTTGTAATATGATGTAATATACGACTTGAGCTGCTCATGGCCTTCAATCGTGCCCTCTTCCTGCCGAAGAGAATGAATGAGGTTCTTCATGTGTTTACCATTGGCGACTAAAAGTATCTCGTATTCGAATCTCCTTCCGGCAAGAACTGAGCCTATGATCTTTGATACCACTTGAGTTCCTCCTCGTGTAGTAGGGCCGCTAACTTGGCATTGTATTGACTTTTAAGTTTAGTTTCATGCGTTGTCAGCGGCCTCACCTCAGCGATTTCCTCTAAATCATCAATGTTGATGATAGGCGGAGTTTCTCTTTTTTGAGCACCCTAGTCATATGTCTTATCCACCCTCCAAGGAATCTTCGCATAGAACGAAGTTTATTATTTCATCTCAGGATGGCGGACAGACCTGCGATAGGCTTCTCCCATACATTCTTAACCATACCTGAGAAGCCTTCTCTTTGTAATCATCCAAGTTCAATTTAAATTAGCGTCTACATGGAGGAGTTGGGCTTCCGGTGGTCAATAATAAGGGAGCATGATCCGACAGATTCTCCAAATGAGGCAAAGCCCATACCGAGACCATGGGGAATTTCTGTTCCCATTCTGAGTCCATGAGTATGCGATGCAATTATATTGGACTCGAAACGAAAACGAAAAAGGCAAAGCATGGAAGACGCACTATTTCACCTACGTATGAAGGACATGATTATTGTAATTTCTTTTACTTTTAGAGCTCATTGTATCTTTGCTAGGTGGTTGAAGAATCTATTTTCTAATTTATTTACTTCTAAAGCTCTTTTATACTACTATTGATGATTATCAATAGATTGGTGGATTTTTTTCACAAAACAAGAAGGACATGATTATTAAGGCGTGATCCAAAGTGCCAACGTGCTTTTATCATGGTGATATAAAATGTTTTGACCCACTACGTATCGTTCATCTATCTGCTTGTTGTTGCCGGTAGAGAGTTTTGCCTTCTACCGATATATCAACAGAAAGGGCAAGGAACACTCATACTATCTTTCGGTTATGCTAATTGTGATATACAAGCAAATGGCAAAGCAAATGAGAGAAAAAGAGCTATGTATTAGAGAGTGGCCAACTGGCGTTTTTGGAGAAATTCGAAAAAGACATTTCAAAGTTTCAAAAAAATCGAAACAAAAATTCTTGATGTAGATAATTATAATAAAGTCTACTAGCGTGCAAAAAATCAGTCCTAAATTCGTTGTTCTCAGGAACATAACAAATCTTGATTTCATGAACAGTGCGCTATAATTTAGATTTTGTCATTTTGTGAGATTTTGTCTTTTTTATTGAGGAAAAAATTCAACGTATTTTAATGTGAAAATTTACAGATTTATAGATTTCAATATTCTCTACGTCTAAGTATTTTTTTTCAAATTTTTCTCGAACTATAAAATCAAGCTTCTCGCCTCCGATTTCATTTCACAAATGAAACCCCCAAAAAAACTAGACATACACACCTGTTTTAAAAAACGACTTGACAGAAAAAAAAGACAAAGAAGTGGAACATACACACACCATGCATTTGAGCTCAATGCTCAGTGGTTAGTGCTGACCACAAACAAGGCCATGAATCAACCGTGCATGTTCAGTGGAACTGCTACTGCCACCGACGACCGACAGAGCTAGTTATCGCGTTTCATGCCCACGATGGCTCGTAGTCGGCTAGATGATGAGGCATATGAACATTTCTGACTTTACCTTATGGAGTTGCGCGCGCCTTCCGTTCTCCGTGCACCACCAGTCCACCACAGCGACCAGCCGCGCGCACGCACGCCGTCCTCGTCCTCGCCCACCCTCCCTTCATCCCTTCCAGGCAAACATCCGCGGCTCGCCGCACAGGCCGCGAGAGCGACGCGCGCGGGGGTGGCTGGCTGGTCAGGCAGGACGGCGCGGCTTAACTGCGGCGACAGCGATCGACCGGACCGGAGAGGAGGACGGAGCGGATGGCATGGCATGGCATGGCAACTCCCATCCTCGCCACGCGCCCACTCCATGATTGGCACTGGCATGCATGCACGACACCAACGCCGTCGATCGCGGTCGGTCGCACATTGATAGATTCTTCGGTACACGAATGTGAGACATGGGGCCTGACCCCATCGAAATGCTCCTTCCTACACTGCTCCTGCTTCTGGCTGTTCAGGAGAGAAGTGTCTGAGTGTGGAGTGGAGTGTTGGGAATGATTGGTCGCCGCCTTGCCGGATGTGTCGGTGCGTGCGTGCATGCATGGCCCGGTGAGGCCGTGGTGGATCTCCACGTGCTCGGCCGGCCAGGTGCGCGGTCGGAGCTGCTATGCAAGTGAGAGAGAATCTTAGGTTTTTAGGACCAGAGCATTACAGCTAGGCGATATATCCACTGGCTCGCTCATCCTACTTTTTTTTATATCATGCACATGTAAATTGCAAGTACCGCTCCATTAGCACAATGTTTGGGATCGTTTTGACACGGGTGGTAGAAGCGCCGTACGTGTTCTCCATCTTAGGAACTTTTTTCACTCGGTGCGATCTGGTTCGCCTCCACGATTAATAAGGGCATCTCCAACTGGTTCGCCTCCACGATTACTAAGGGCATCTCTAACCGGTGACGCAAATCGGACATCAAAATCGACCAGCTGTGTCCGTTTGCATCGCTCCGTGAACATAAAAACTATCTTTTTTTTTTTACCGCGTGTTCGTTTGCGTCTGGGTCTGTGGTGTGTCTCCAGCCGCCCGACGCATATTATTGTTCCAACAACTTTTTCATTCAACTGAAAAGCATAATTTACATACGAAATAAACGAAAAACAAGATCAAATAAATGAAAAAAATCAACAATAAATGATTGGAAACTCCACATGGCATCCAAAATATCATAGTTCAAATGCATCACATAGTTCAATGCAAAGGACAACGAAGTTCAACACCACATAAAATCAATTTCACAACATCCATGCCTCACACACGAACACATCTCAATTGTCAACACCTTCATTTTCTCCATTAGACTCATCGATGGTGGTATTGGCTTGCGTCATTGAATCTTCGTTGCCTTGATCACTTGAAGGAGGTATTGGAGAAACCATGGAGGCCATGAAACCCCCGGTGGTGCTCCCATGCCTCCCATGCCACCGTAGCCTCCATAGCCACCCATTCCTTGTGCGAAGGAGGAGCCAACATTCCTTGTTTCTAAAAATGTGTCATCATCAACACTACAAAGCAATTGAATGAACCAAGTCAAAATCAATGTAAATCTACATAGCAATTGAACGAAGCAAGACAGAATCAATGTAAATCTACAAAGCAATTGAATGAACCAAGTCAAAATCATAGCAACATTTACCTTGTGGCCATTGTGTCGACCACCTCGCGCGTGTCGGCTACAGCTGCAGCGGTGGAAGACGCCCTCGCCGTCGATGGACCATGCGGCGCGGTCGGTGCAGCTCGGGACGCTTGTTGGGCTCCCCGGGCACCGGTACGCCGCGTAGTCGTCTTCTTCATCGGCTTCTTTGCGGCTGGTGGTGAAACCTGCGCTCCGTTGGGGTGCGTCGTCCGCGGCGGCACGAAAAGGACACGAGCGGCGGCCGAATTGCTCCCCGCGGCGGCAACTCCGCTAGGGTTTGGCCCCTTAGATCACAGCATCGGCTAGTAGTAGGCCGTACGATTGCGAGTAACCTCGGCCATACTAGGTCGCGCGACTGAGAGTTGGCACAACTATCATAGTTTTAGGTTAACTCGACTAACCTTTGTAAAAATAGTATGTTTGGCTAATCAATAGTTAATGAGAAACTTTTATTATATCTTTCAATGGGCCAGTATACAACCAATACAGATGGCTTGGTCACTATACGTCGGCCCACTAGACCTAGATGCAGACACATTTTTCAACCGCGTGGTCGTAAACGAACACTTCACGTACTACTATTTCTTATGCACGCATAGCAGGTGAAGAACATCGGATGTTCTAGCCATTACTATTGGTTGGATCTGCTAACATGCTCATCGAGTGTAAATATCGGCATCCATCCTTGTGGCATATGCATGATTTAGCAGGTTTTGTCTAAGGCAAGGTTTGCGTGCCGTTCGACGCTTGGGGGGGGGGGCCTGTATAACACGTTCGGTACGACATGTCCATGATTTTTCTTCTATCACATTCGTCATGTCTCGTTGCTTAACTTAATTTTGAAGGAAAAAATCATGATGACTGGGTTTGCCTCAGCTAACGTCAAGAAAACGAACCCATTTTGCCCCCGCACCGGCAACCTCAACCTCCCCTGCCACCGTCGGGCAAAGATCGGGCGGCAACGGGGCATTATCGCCATGCGGCGTGTTAGATGTATATATATTGTAGTTTCCCCATATGTTAGGGGGCTTTCTGCATATGTGCACCTGTACATGTACTATATATTGTGGCCTTTGGCCCCCTGGTAATACAGCAAGCATATTGCCCTAACATGGTATCAAAGCCCCAGGTCTCGAGTTCAAATCCTGGCTTTCACATGGTTTTCGTAATTAAGCCTAAAAATTGTTGTTGTCCCCCTCTTTAGCCACCGCTGATGCCCTGTTTCGGTGTGCTCTTCTTCTTTCACGTGTTGACTTTCTCTTCTCCCGTCACACGCGAGTGGGGCTGTTGTGATATGTATATGTGGATTGCCTAGCCCTTTCCATCAGTTCGGACTTTTGGTTCAAGTGGCTAGTGCATGAAGCTTAACATGGACCTCCTTCTTCCTCGGTGGTGGCGCTGTGCAGAGATCACTCGATGGCAAGCTTGATGATGTCTACGGGTGCTTCTATTCTTGTAGACAGTGTTGGGCCTCCAAGAGCAGAGGTTTGTAGAACAGCAGCAAGTTTCCCTTAAGTGGATCACCCAAGGTTTATCGAACTCGGGGAGGAAGAAGTCAAAGATATCCCTCTCAAGCAACCCCGCAATCACGATACAAGAAGTCTCTTGTGTCCCCAACACACCTAATACACTTGTCAGATGTATAGGTGCACTAGTTCGGCGAAGAGATAGTGAAATACAAGTGGTATGAATGAATATGAGCAGTAGTAACGGCGCCAGAAAAGTGCTTGTCTGGCGTGCGGTTGATGGTAGTAATATTGCAGGAAGTAAAGATGCGGCAAAAACGAGTAAACAATCGATGATTGCAGTATTTGGAAACAAGGCCTAGGGATCATACTTTCACTAGCGGACACTCTCAACATTGATCACATAAATAAATAAGTTCTCTTCCTTTGTGCTACATATACTCTTGTTTGATAATGAACACCATTCGTTGTGTAGGGCTACAAGAGCACCTCAATGCCGGAGTTAACAAGCTCCACAACATTCGACATTCATATTTAAGTAACCTTTAGAGCATAATAGATCTTTGCAATTTAAACCGAGTACTAACATAGCATGCACATTGTCACCATCACACTACGAAGGGGGAATAGATCACATCAATACTATCATATCAATAATTAACTTCATAATCTACAAGAGATTACAATCATAACCTACGCCAAGTACTACACGATGCACACACTGTCACCATTACACCGTGGAGGAGGAATAGAGTACTTTAATAACATCACTAGAGTAACACATAGATGAATAGTGATACAAAACTCATATGAATCTCAATCATGTAAGGCAGCTCATGAGATCATTGTATTGAAGTACATAGGAGAGAGATTAACCACATAGCTACCGGTACAACCCTTAGCCTCGATGGAGAACTACTCCCTCCTCATGGGAGACATCAGCGTTGATGAAGATGGCGGTGGTGTCGATGGAGATGCCTTCCGGGGGCACTTCCCCGTCCCGGCGGCGTGCTGGAACAGAGACTCCTGTCCCCCAGATCTTGGCTTCGCGATGGAGGCAGCTCTGGAAGGTTTCTCGTACCGTGGCTTTTCCGTATCGAGGTTTTAGGTCGAGGACCCTTAAATAGGCGAAGAGGCGGAGTCGGAGGGCTGACGAGGTGGTGTCACAATAGGGGGGCGCGGCCCAGGCCTTGGCCGCGCCACCCTGTCATCTGGTGGCCCTGTGGCCCTCCTCTGGCGACTCTCGGGTGTTCTGGAAGCTTCGTGGAAAAATAGGATGCTGGGTATTGATTTCGTCCGATTCCGAGAATATTTCCTTACTAGGATTTCTGAAACCAAAAATAGCAGAAAACAGCAACTGGCCCTTCGGCATCTCGTCAATAGGTTAGTTCCGGAAAATGCATCAAAACGATGTAAAGTGTGTATAAAACATGTAAGTATTGTCATAAAACTAGCATGGAACATAAGAAAATTATAGATACGTTTGAGACGTATCAAGCATCACCAAGCTTAGTTCCTACTCGCCCTCGAGTAGGTAAACGATAACAAAGATAATTTCTGAAGTGACATGCTATCATAATCTTGATCATACTATTGTAAAGCATATGAGATGAATGCAGCGATTCGAAGCAATGATAAAGACAATGAGTAAACAACTGAACTATATAACAAAGATTTTTCATGAATAATACTTTCAAGACAAGCATCAATAAGTCTTGCATAAGAGTTAACTCATAAAGCAATAAATTCAAAGTAAATGCATTGAAGCAACACAAAGGAAGATAAAAGTTTCAGCGGTTGCTTTCAACTTCAACATGTTTATCTCATGGATAATTGTCAACATAAAGTAATATAAAAAGTGCAATAGGTAAACATGTAAGAATCAATGCACACAGTTGATACAAGTGTTTGCTTCTAAGATAGAAAGAATAGGTGAACTGACTCAACAATAAAGTAGAAAAAAGGCCCTTCGCAGAGGGAAGCAGGGATTAAATCATGTGCTAGAGCTTTTTAAGTTTTGAAATCATATAGAGAGAGCATAAAAGTAAAGTTTTGAGAGGTGTTTGTTGTTGTCAACGAATGGTAGTGGGCACTCTAACTACCTTATCAACCAGACTTTCAAGAGCGGCTCCCATTAAGGACGTTATCTCTACCAGCAAGGTAGATCATCCCTCTTCTCTTTTGTTTACACATGTATTTTAGTTTTTATTATTTAAGGATGACACTCCTCCCAACCTTTTGCTAACACAAGCCATGGCTAACCGAATCCTCGGGTGCCTTCCAACATTCACATACCATGAAGGAGTGTCTATTTGCAAAATTAAGTTGCTTACTGATAGATCAGGGCAAAACACGTGAAGAGAATTATTAATGCAAGTTAATTAATTAGGGCTGGGAACCCCATTGCCAGCTCTTTTTGCAAAATTATTGGATAAGCGGATGAAGCCACTAGTCCATTGTGAAAGTCTGTCAGAATTAAATGACAAGATCGAAATATAAAACACCACATACTTCCTCATGAGCTATAAAACATTGACACAAATAAGAGATAATAGCTTTTGAATTGTTTAAAGGTAGCACATGAAGTATTTGCTTGGAATGGCAGAAAAATACCATGTGGTAGGTAGGTATGGTGGACACAAATGGCATGGTTATTGGCTCAAAGATTTGGATGCACGAGAAGAATTCCTCTCAATACAAGGCTAGGCTAGCAAGGTTGTTTGAAGCAAACTCAAGTATAAAACAGTGCAGCAAAGCTTACATATGAACATATTGTAACTATTATAAGACTTTACATTGTCTCCTTGTTGTTCAAACACCTTAACCAGAAAATATCTAGACTCTAGAGATCAATCATGCAAACCAAATTTTAACAAGCTCTATGTAGTTCTTCATTAATGGGTACAAGGTACATGATGCAAGAGCTTAAACAAGATCTATATGAGCACAACAATTGCCAAGTATCAAATTATTCAAGACATTATACCAATTACCACATGCAGCATTTTCTGTTTCCAATCATATAACAATGAACGAAGCAGTTTCAACCTTCGCCATGAACATTAAAAGCTAAGAACACAAGTGTTCATATGAACCAGCGGAGCGTGTCTCTCTCTCCCACACAAGCATGAATTTATTCAGAGAATTAAAATAACAAAACAAAAATAAAAGCACACAGACGCTCCAAGTAAAGTACATAAGATGTGACCGAATAAAAATATAGTTTCAAGAGAAGAAACCTGATAAGTTGTCGATGAAGAAGGGGATGCTTTGGGCATCCCCAAGCTTAGATGCTTAAGTCTTCTTGAAATATGCAGGGATGAACCACGGGGGCATCCCCAAGCTTAAACTTTTCACTCTTCTTGATCATATTGTATCATCCTCCTCTCTTGACCATTGAAAACTTCCTCCACACCAAACTCGAAACAAACTCATTAGAGGGTTAGTGCATAATCAAAAATTCACTTATTCAGAGGTGACACAATCATTCTTAACACTTCTGAACATTGCCCAAAGCCACTGGAAGTTAATGGAACAAAGAAATCCATCCAACACAGCAAAAGAGGCAATGCGAAATAAAAGGTAGAATCTGTCAAAACAGAACAGTCCGTAAATACAAATTTTAAAGAGGCACCAGACTTACTCAGATGAAAATGCCCAAATTGAATGAAAGTTGCGTACATATCTGAGTATCACGCACGTAAATTGGCAGATTTTTCTGAGTTACCTACAGAGAGGTAGATCGAAATTCGTGACAGCAAGAAATCTGTTTCTGCGCAGTAATCCAAATCTAGTATTGACTTTACTATCAAAAACTTTACTTGGCACAACAATGCAATAAAATAAAGATAAAGAGAGGTTGCTACAGTAGTAACAACTTCCAAGACTCAAATTTAAAACAAAATTGCTGTAGTAAAATAAACACATGGGTTATCTCCCAAGAAGTGCTTTCTTTATAGCCATTAAGATGGGCTCAGCAGTTTTAATGATGCACTCCCAAGAAATAGTAGTTGAAGCAAAAGAGAGCATCAAGAAGCAAATTCAAAACAAATTTAAGCCTAACATGCTTCCTATGCATAGGAATCTTGTAAATAAACAAATTCATGAAGCGAATGCAACAAGCATAGAAAGATAAAACAAGTGCAGCTTCAAGATTTTCAGCACATAGAGAGGTGTTTTAGTAACATGAAAACTTCTACAACCATATTTTCCTCTCTCATAATAATTTTCAGTAGCATCATGAACAAACTCAACAATATAAGTATCACATAAAGCATTCTTATTCACATGCATTAAAGTATCATTACTCTCCACATAAGCATAATCAATTTTATTAGTTGTAGTGGGAGCAAATTCAACAAAGTAGCTAGCATTATTATTCTCATCATCAAATATAGGAGGCATAGTATCATCATAATAAACTTTATCCTCCATAGTAGGTGGCACCAAAAGACCACTATCATTATAATCATCATATATGGGAGGCATATCATAATCAACATAAACTTTCTCCTCAATACCCGGAGGGCTAAAGAGATCATTTTCATCAAAACCGACCTCCCCAAGCTTAGAATTTTCTATATCATTAGCAACAATGGTGTTCAAAGCGTTCATACTAATATCATTGCTACTAGCATGCAAATAAGGTTCCATAGGTTTTTTAATTTTCGCATTAAACCATTCATGTCTTGACTCAGGAAATAGTACAAAAAGCTCACAGGTGTTTTCCATTATGCCTTACTAGTGTTTATAAAGAAACAAAAAGATGCAATTGCAGGATCTAAAGGAAATAGCTTCGAGCACACACACAACGGCAACAGAAAAGTAATTAGTTACCTAGGACCGGAGTATGAGTGCCTTTTACCTTTCCTCCCCGGCAACGGCGCCAGAAAAGTGCTTGATGTCTACGGGTGCTTCTATTCTTGTAGACAGTGTTGGGCCTCCAAGAGCAGAGGTTTGTAGAACAGCAGCAAGTTTCCCTTAAGTGGATCACCCAAGGTTTATCGAACTCGGGGAGGAAGAGGTCAAAGATATCCCTCTCAAGCAACCCTGCAATCACGATACAAGAAGTCTCTTGTGTCCCCAACACACCTAATACACTTGTCGGATGTATAGGTGCACTAGTTCGGCGAAGAGATAGTGAAATACAAGTGGTATGAATGAATATGAGCAGTAGTAACGGCGCCAGAAAAGTGCTTGCTGGCGTGCAGTTGATGGTAGTAATATTGCAGGAAGTAAAGATGCAGCAAAACAGTAAACAAGCGATGATTGCATTATTTGGAAACAAGGCCTAGGGATCATACTTTCACTAGCGGACACTCTCAACATTGATCACATAAATAAATAAGTTCTCTTCCTTTGTGCTACATATACTCTTGTTTGATAATGAACACCATTCGTTGTGTAGGGCTACAAGAGCACCTCAATGCCGGAGTTAACAAGCTCCACAACATTCGACATTCATATTTAAGTAACCTTTAGAGCATAATAGATCTTTGCAATTTAAACCGAGTACTAACATAGCATGCACACTGTCACCATCACACTACGAAGGGGGAATAGATCACATCAATACTATCATAGCAATAATTAACTTCATAATCTACAAGAGATTACAATCATAACCTACGCCAAGTACTACACGATGCACACACTGTCACCATTACACCGTGGAGGAGGAATAGAGTACTTTAATAACATCACTAGAGTAACACATAGATGAATAGTGATACAAAACTCATATGAATCTCAATCATGTAAGGCAACTCATGAGATCATTGTATTGAAGTACATAGGAGAGAGATTAACCACATAGCTACCGGTACAGCCCTTAGCCTCGATGGAGAACTACTCCCTCCTCATGGGAGACAGCAGCGTTGATGAAGATGGCGGTGGTGTCGATGGAGATGCCTTCCGGGGGCACTTCCCCGTCCCGGCGGCGTGCCGGAACAGAGACTCCTGTCCCCCAGATCTTGGCTTCGCGATGGCGGCGGCTCTGAAAGGTTTATCGTACCGTGGCTTTTCCGTATCGAGGTTTTAGGTCGAGGACCCTTAAATAGGCGAAGAGGCGGAGTCGGAGGGCTGACGAGGTGGTGTCACAATAGGGGGCTGGCCGCTCCACCCTGTCATCTGGTGGCCCTGTGGCCCTCCTCTGGTGACTCTTGGGTGTTCTGGAAGCTTCGTGGAAAAATAGGATGCTGGGCATTGATTTCGTCCGATTCCGAGAATATTTCCTTACTAGGATTTCTGAAACCAAAAACAGCAGAAAACAGCAACTGGCCCTTCGGCATCTCGTCAATAGGTTAGTTCCGGAAAATGCATCAAAACGATGTAAAGTGTGTATAAAACATGTAAGTATTGTCATAAAACTAGCATGGAACATAAGAAATTATAGATACGTTTGAGACGTATCACTTGACATAACGATAGAGGCGAGGGAAGTTCTCTTCACCAGTGGTTGGTACCCCTCTGGCGGTGGCCGCCAGATCAGGGTTTGCCCGGGGTCTCTCGATCGACGTGGACCTATGTAATCCGGGGCTGCAGCTGCAGGCGGCGTGGCGTTCTTCGAGTGCTAAGGCTTCCTGGAACCGCGGTGGTGCCGATGATGATGGTCCATGTGGCATGGTGGTTTTGCCCGTTGTGGCGGTCAGGTCGGTGGGTTACAACTTTGTCGTGGCGATGTTAAGGTGCTAGGGCGGCGACCGTGCGGCCAACTAGAGCGATTTGCTCCTCTGGGACCATGCAGGATGGGATGATGAGTGTGAGAAACTTCGGATGAAAATCTTGCTCGTCAAGATCCAGCGATGACGGCTGTTGCACGGCGTCATTCCCATCCATTGAGGCATTTCCGAGGAGTCGACCCCTTCCTAGCCCACTTGGGGTGGTGTTTCTAGGTGAAAACCGATATCGGGTTTCCGGTTATTGTTGGCGGAGTCCTCGGTGTTGTGCCTACATTGGAAGCATCATTCGGAAGCATGGGGTTTGTTGTTGGTGTTGTTGCTGCTCAGGGCTGAGCCTCTAGGGTGCCATGTACACAGTCGTCGGTGACTCCCAACAATGCCTTCTCGGGTATGTCCAAGTTCCGCCACTCACTCGCCAACTCCTTGGGAAATCAAGGGTGGAGGGTGTCGTTGCATGGATAACACTCATGAGGGGGGTCTCACGGCTAGGTTTCATGGTGGAGATGCATGACGGGATGGGACGGTGTAACTCGGCGATTTACCCAGGTTCACATCCACTCGATGGAGGATCACTACGTCATGCTAGAATTCACTGTAACCACACAAAGTATAGATTACAATGATTTATGTCTCTTGCCCTAAAGGCGGCCGCTCGGCCGGCTTATAAGGTGACAAGACCGAGGGTTTGATGGGGGTAAAGACCTAACCAACTACGGAGTCCTAGACGATATCGGCAAGTATGTCATATCTTGATTTACAAGTCTTCCTTCTTCATGAACCTTCTGGAATCCAGCTTGAGCCTTCCTTGGTCGGTTGGGCCTCCATCTTCGAGCAACCGTGCCGCACGGTAGTCTTGGCAACTTCAACACCCAAGTGTCTCGCTCGGCCTTGCTAGGCTAAGGCTCTTCCATGGTATACCATGTTCGGTGTTCGGCATAACCCAACAGTAGCCCTCGGAACATTTTTGGACTTGCTACGCCATGACGAAGATTTTGAAGATAATCATCCGGGTTGCTTTGATTAGTTGGCAAAACAGCCTTGAAGGGTTCCTAATCATTCAATTTCAAATTTCCCCGTCCTAATAAAAAGCTTGCTAGTCAGCTAACGTTCATATATTCTTTTCCCGTGAAAATAGCAAACGGCTCAACATGAGCGACGTCAAAGAGCTTTTGGTATCGTTACGGCGTTTCACTACGCGGTTTCTGATGCACACGTAAAATAATCGATCACAATGAATGTGAATGATTTGTTTTCAAGCATGGCAATTTCATACCACGATTTCATCAAGGGAGGGACACGTATAAAAAGGGAATGCCCTCGTTTCCTTCTTCCCTCACCGCTCTTTGGCGTTTGCGCCACCATCGGTGTGGTTGTCACTGGTGATCATCCAGATCAACGATGAAGAGAATGCGTAGGGGACGCCAGTGCAAACCCTGGTTTTAGGATTCTAGTTTACTTTTTCATGTCTTTTTTAAATTTTTGCCGGTATGTAAAATTATGTTAAATACGAAATAATGATGGAAGAAAATATGTGTTGCGCCGCTTGGTTCACCTCGGACCAAAACGAATCAGGGTTAGACACGATCCCTTTTTCTATGCACGGGCCAACTTTTTTTTTTGAACGAGTGCACGGGTCAACTTAAATGGAGCAACACGAAATGGATCGATCCGCTTGAGATGATATGCCGTCTAAAACCTTCAATATTTGCATCGGACACAATACGCTTTTGATCTAAGACTTTATGTATACAATGTCGGGCGGCGGGGGAGGAAACCCTAGCCGCCGCGCCTCCCACCCCCTCCACCTGCCTCCTCCCTCCTCCGCCGCCGCCAAGGGGCGCTCCCGGGCAAAGTCTGGCCAGCGCCGGCGGGGCCCTTCCTCGTTCCCTTGTCCCCTTCGAACCGCTTTGGACGCCAGTGTTGGCGGCGGCTGACCGGCAAGGAGGGCTTGGGCGTGGTGCTGTCGGGTACCACGGGGCCGCATCGATGGTGCGGCGGACGTCATCGACTCTTCTTCAGGCGGATCTGCAGTGTTGGGGTGGGGTCTGGCCGGTGAGAACGGGGCTCCGATTCGGTCGGGGCCGACGATGGTGGCGTCCTCGGGCGTCATCACCTTGTTGAAGGCATCGTTGCTATAGATCCAACCTCAACCTCTTTGTTCCGGGGGAAACCCCAGATCTAGATACATATCAGATGATGGCGGCTCCTCTGGTGTAGGTTTCCCTCTTGAGGGCATCGTTCTGGAACAAGTGATACATGGAGGAAGTCATCTGGAGGACCAGTGTTCCATCTACTGTGCCGATGTTGGCGGGTCTCGTCAGCATGGTGCAGCGGAGCCTCGGAGACGGACGCAGCGTGATGGACGTGCGCAGGATGGTGGTGTCGTATGGCATCGTGGTGGCGTTGGTGGCAGGCCTCGCAAGGTCATTGCGTTGATCTCTCCTGAAGATGGGTATGCGGAAGACGGTGGCGGCGAGAACTTCTGGAGTGTGTATGATGGTACGCGCCGAGGGTCTGCTGGACCGGTTGTGCCACCTGCTTGCTATTGGGCGACTTGTCGAGGCCTTCGGTTTTTTGATGATGCGCGTTGGTGTGATGTCAGGGTGTTGGCTCTGTTCATTGACCCCCTCCCCCCACCCCCATCGGTGATGTAGGATTAGCGAGCTATCGTTAATTTTGGTGGTTTCGGTTTGATCTTTGTAATTATTCTTGTAAGGTGTTATGAATAATCTAATAAAAAAACCATATATATCCCATGTAGAAGCTCGGGTAATATTTTCCCCATTTCGATAAAGAAAACGCTTTTGATCTAACCAACCACGGATGGAGGTGCGTGCGGGTGAGAGGGGGTCACCGGTCACGGATTGGTGAATGCTGCTAGGTTTAATGCAATCACCTTGACAGATTTCGTTGTGGTTCAGCTCTTGGTGCCTGCGATGTCTCACCGGCCAGCCCGATCGATCCACTCAAATAATTGGCGATCTTCACCCATCCTGCCTAAACACATTAGGTAGCAATCAATGGTTACCAGGCAAAGTGCGTGTGTGCGCCGTCTTGATATTTTCGTCTCGGCTCCCCTTTTCCCTGCCAGTAACCATGCTTCAGCGTAGGAAGTGTGCTTAGAGCATGTCTAAAAGATCATTTAAATTTCTGCCCCGTATAACATGAGTAGAGGGCTCTGTATTCAATTTTGATTGGCCGAAAACTCGTCCGAGCTAGAACCCGTATCCCTAAACTGTAAAAGGGCATATTCCTAAAATATGCCAAATCATTCTTTTTCTTTTTTTCCTCTTCTTCGTCCTCTCCTTCTTCCTCCTCCAGCCTCACTGTCCCTGCCCCTGCCCCGCCCCGGCCGGCCGCCGCCCCCCGCCGCGCCCCTGCCCGCCACGGCCCCCGCCCGCCACCGCCCGTGGGCCGGCCGCCCCGCCCGCCACGGCCTTTGCCACAACGGCCTCAGCAAACGCCAAGATGCTCGTGGCGTGATCCTCGGCGATCTGGTCCCAGGCGAGCTTGTTGATCGTGGCCTGCTACAGGGAAGGCAAGAAGACCTGCAGGCACTGCAGCGCGGCAGCCACGGACGTGCGGTGGTGCGCCTTGAAGACGGAGGTGGTCGCACGTTTCTCCAGCGGGGCTCCATGGCGGAAGCAGTTGCGATTTGCTGAAAGTGTAGCGCGCCACAAGTGGGGGGTTGGCCATGTATTCAGCCTCCCACCCCGTACTTGTAGGGGGCGAGGAGCCGCCCCGTAGCCAAAACTGTAAAAATTCGATACGGGGGGCTGATTTACGGGGTCTGCTAGACGGCCGGGTAGAGCTCTACCCCGTATATCGGCGGTTATTTGACGGGGTTGGGCTTTTTAGGGGGTCTGTTAGACATTCTCTTAGCTCAACTGATTGGGGGAGTGGATGTACGAACCCAGCACCTGAGTTCAAATCCGCACGGAGGCGAATTAAGGTTCCTATTTATACTTAAGGCACATACTGGTTCTGGTACTCATGCAATTTAGCTTGAAGACTATGCTTTAATCTTAACCAAGATTAAGAATCTTAGTACTCATGCCAAATGGATGTGTGCATCCCTAGTTGGTGCAGAAGCCGGGAAGTGAAATTCTCCCCATTTTAAAGTTAAAAACAGGGCCTTGCTAGGAAAATGGCTGGCCCGATTGCTAACTGAGGACGTTCGATGGCAACAACTTTTGCGGAAAAAGTATGTGGGCTTGAAAGGAATATCTTAGGTTATATGGAAATCTGAAGATTCTCACTTTTGGGCTGGCATTATGGCGACTAAAAAGCACTTTTTCCCGTTCGGTTCTTTCTCCATTCGGAATGGGTCTGAGATAAGGTTCTGATAGGATAGATGGTTGGGTACAACTACTCTTCGAGAACAATATCCGGCTTTGTACAATATTGTTCGCCATAAGGGAGACACCTTACAAAAGGTGATGGAAACCGTTCCACCCTCTATGTCGTTCAGGCGTGATCTCATTGGTCCCAGACTGGCTTCATGGAATGAATTTCTACTAAAATTAGCTTGAATCCAGCTGGTTCAGGGGGGCGATGAATTTCGTTGGAATCTTACCAAGAATGGTAAATTCTCGGTCAGTTCCATGTATAAATCCTTAATCATACCTAGTCAACCGGTTGTTAATAACAAATCCATCTGAAAGATGAAGATACCTTTCAAAACAAAGGTCTTTGCAAGGTATCTTCGTCAGGGTGTGATTCTCACTAAGGATAACCTTGCCAAACGCAATTGGCATGACTGTACAAAATGTGTTTTTTATCATGAACAAGAGACAATAAAACATCTTTTCTTCAGTTGTCGAGTTGCTAGGTCTATATGATCAATCATTCAGATAGGTTTTATCTTATATCCTTCCTGTAGCGTTGCAAACATTTTCGGTAATTAGCTAAACAGGGTTGACGCTAGGTATAAAACGCTTATCAGGATGTGTGCGATTGTTGTTGTATGGTCGCTTTGGCTACGTAGAAATGACAAGGTTTTTAATGAAAAAATTCTTCTCTTTTGCAGGTTGTTTACCGCGCTACGGCTTTGCTCTGTTCATGGTCGCCACTCCAATGTTTGGGGGATCGCGACATCTGTACGGAGGTGTCTACACGATTGGAGAACACGACGAAGGAGTTTATTTCTCAACATGGGCAGCATAATAGGCGTCTTCAGGCAAATTAGGTTGTGCCGGGATAATCTAGTGTTTTACCTTTTTCGACTTTTGAACACTTTTGTTTGATTCTTTTGGTTCTTGGAACGGCTCTGTGCATGGTGTAATGCTTAAACTTTTTTAAGTAATGAAGCACTCTTTATCGAAAAAAAAACCATGCGTCAGTAATCAATCTAAATATGCATGCTTTTTTAAGGGAAAATATGCATGATTTTTGTGCGTACGTGTACTGTTTACGTTGCATGCCGTGGCGACTAGGCAAGAAATGGAATCCATTTTGCTGTATGGATCGTGCTTGTCTTGGTGAGTATAGTTCACTCCGCCGTACCTGCCATTGCTTAGGTTGGAGGGGATCTAGTATTAGCTAGCGGACAGACACGTTAAACATGATGGATTAGTCACGTCGCTATATATGTGGAGGTAGTTACGGATAGCTTGCTTCCCTATGGGAGATGCTACGCACCGCTTCACATCGCTTTACTTGGACCAAGCTAGCTTGTCTAGGCGAAATCTCTCGCTACTGTTGTTCGATCATCTCGTCCTTGCTTTACTTGGAACCAAGGGACTAATAATTTTCAATACCTTATACTACTAGGATCATGCAATCCCTAACCTCATGTTGAGAACAACTTTCCGATGCAGGTATAAAACTAAGCACCATTGCACCAACTTGGCGACCATGTATTGGTGCGTGGGCTCTCTGTGTTTTTTTTTTTTTTTGCGAAAGGGATCTCTTATTTCGTTTGTATTTGAATAAAAGAAACTCTACTTAACCTATGAACGAGAAGCAACGGTGGACATCCGCAAGCGACTTGACAGTGTCCAAGCAGCTAGCACTCGTTTACTTTCTAGCGATGGCGGAATATTCCGTTTGATCTTCCTGGCCGACGACTAATTGAAGCACAAACGAGTCGCTCCGCGTCGCCCCCGTGGCGACAGGGGCGACCCCTCCTCCTCCCCGCCTCAGCCCTCCTCCCCTGCCCCTCCCCGCTGCCGCCGCCGGCGTGAGCCGCCGGGCAAAGCCCGCGCGGTGCCGGCGGCGGTGGCTCCTCTCGGCGCGAGCTGCTGCGGGCCTCGCGGGGCGGTCGCACGCGGCGTCGGCGCCTCCTCCTCCGGTCGGCGCGGGGCGTGCCACCGGATCCCGGCTTGGTGGCGGCGCGACACGGCGGCCCAGCCGGTGCTGGCGCGACCTTGACACCGGGGCAGCCGCGGCCATGGGTGGCGGCGGCGGGCCCAGATCTGGGCCGGCGGGCCTAGGTCTGGGCCCCATCTGGGCCTTCGCGGGTTGGAGGGCTAGATGCGGCCGGAGCTGCAGGGTGCGGTCTCCTCCCTGGCTAGCTGTGCTCGGTGGCCGGCGCTGGGGCTGCTTCGGCGTCCGGCGCGGCCCGAAGCCCTGTTCTATCTGCAGATGTCCATTGGCAGGGGCTGGGATATCTTGCACGGTTCTCTCGAGATTGCTCCGCTTGATAGAATCTGGGTTCGATGGCTGTGTGGGCGGCGCTTCATCGGAGTGGCGTCGATTCTCGTCGTCACAAGTTGCTTGATTTCCCGGCCAGTCGTGACGCTCGTGGGGACGATGCGTTCGGAGTTGCGCCTGAAGGACTGGTTGGTCCGCGAGGTTTGGCCTGCAGGGACGCTAGCGTGCGCGACGGTGTGTCCGCGAAAGCACCGCAAGGCTACGGCCATTGCCGGCCACGGCGACGTCTTTGGAGGTCGTTCACCTTGTTGGAGGGTGGCCATGACACACGTCCTGCCGCTGGTTGCCTCCCCTAGGGCACTGTCTACGGCCTTGCTGACTTGCGTTCTCTCCGAGGTCCTCCTCGGGATACCTCTAGTCGATGCCCTGCGTCTTGCTCGTTCTGGCTTCATATATACGGTGTTCCTCCGGCTTGCGCGGACTCTCTCGTGCCTAGGGTGGCTGTCGGAGAGTGCGTCGTGGCACCGGAGGACAACGGTGGTTCTAAACAGCCGGTGGCTGTCCTGATGGCAGGTGCAAAGCCTTTGGTTTTCCTTGGGGTGGGGTTAAGACTTCCGCGAAAGCATTGCACGGCTCCCCTGTGCCGACAACGGCGACGCTCGTGAGCGCCGTTCCCCTTCTTGGAGGCGTTGTCGTGAAGTTCTTCCCCCTTTGAACTCTGGAGGATCGTATGCTCACTTGCGCCGTTAGCCAGCTCCCTCGGTGATGGTGGTCCTCTCGCATGGCGGCCTTGTGCCGATTCAGTTTGGTGCGGCTCCATGGAGTGGCGGCTCGTTGCTTGAAGTTCTGGCCGAGCTGCCGATGTTTAGCTGTAGTCTTGGGCGCCCTTGTATCTTGGTTTAGGCTATAGCTTTGCATCACTTGTGCTTGTATCGTTAGCTGGTAACCCCAGTTTTGCTTTCTTTTTCTTTTCTTCGGTTGTTTCGTTGTATCGTTGTACGCCTGGCCGGTTGATGGCTTTGTTAATTCAAAGTCGGGCTCGTGGAGCCTTCTGTTTAAAAAAAATCTTCCTGGCCGACACACTGTACAATCATGTTGGACCCAAAACGAAAAAGGGCTAAGCATGGAAGACGCACTACTTCTCCTATGTACGAAGGACAGGATTATTGTACGCCGTGGCCCAAAGTGACAAGCTTTTTTATGATAGTGATGATATAAAATGTTTTGAGCCACAATGTATCATTCATCAATCTGATTGTTGTTGCGGGCCGGTACAGTGTTTTGCTTTCTTCTGATTTTTCAACAGAAAGGCCAAGGAACAAGGGTACTTTCTTTCGGTTATGCTATAAGCTGGATATAAAAAAAACAAGGCAAAGGAAATGTGCAGGAAAAGAGCTACGTAATATATTGTTACGTAAATCATCATGTTGATGAGGATGATCCATCTATTATTATATCATTAAACTAAAACAATAAAAAACAAACCACCATAATTGTCCAGATAGGCTAAATTATTTGCTCATTGATCATGATATGGACTTGGCTTTAACCGAAGTCATCAAAATCATGATTTTATTCTCTAAAAAAATCACGATTTTATCATACAGTTCTACAACTTCACGATAAAAATTGAATTACCTTATTAGATGATTCCAGTCAGCGGAATCTACTACATTACGAATTTTATGGTTATGACCCTGTGATTTGTGATATTCCCTAAGGGCTCTCGATCATATCCATATTCATGATTCTAACACCTTGATCATAGCAACAACAAAAATAATGTAAAATAGACACATATATGTATTCGAAACGACCATGAAATAGTAGATTATTTAACCAGCGGTCTGAATAATGGATTCGAATTTACTCGTTGTCATGACATCAACAAATCCATACGTTGTGTTTCACATTTTTCCTTCACAATTTCACATCCAAAGTCTAAATTCATCAAACCGTATTTCCCTTCAGGCAACCCGTTTGGTGAACTTTATCAAAATAATAATTCTAATCTCTCATTCTAGAGCCATTTTTAGCCTTGTGTTTTAATTTATTACACTCTAATAGGGTAATGTTGAGAATTCAATTCTAATTTTGAGATTGGTATAACATGAAATATGGAAACCCAAGATTTGTAAACATGCCATTAGATATGCATAACCTTACTTAAAGAAACACATGCACTAGTCGGGGACGGGCCTACTTTAGTTCAAAGGTATTCAGTTGAATACCCGAATATTTTGCAAAATTAAACAGTGGTAGGTCAATGTTCTATAAGATGTATAAAAAGGATTAAGTGTCAATTGATGACATTATATATGTGGTAGCTTAAGCATTATGTTTTGGATACAAATTCCCTTTTCGCAAGTTTTTCTTATTTTTAAATAATCCTTTTGTATGTATTTCTATTATTGCAAAACGCATACTCCTTCCTTGCCACAATGTAGTGCATATAAGAAGAAGAAAATTAAGTCAAAGGATGTAAATTTTGAACAAGTTCATTGAAAAAAAAATACCTAGCAATACTAGAAGTATACCATATGAAAATATACATCATGACAAATCTAATCATGTACATTTGGTATTGCAAACTTCATAAAAACTTATATGCACTGCATTTGGCAAGGAGGGCAGGGATGGAGGAGTCGTATAGCCATTGGGGTCAGCTGACCCCAGTGAAAATTAGCAATCTCCTTAGTAAGTAGTCCAAATTAGTGTCAAATTTAGCAAGATGATTCCGGTAAATACGGACAAAATAGAGCTAACCCTAGTAAGATATCTTTCCAGCTTCGTCCCTGAAGGGGGGATTATATTGTTTCTTCTATTCTTATTATATTTTCATAAGTGCATTAGTTAGAAACTCGTACGGAGTAGGAAGTTACATACTGGATACTCTTATTTTGGTAAATTTATATGTTCCTCGAAGCACAAGTATCCCTCATTTTGAATTCTCAGAAACACATGAGATAAGTGTGGGCATTAGTTTATATTCTGATTCTTTTATATAGTAAATAATTTATAAATTTTGAATACCCGTATATACCAAAAGTTCTGGGCCCGCGCGCTCCTGCCACTCTTTCGATGCATTTGAGCTAGGTCAGCACAAGGCCATATGGATCATGCATGTTCAGTGGCACTGCTGGAAGCACCGACGATGGACATCGCAAGCTGGTTCCATGCACATGAGGTCGACTTGTCGACTAGAGGAGGCATATAGTATGTACTTTTGTGAGTTTGCCTTAAGGAGTCGTACGTCGGTTGCGCCTCCGTGCTGCTACAGCAAGCCGGACACGGACCGCTCTATCCGCGCGCGTGACCGTCGAGCTGACCAGCCGCACGCACACCATCGATCTGGTGCTCCATTCCCATCTTCCTCGTCCTCGCATAGGCGCAACCAACAGCGACGTGCAGTCCACCACGCCGTACATTCGCACGTACCTATACCGCGCGCGTGGCGCTACGTACGCGAGAGCGTGGAGGCCGGGGCAGGGCGGCGCCGCGGCGCGGCTTAACTCCGGCGACAGCGACCGGACCGGAGGACGGAGCGCGCCGATGGCAACAACTCGATCCAACCCATGCTCGGCAATGCATGCACGAGAAGTACGCCGCCGCACTGGCATCGGCATGTCATGTCGTGTGCGGATCGATTGGTTCCTTCCTACACGCACGCAGTCGTTCCATGGGGCCTGACTGAACCCATCCAAGTGCTGTGCTATAGGTGCATCTGGTTCAGGGCAGGATATATTCTGTGGACTGCAAAGTGTTGTGCTTGATCGATCTATCCATCGGCCCGGCGGTGAATGATTGGCCGCCGCCTGGCCGGAGCCGGACGGCAAGGGATGTGTCGGTGCGTGGATCTCCACGTGCGCGGTTGGAGCTGCAAGTGCGAGAGAGAGAATCTTCCGTTTTCTAGGACCAGAGCATGACAGCTACTCTACTCGCTCCTTGCACATTGAAAATGCAAGTACAGCTCCATTAACACACATGTAGAGCGTCACGAAGCGTGCATGTTTTGGCTTCCAGGAGTACTAGACCGGGTGCGATTTGCATTGCCTCAACGATCTGCAGGCCACGCTGGATGCACATTGCCTGCTCAACTTGTTCTAAAACTTTGGGCAACGAGCACCCAATTTGACACTCCCTATTTATTTAGAGCATCTTCACTCGTGTTTTCCAAACCGTGTCCGCTAAAAGCGCTAAAAGATCAAGTTTGGGTACACCGCACCTAGATACCATGCTTAGGGACGTCCTCCAGTCCGTCCCCCAAACACGACCTTCAAACAATTTTCTATTTTAATTTAACATTTTATTTATAATTTTGAAGATGCTTCATCACTTTAACTTGGAAAAAACATTAAAATGGCTGACGAAAAACATTCAAAAACTTTGGAATACACCAGGGAGGGCATAAAAACCTAGACTAGAGGTCCTACGTCTTCTTGGTTGCCATCGTCGTCGCTATCGTCGCCCGAGTCGTCGATGTGGTAATGTATACGACAAGACTTGTTGTCACTATTATTAGTTTACGTTCTGTTTTTTTTAAGTCAAGCACTACCATTAGATAGAAATTGTAGTGAAAAAATTATCAACAACTGTAATACGAAATGCATATAGTATGAAAATATAGCTTATGGTGATTCAAATACTATAACTTTGACATTGTAAATACTAATACTTTTCTCTTGAAATAGACGTTCGCCCCGTTATATTAATATAGCAACCACCCAATACACATGTTGGAGCCTCGGCACAAGCAAGCCCAAATGAAAAACAAAAGAAAGAAAAGAGAAAACAATGCCAACAACGACAGCTCGATGAAACGAAGATGACCCGCAGCCGCTGCGCCCTCCGACGAAGTCCCACCATGATCCCATAGCTACGAATCACCGCGTACCAAGCAACACCTTCAACAAGGAATACGACGATGATGACGCTGCTGCCCGGACATGTCCTAGGGTTTCCCCCGGTACGCGAGGGATAGTGGAGAGGGGGTACATCCGACGCCCTTCAAGAAGGAATGATGACACCCCCAAGCGCCACCACGCCAGTCTCGGAAGACCGACAAGGATTTCTCCCGCACCACAAAGAACCGCTACCCCGAAAGATTCGAAGTCTTCCTTCCATCAACGCCACCCACCAACATTTTTGTACATATACTCATCCATGTGAGCATGCTTAGTTGGTTCATGTGAGGTATATGTCATTTAAAAAAGTCTAGTAGTTCATGATCTCTCATGATTAGCTCCAATCTATTAATATGAGTAGCATGTCATGGATGTTTGCTTGCATTGTTTTATTCATAAGTAAGTATGGCGTTGTGGTATCCTCCTCTGAATAATTCGTTTATATCGACTTGGCACATGCTCACGCATGCATATGACCGAACAAAAGTCAATTAAGCCTCAATGATTTACATTGCTTCAGAGTTCTTGTATCACTTTTATGCCTCAGTTAATTTATTTTGCCGCAAGCATGATTATGACAGCCGCTCTCTTGATTTGTCGCTCCCTAGTCTTTTGCTAGCCTTCACTTGTACTGAGCGGGAACGCTGCTCGTGCCTCCAAACACATGAAAACCAAGTTATTCCAGAGTGTCCACCATAAATACCTATGCATGGCATTTCAAACCATTCCAAAGTAAATTCTCATGCGCTACCTTTAAAATCTTCAAAATGCTTCTTAATTTGTGTTAATGTTTCATAGCTCATGAGGAAGTATGTGGTGTTTAGCTTTCAACCTTGTCATTTACTTTTGACGGACTCTCATATGGACTAGTGGCACATCCGCTTATCCAATAATTTTGCAAAAAGAGCTAGCAATGGGATTCCCAGTCCCGAATTAATTAACTTAAATAGACACTCCTCCATGGTTTGTGATTGTTGGACGGCACCCGAAGGATTCGGTTAGCCATGGCTTGTGTAAGCAAAGGTTGGGGGAGTGTCATCATCATAATAAAACTAAATTAAAAAGGCACTCCTTCATGGTATGTGATTGTTGGCAGGCACCCGAGGATTCGGTTAGCCATGGTTTGTGTAAGAAAGGTTGGAAGGAGTGCCACATAAACATGCAAATAATTCATGGGAGCCGCTCTTGAAAGTCCGGTTGGCGAGGTAGTTGGTGTACCCATTACCATTCGTTGACAACAACAAACACCTCTCAAAATAATTTTACTCCCGCTTTACAAATGAAAAGCTCTAGCGCATGTTAATCCCTGCTTCCCTCTGCGAAGGGTTAATCTTTTACTTTTATGTTGTGTCTCCATTCTTTCTTTGAGCACTTTCTTGAGAGCACAATTGTCATTCTTAGTATAATATGCTTGTCTCAAAGTATGATTGACTGTGGTATAACTTTGATGCTTTTATCTTTGACAATCACTACTTCTAGTCTTTCTATGAACTCCAGAGGTGCCCGGGCATTTATGTTTTGCCGATCAAATACAGGCAAGCGAGATACCACTTTATCATACTCTCTTATGAACATTGCAATCCTGCTTATATACATGATTCATGATGCTTATTATTAATTGTTGGTACCTCTTCATGATTGACATAGTTGTTAGATGATCTTATTTGCATGTACCTTATTATGAACTGCTCAAGTATTAGCCATATCATGAGAATATATACATCATATGAGCAAATGTGTTCGTGAAAGTTCTTTTATCGCTCAGTTGTTAACTGAATTGCTTGAGGACAAGCAATAAGCTAAGCTTGGGGGGGAGTTGATACGTCCAAAACGTATCTACTTTCCCGAACACTTTTGCTATTGTTTTGCCTCTAATTTGTGTATTTTGGATGCAACTAACACGGACTAACGCTGTTTTCAGCAGAACTGTTCTGGTGTCTCGTTTTTGTGCAGAAATCCAACTTTCAGGAAAAACCTCGGGATTTTGACGAAAGGGCCTATTTTCCCAGAATACTGACGGAGCCAGAAGGACAAGTAAAGTGGAGGCCCGAGGGCCCCACACCATAGGGCGGCGCGGCCCAGGGGGGCCCGCGCGGCCCTGTGGTTTGGCCCCCTCGGCTGGCCTCCGACGCCCTCCTTCGGACTACTTATTCGCCTCGACCTAAAAACGCAGAGGGAGAAGTCGAAGTCGCCAGAAACCCTCCAGAACGCCGCCACATCGCGAAACTCCGTCGCGGGAGCCAGAAGTCTCCGTTCTGGCACTCCGCCGGGACGGGGAATTGGAGGAGATCATCACCGCCATCACCGCCAACGCCTCTACATCAACCAGCCATGTTTCCCCCATCCATGTGTGAGTAATTCCCCGCTTGTAGGCCGAAGGGGATGGTAGGGATTGGATGAGATTGGTCATGTAATAGCATAAGATTGTTAGGGCATAGTGCCTAGTGTCCGTAGATGGTACTCTTATGATATTGTTGCAACTTGTTATGCTTAATGCTTGTCACTAGGGCCCGAGTGCCATGATCTCAGATCTGAACATGTTATTGATTCATGAAGATATTCGTTGTTTATGATCTTACCTGCAAGTTGTATACACATGTCGCTGTCCGAAACCAATGGCCCCGAAGTGACAGAAATCGGTACAACCGGAGGGAATGGCAGTGACGTGAGGATCACATGTGTTCACGGAGTGTTAATGCTTTGCTCCGGTACTCTATTAAAAGGAGTACCTTAATATCCAGTAGTTTCCCTTGAGGCCCGGCTGCCACCGGCTGGTAGGACAAAAGATGTTGTGCAAGTTTCTCATTGCGAGCACGTACGAATATAATTGGAACACATGCCTATTGATTGATTAGTACTTGGATACCGTTTTATTATTATCTGCAAATGCCCTCCTATGATTGTTACATGAGTTTCTCTCATCCATGCAACGCCCGTCATCCGTCCCCATGCCTACAGTATTTTAATCCTGCTGTTTACTAAAATCACTACTGCTGTTTTTGTTACTCTGCTGCTGTTATTTCACTATTGCTACTACTATAAAACTGTTACTACTGATAAACTCTTGCGAGCAAGTCTGTTTCCAGGTGCAGCTGAATTGACAACTCCGCTGTTAAGGCTTTCAAGTATTCTTTGTCTCCCCCTGTGTCGAATCAATAAATTGGGTAATACTTCCCTCGAAGACTGTTGCGATCCCCTATACTTGTGGGTCATCAAGACTATTTTCTGGCGCCGTTGCCGGGGAGCATAGCTTTATTTGGAAGTTCACTTGGATTGATATTGTTCGCTACAAATTCTCCATCATGGGTAAACCTTGCGATACTAAGGTCGCCATATTACCATCCACTACAAGAAAAGGTACAACTCTGAGTACCTCTCGTCGCTCTTGATTCACCATCTGTGATTGATAAACTTGTTTCACCGCCACATGCTTCAAATGCCGGTACTTCTGTTGAATCTGAAAACTCTCATAATACTGATAATATTTCTGCTGTGCTTGATGATAGTGGTTCATTGGGAACTTTTCTAGATGCTTCAATTGCTAGGTCTAGACAAATAGAAAATACCGAAACTCCCGATGCTACTACACTCGTTAATTCACTCGAACTTGAATACTCTAGTGATGATCTTGATGAAGATTATGTGGCACTTGATGATGATTTTATTGAAAAATGCCATGCTACTACTGATGCAAGAAAAATAAAAAAGTTGCTTGCAGAACATACTGTTAGATATAAACTGTCTCCTGATCCTAAATTTGCCACATCTCCTATAAACATTAGGGATAAAGATTATGATTTTTCTCTTGATCTATCTCATATAGCTATTGTGGAGAAAACACCTTTTTGTGGTACTGAAAAAGAAAGTGCTGTTGAACACATGACTGAGTTATCTACTTTGAGTAGTTTGTTTTCTGATGATGTTAAGAAGCGTACTTACTTTGTTGCTAAAATCTTTCCATTCTCATTAAAGGATGACGCTAAAACTTGGTATAATAGTTTGCCACCTAGTTCTATTAAAAGTCCAAAAGAATTACTTGCTGTTTTCTTCCGGAAATACTTTCCTGCTAGTGCTCAACATGCTGCTTTGCAGAGAGTTTATAATTTTGATCAGGGAGATGAAGAGAAATTGCCTGAGGCTTGGACAAGATTTTGCTCTTTTATTAGAGCTCTGCCTGACCATGATTTGGAAAAGCATGATTTACTTGATATATTTTATAGTGGACTAACCATTGAGTCTAGGGCATACCTGGATAGTTGTGCTGGTTGTGTTTTCAGGAAAAGAACTCCAGACGACGCTCGAAGAATTATTGGCTAAAATAGGCCGGAATTATGATGATTGGACTACGCCCGAACCAACTCCAACGCCAATAGTGAAGAAGAGGGGTTTAATTAAATTGAATGATGAAGATATGAGGGAAGCCAAGAAGTCTCTCAAGGAGAAAGGTATTAAATCTGAAGATGTGAAGAATCTACCTCCTATAGAAGATATATGTGAGATAATTCCCCCTTCATCCATGATTGAGGTAAATTCCCTTCAACACTTTACTAGGGAAGACATTGCATATTCAAAACCTCCTGCGCAATGCTTAGATGAGTTTGATAATTATATTGTTAAGCAAGAAAATTTTAATATGAGAGTAGAGAATCATCTAATGGAAAATTCTCAAGCTATTAGTCAATTGCATGATATTGTGGAGAGAACCTCCAATGATGTTAAGATGCTTGTTAAACATTTTCATATGGTTCAAACTCAAATTGATCAACTCACTAAAGTGCAAAATAACTTGCTAGGAAATAATTCTAAAGAAAAACATGCTTATGAAGTAACAACTAGAGGTGGTGTCTCTACCCAGGATCCTCTATATCCTGAAGGACATCCCAAAAAAATTGAACAAGATTCTCAACAAACTAAAACTAGTGCTCTATCTAAGAAAAAGAAGAAGAAACATAAAAATGTTGTAGAATCCTCTGAACCTATTAATGATCCTAATAGTATTTCTATTTCTGATGCTGAAACTGAAAGTGATAATGAACATGATAAAGACAATGATAAGAATGATACTCCTGATAAAGGAGAGGTTGAAAAAGAACCTGAAAAGCATGCTAAAAATAAAAAGTATACTAAAGAAGATTTTATTGCTGAGAAAAATGGTAATGAAAGAGAACCTTGGGTGCAAAAGCAAATGCCTTTTCCTGCTAAGAAACTAAAATCAAAGGAAGAAGAACACTATAATAAATTTTGTGATTGGATGAAACCTTTATTCTTGCAAATCCCTTTGATCGATGCTATTAAATTGCCTCCTTATTCAAAGTATATGAAAGATATTGTTACTAACAAAAGGAAAATCCCCAATGAGGAAATTTCCACTATGCTTGCTAATTACTCTTTCAATGGCAAAGTTCCAAAGAAGTTGGGCGACCCGGTATACCTACTATTCCTTGTTCTATTAAGAATAATTACGTTAAAACTGCTCTATGTGACTTGGGAGCCGGTGTTAGTGTTATGCCTTTTTCTCTTTATAAGAGACTTTACTTAGATAAGTTGATACCTACTGATATATCTTTGCAAATGGCTGATAAATCTACTGCTATTCCTGTTGGTATATGTGAGGATGTTCCTGTTCAAGTTACTAATAACCGCTTGATATTAACTGATTTTGTTGTGTTGGAAATGCCCGAAGATGATAATATGTCTATTATTCTTGGGAGACCTTTTCTTAACACCGCAGGGGCTGTTATTGATTGCAATAAAGGAAAGGTTACTTTCAATGTTGATGATAGGGAGCACACCGTCTATTTCCCCAAGAGAATTGAAAAAGCGTGCGGAGTTAATACTATTTCTAATGTGAGAACTATCAAAGTTGGAACTATCGATTGTCCTATATATGAGCCTAAAGAAGAATATCAAACTCTTGTGATTGGATCCATATCAATACAATTTAAGGTAACATGATTGATTTGAGGTTTATTTCTTCTTATGCTATGTAAAATTTCTTTGGTGGCAAGACTTGATCAACCTTGTTAACAAATACTCTTTATATGCATAGAGGAGGTAAACAACATCTCTTTCTTCCTCCACTTGCTTTAGTTGTTGTAGCACTTTTATTTTTCAAAGTTCCTTAGTTGATTCGAGATTTCAAAAAAATTCCTGGCCAGTAATAATAAACTTAATACCCAGAAATGTGCATTTTTCAAAGTTTTCAAAAATTCGCGAAAATTACACCGTTGGTCCTATTTTTCGACGAGGCACTCGGGAGCACCGGAGGATGACCTGTGGGGCACCACAGGGTGCCACACCACGAGCCGGCGCGGCCGGCAAGGGGGCGCGCCACCCTGTGGTGTGGGCCCCTCCTTGCCCCACTACTTCATCTCTTTCTCCCAAGCATCTTCTCTCTCCCAAAAAAACTCGAACCAACTTTCTCTCGCTCGCGTTTTTGCTCAAGAGCTCAGGATTTTTCGATCTCTTTGCTCAGCCCAGATTTCTGTTTGAAATTTGGCACATTTGCTCTCCGGTATGTGACTCCTTCGATTATCCAAGTAGAATTTTGTTTGGTTGAGTATATCTTGAATATTTTGCTGTTGTAAGTAACATGTTTAGTGAGCTTGCATGCTTGTTCTAAGTGGTAGAAATTAGTTTTGATGCATGATTAGTACTCTAGCAAGTTCCTATGGTAGTTTCCCTCAATTATATGTCACCAAATCAAGTTTTATATTGTTTGTTGAAAATTTCAGAAAATGGAAGGAGGTAGACACCAACTCAACCAACATGAGTTGGAGGTGCCACGAGTCATGAGAGTTCACCGAGAAGAAGGAGTATATCCCACTTACTATCCGTGTGCGGATTTCATGAGAAGTGCAGGGATCTTGCAGGACGTCCAAAATTTAATCTCTCGTGCAGGATTGGATGATTTTGTTGATGGGGAACCATGCCAATATGTGAAACTGACTATGTCGGTAGTGCAAGATTTTAAATTCAATTGGTCACGATCTAACCCCATGGTTCAAGTACAAAATTTATAATAAAACTGTCAACTTGCCATTCAGTGATTTTTGTGCAGCAATCATAGTGCCGCAATGGGGATCATGCGAGAAGATAAAGGGATCGCCGCAAGAGCTCTTGGACCTCTTCAAGATGATTTGTCATGGAAGGAGCTTCTCAGAGGATGATGGTAAAATCAGTAGTATTCATTTCCCAGCTATTCGTTATTTCGCTTATTTCATTACCAAGTGTGTTCTAGCGAGAAAGAATGGAGGTAAAGTAACGATCCCGGATCTAGCCTTTCTAGCTGCTGCATTACAAGGTAATAGGACTTATAACTTGGGAGCTTTGATAGCCAACAGACTTGCCATTAACCGTGAGAAAGGAGGAATTTGTGGGGGTCTCATCGCCTCTCGCTTATTAGCTATGCATAATGTAGGACCTCACCATCTTGATATTCCGCTTCCCATGGAGAAACTTGACATAGCTTCCATGATTAAGCATGAATTTCTTTCTGGTTCGTCTAATTTAGGGAACCTGTCTTATAGAATAACATTTCACAAGAAATCTTGGACAAGGACTAAAAAACTTGAAAAATTAGTAGGATTGCCTGCACTTTCTCTGTTTAACCTTGATTCCAGGGAGGACTGGTCAGTCACGGAAAGTGCGGTTAACGCATACATCGAGGGAGGAAGCCATCGTGCACGAGACAACACGGATGAGGTCGAGGAACATCTCGACTCGTCATCCGATGCAGCAAGCTCTTCGCATCCACAAGCTGGGTATGAGGAGCCCCCACGTTTTTGTTCTGCATCGGTACCTTATTATGACTACTCCATGTATGATCCACCGGCGTGGAACCCGAACCCTCGATGGGGTTGAACTCCACTTAGGTCAAAAGCCTAAGCTTGGGGGGAGGTATACCGGCATCACTCATTCTTTGCATATTATGATTGCTGGATACTTATATGTACTTGTTTAGTTTGTTTGAGTGGTTTTCTAATGAGAGGAAGATGATATTTGGGGAAGTGCTGCCTGAAAACAGATTCTGGGCTGTTACCGTAAAATTCGTGCGCACAGCCAGAACAGTATTTTGCGAAGCCAATTTTTGTGCATGTTCCCCAGGTTGTTATCTAACTTTCATTAGTTGAACACTTTTTGAACTGAGCAACGTAAGATTTTTGTAAAAATCGATTTATGTACTGCTGTCTGGTTTTGGCAGATTTCTGCCATCTCGCTTTTCTGTGTTTCTTTTAGTTTGCTATTTCTTGTTTCCACTTTGTTTCTTTCCCAAAACACAAAAAGACCAAAAATATTTCTGTTGTTTCTCTTCACCATTTGTTTATCTTGGTTTCTTGCATTTGTTTCGCTTTATTTGCTATTGCTAGTTTGCTATAAGAAAACCCAAAAAGATTTTGCTTTGTTTGCTTGTTTCCTTTTGTTCTTATTCTCAAATTCGAAAACACCAAAAATATTTGCTGTTCTTCTTTGGTTTGTAAAGTTCTTTATGAGTTCAATGGTCTTCGGTGGCTGGAGCATGGTTTTCATTTCATATTATCCAAGCTACACAAGTGAAAAGGCAATAATGAAGATCTACGACAATCTGATTGTGGTGAGAGGCTGGTATGAACTCTATTTGTTTTCATTTTTGTACATATACTCATCCATGTGAGCATGCTTAGTTGGTTCATGTGAGGTATATGTCATTTAAGAAAGTCTAGTAGTTCATGATCTCTCATGATTAGCTCCAATCTATTAATATGAGTAGCATGTCATGGATGTTTGCTTGTATTGTTTTATTCATAAGTAAGTATGGCGTTGTGGTATCCTCCTCTGAATAATTCGTTTATATCGACTTGGCACATGCTCACGCATGCATATGACTGAACAAAAGTCAATTAAGCCTCAATGATTTACATTGCTTCAGAGTTCTTGTATCACTTTTATGCCTCAGTTAATTTATTTTGCCGCAAGCATGATTATGACGATTCATCGCTCTCTTGATTTGTCGCTCCCTAGTCTTTTGCTAGCCTTCACTTGTACTGAGCGGGAACGCTGCTCGTGCCTCCAAACACATGAAAACCAAGTTATTCCAGAGTGTCCACCATAAATACCTATGCATGGCATTTCAAACCATTCCAAAGTAAATTCGCATGCGCTACCTTTAAAATCTTCAAAATGCTTCTTAATTTGTGTTAATGTTTCATAGCTCATGAGGAAGTATGTGGTGTTTAGCTTTCAACCTTGTCATTTACTTTTGACGGACTCTCATATGGACTAGTGGCACATCCGCTTATCCAATAATTTGCAAAAAGAGCTGGCAATGGGATTCCCAGTCCCGAATTAATTAACTTAAATAGACACTCCTCCATGGTTTGTGATTGTTGGACGGCACCCGAAGGATTCGGTTAGCCATGGCTTGTGTAAGCAAAGGTTGGGGGGAGTGTCATCATCATAATAAAACTAAATTAAAAAGGCACTCCTTCATGGTATGTGATTGTTGGCAGGCACCCGAGGATTCGGTTAGCCATGGTTTGTGTAAGAAAGGTTGGAAGGAGTGCCACATAAACATGCAAATAATTCATGGGAGCCGCTCTTGAAAGTCCGGTTGGCGAGGTAGTTGGTGTACCCATTACCATTCGTTGACAACAACAAACACCTCTCAAAATAATTTTACTCCTGCTTTACAAATGAAAAGCTCTAGCGCATGTTAATCCCTGCTTCCCTCTGCGAAGGGTTAATCTTTTACTTTTATGTTGTGTCTCCATTCTTTCTTTGAGCACTTTCTTGAGAGCACAACTGTCATTCTTCATATAATATGCTTGTCTCAAAATATGATTGACTGTGGTATAACTTTGATGCTTTTATCTTTGACAATCACTACTTCTAGTCTTTCTATGAACTCCAGAGGTGCCCGGGCATTTATGTTTTGCCGATCAAATACAGGCAAGCGAGATACCACTTTATCATACTCTCTTATGAACATTGCAATCCTGCTTATATACATGATTCATGATGCTTATTATTAATTGTTGGTACCTCTTCATGATTGACATAGCTGTTAGATGATCTTATTTGCATGTACCTTATTATGAACTGCTCAAGTATTAGCCATATCATGAGAATATATACATCATGTGAGCAAATGTGTTCGTGAAAGTTCTTTTATCGCTCAGTTGTTAACTGAATTGCTTGAGGACAAGCAATAAGCTAAGCTTGGGGGAGTTGATACGTCCAAAACGTATCTACTTTTCCGAACACTTTTGCTATTGTTTTGCCTCTAATTTGTGTATTTTGGATGCAACTAACACGGACTAACGCTGTTTTCAGCAGAACTGTTACGGTGTCTCGTTTTTGTGCGAAATCCAACTTTCAGGAAAAACCTCGGGATTTTGACGAAAGGGCCTATTTTCCCGAATACCGACGGAGCCGGAAGGACAAGTAAGGTGGAGGCCCGAGGGCCCCACACCATAGGGCGGCGCGGCCCGGGGGGCCCGCGCGGCCCCGTGGTGTGGCCCCTCGGCTGGCCTCCGACGCCCTCCTTCGGACTACTTATTCGCCTCGACCTAAAAACGCCAGAGGAGAAGTCGAAGTCGCCAGAAACCCTCCAGAACGCCGCCACATCGCGAAACTCCGTCGCGGGAGCCAGAAGTCTCCGTTCTGGCACTCCGCCGGGATGGGGAATTGGAGGAGATCATCACCGCCATCACCGCCAACGCCTCTACATCAACCAGCCATGTTTCCCCCATCCATGCGTGAGTAATTCCCCCGCTGTAGTCCGAAGGGGATGGTAGGGATTGGATGAGATTGGTCATGTAATAGCATAAGATTGTTAGGGCATAGTGCCTAGTGTCCGTAGATGGTACTCTTATGATATTGTTGCAACTTGTTATGCTTAATGCTTGTCACTAGGGCCCGAGTGCCATGATCTCAGATCTGAACATGTTATTGATTCATGAAGATACTCGTTGTTTATGATCTTACCTGCAAGTTGTATACACATGTCGCTGTCCGGAACCAATGGCCCCGAAGTGACAGAAATCGGGACAACCGGAGGGAATGGCGGTGACGTGAGGATCACATGTGTTCACGGAGTGTTAATGCTTTGCTCCGGTACTCTATTAAAAGGAGTACCTTAATATCCAAGTAGTTTCCCTTGAGGCCCGGCTGCCACCGGCTGGTAGGACAAAAGATGTTGTGCAAGTTTCTCATTGCGAGCACGTACGACTATAATTGGAACACATGCCTATTGATTGATTAGTACTTGGATACCGTTTTATTATTATCTGCAAATGCCCTGCTATGATTGTTACATGAGTTTCTCTCATCCATGCAACGCCCGTCATCCGTCCTCGTGCCTACAGTATTTTAATCCTGCTGTTTACTAAAATCACTACTGCTGTCTTTGTTACTCTGCTGCTGTTATTTCACTACTGCTACTACTATAAAACTGTTACTACTATAAACTCTTGCGAGCAAGTCTGTTTCTAGGTGCAGCTGAATTGACAACTCCGCTGTTAAGGCTTTCAAGTATTCTTTGTCTCCCCTTGTGTCGAATCAATAAATTGGGTAATACTTCCCTCGAAGACTGTTGCGATCCCCTATACTTGTGGGTCATCAGGCAGCACCACCGCGCTCCATTCACCCGGGGGAGAAGCTCCGCCGTCGGACACGTTGCTGGCCGAAGATCACCGCCGACTGCCGGCTCTACCCCGCGCAGACCTCCACACGCGCGGGTAAGGGAGGGCCGCCGCCGTTGACACCACAGGGGCTTCGCCCGGCGGCTTCTGCCGGCGGCGACGAAGAGGGGGGCGTGAAGGGAGGTCGGAGGCGACGAGCGGGGTTATCGCCCCTGCGTCGCCCGCGGGGGACGAGCGCAGGAGGCCGAACTGTTTTTGGTCTGAAGTCGTTGGTGATGTCTCAATCAATACTAATACTTTTTCATAAAAAATTAGTAGAACTTTATAAAATTTGACTTCAACGAAACCCACAACGCGAACTGATTATGAACCGTTGAAGTATTAGAACTGATTATGAACCGTTGAAGTATTAGACTAGCCATTATGGGAGTATCATACGTAATATCATGCATGCTATGTAAGCAAAAAATCTTATGTGGCACATCAATTAATGAGTAGAGAGATGACTGTTGTATCATAGATAGATACCGTATCATAGCACGTAAAAATAGAAATTTTAGTGACAAACACATCATGTACACATATTTGCATTGAGATTACAAAACATTAAATAGGATGGAACTATAATATGCTAGTTCATGATATTATGCATTATGGATGTTGTGTCATAAACTAGTATCATATATATGATACTAGTTTATGTCTACGATACTTTGCATTATGACTAGTCTTAGTGTGCTCAGCACGCAAATGTGTACACATTCTGGCATTCCGGTGATCCCCGGAATAGAAAAAGGCAAGCAAATCAAGGAGGCAAACCTCTCCGTCTGTACACGTGGAACCTCCTCTCGGCCCTCGCCCAGACAAGACCTGCATTTTTCCTGCAAAAAGAAAGAAGACGGAGCCATCCATGTCAGTTCAAGTCCATCCCTAGGATCGGAGGAGCATTTATGGGACGGGTACGAATTGGTGCCGTGCGCACTCCCCGAGTTGCCATCGGTATGGTGGCCTGCATTGTCAGTCGTACTACGCGAGATGGCTGCCGCATTTACTTCGTGCGTCGAGTCGGCCTTCTAGTTCTAGCCTCGGTTTGATCGCCGTCTCTCTTCCAACCATTTTTGCGTCTGCGCGAAAAGAATAGAAGAAGAAGAAACTCTCATTTGCAACTAGTTGCGCCCGCACCCCATTTTTTGTTGTGACACTTCCAAGTTTCCAAAAAATGCAAACTAAAATTCTAGACATACATTGTGTTGTGTCTTGTGCATCTGTGAAGTTTCATCCAAAAATATGTCAAAATGTGACCTGTGTAAAAAAGAGAAGACGTACGTAAATAGTGTCACGTACTATTTACAGATCATTTGTTCTTTTTGTGTAGGCCACATTTTGCCATATTTTTAGATGAAACTTCACAGATGCACAAGACACTACACAATGTATGTCTAGATTTTTAGTTTGCATTTTTTGGAAATTTGGAAGTGTCACAACAAAAATGGGGTGCGGGCGCAACTAGTTGCGGAATATCCCCTCTCACACGGGTGGCGGTGACCGCGACGCGACCCGACTCTGCCGCTAGTGTCGAGTCCCTAAAATCACCCCAAATATAAATTTAAATAGTTTACATTTAAAAGAGATTGTTTCCGCTGAAGTGTCGTCCGGATCAAAGTATTGGACGGGATCATATTACATACTGAGAGTGTGAATTGAACATAACTTAGAAGAAGCAGTTCAGTGACGACAACGGTGCATCCTGAGTCGACGCAGGCTCATCGATCACGACGACCTCCTCGTGCTCTGCATGGTTTCGCTGCTCCGTCGCTGATGCCGATGCCGACGCAGGTGTACTAGCAGACGTTGTCGCCGACGCGCCTGCTGGTGTCGCCGCTACCTCCGGGGGTAGGGTTGCTGCTGCTGCTTTGGCCGCCGTAATTTTGGCTTCGATCTCGTCGAGGATCATGCCTTTGTAGTAGTTATGCGCCGCCAGCAACCGAGGATCCATTCCAACTATCGACCCAGTCAACAGGGAGAAGTCCTCTTTGCGTTTATTGAGCTCCATCTTCTCTTCTTGCCTCTTGAGCAGCGTCGCCCACCTTTCGGTGACCATTTTGTCGCGGGTGAGCAGGGTCGAGGAGACATCGGTGAGATACTTGTTAACCAACCACTGCGTCACTGCGTCCACCAAGGCGGCCTTGGCAGCCTTGTTACTGATAGGGCGCCCTACCGATGTTGCGAGCGGCGCATCTGGATCAAAGGCGTCATCTTTCCCCTTCGTCAAGAAAATACGCGTCAACCGCCACTTCTCGAAGGTTTGAGCTTGCTATAGCAATGCAGCAACACGAAAGGCCTAAACCCTTATGAATTCTTCCGGTACAGCCTCATGGCGCGGTTGAACTAATCAAAGTAAGAGCAATAGACTATCAGATCGTGACTGAAAGAGGCGCTAAACTGGTGATAGAAAGAGGCGTGCCAAAGCACCGGCGCTTGTGCCGCTATCCGCTCTGTTCTAGAGCTCGGAATGGAATCCATGGAACATGTTCACCGACGCATGGATGATGGCCCAGCGCTTCAACACTGCATTTTGGCTCCTCTTCATTGGCATCGTGCGGTAATCCTTGTCGAGGAATTTGCGCTCATCGAACTCTACCTTGATTCTCCCCCAGTATTTCCCGTACTTTTGGTTGGCGCCGATGACCGAGTCGAGGCTCATCGTCGCCCACAAGTCGCAGATGCAGTGATCTTCCCGAACCTTCCACTTGGGGCCTCGTGAGCCCGAGGCCGCCTTCTTCTTCTTCCTCATGCCGGCTGCGTCTACCTCCACGAGAACCTATGCATCCTCTACGGCATCCTCCTCCTTGTCTTCTTCGTTGATGTCCTCTTCGTCCTCCTCGTCGCCGTCCTCCCCGTCCTTCTCCTCGTCCTCCCCGTCCTCCTCCTCGCGCGTTACCTCCTCCTCCCCAAACGGAGCACCGGCGCCCACCAATTGGAGCGGACCCCTGCGGCCAGTGTAGGCAACGTCGTCCGCATCGTGCCCTTGCCGGTGCTACTGCTCATCATACGCCGGGGAGAACACGGTGTTCGGGTTGACGCTGCCATGCGTCAGCGTATCCTCGTACTGCGGCGACAAGCGCGGTGTCACTGACGCGTCGGACCCGCCAGTCGTTGCTCGTTTTCTTGGTCTGTTCGGCGCGCCCGGACCATCCGTTGTGGAGCGAGGACGGCCTCGGGGCGCCAGACGTATTGGACCCGGTTAAATATCTGGCGCTCCCCTAAATCCTTTGGGGGACGCTTTGGGTGATGTGACTGGAGATGCTCTAAGTGATATTTGAAGGACTACGACGTGCATAGCGGCGGAGAAACGTCGGATATGCCCATTATCTATTGTTGATTAAATCATCTCCACCGGTGCTTCCCATAGAGATCCCAATAACAATTTGGGGATCTGGCGCCTATTTTAAACCACACTAGCGTATTTAAAAATTAGTTGGCCATTTTTGGTGTCCAATACAATCTCCGGCACGCCCTTGCCGCTCCCAACGCACCAGGTGCGCTAACGCATCGCGCCATGTCTGATTCATGATGTGGGACCGGCTAGAGAAAGCGGTGGTCACGTTTTAATGAGCACGGGCAGAAGTTCGGTCGTTGTCTTCAATGGGCGCGTTGGTTCCCGAGGCAGTGATTCGACAGCATCCCACCCGCCAACTCAGCGCGGCGACGGATGAGTATTACGAGTCATCAAAGCTCCCCTCGTCTATAAACCGCACTGGCACTGCATTCTCCGACCGTTCTTCGGAAAACCATATCCTCCACCGACCAACTCATCCTCCACCGCCATGCCGCACAACCACGAAGCGGGCGGCAGAGGCACCGGCATCGGGGAAGACCGCCCGCTGATGCATGTAAAATGTATACATGAACTTTGTCCTTTATCATATCGAATTTCCACTTATTTGCAATATATATGATGATAATACCATGTTTTACATTGATTTGTGAGGATTTACCAATGATCCCCTTTATTTGGTTTATGACCCTGTAGAACAGGAAAACCCTGTTTCGTGTATTTTTCACTTTCAGAGACCTATAGGGAATCAAATTTACCTGAGATTTGTGGAGCGTCATTTTTTCATCGAGAGGAACAACATGACCCTGGAAGCTCACCTAGAGATGCCCGCGGACCAAAAGAGACCAGGTAGCGTGGCCAAGAAGTCTGGCAGTGCCACCCAACCTTTTTCAGTCGTCGATCGCCTGTTTGCCCTAATTCTTTCGCGAACCGATGTATTTTGCCCTAAAAATCACTATATATATGGCCCCGAAGAGTTCTCGGGGGGATAGCGCCGAAGATATACAGAAACACTAAAATGGAGGCTGCTGCAGAGAAGGTTGGAGGGGGGAACTCCGCCAGGATCATCGTCGAAAGGATCTCCACCTTCTCCAACATCTTCATAGTCATCACCATGACCAAAAGGGAGTAGTCCATCTCTGAACTACGGGTTTGTGGTAGTAGCTTGATCTATTTTTCTCATGTTCTTCATAGTACTTTGTGCCATATGAGCTGTCTATCATGATTATGGCTATATTTGTAATACCTATGTGGTGGATCCTAGTTGTACGATATTGTTTTATGAGATCTGATCTTATTATATTGTGTGAAGTATTGATAGATGCATATTATGTACTCCGTTCTTAAGTTTATGTTCTGATCCAACATCTATGCAAGAACGTTGATACGTCTCCGACGTATCGATAATTTCTTATGTTCCATGCCACATTATAACATGTTTTATGCATACTTTATGTCATATTTATGCGTTTTCTGGAACTAACCTATTGACGAGATGCCGAAGGGCCAGTTCCTGTTTTCTGCTGTTTTTGGTTCCAGAAATCCTAGTAAGGAAATATTCTCGGAATCGGACGAAATCAAGACCCAGCATCCTATTTTGCCCGGAAGCATCCAGAACACCCGAGAACCGCCAGAGAGGGGCACAGGCCCACGGGACCATAGGCCGGCGCGTCCTGGGTGTGGCCCGCGCCACCCTATGGTGTCGCCGCCTCTTCGACCCTCTGACGCCGCCTCTTCGCCTATAAGAAGCCCCTCGACCTAAAACCTCGATGCGAAGAACCACGATACGGAAAAACCACGGTACGAGAAACCTTCCAGAGTCGCCGCCATCGCGAAGCCAAGATCTGGGGGACAGGAGTCTCTGTTCCGGCACGCCGCCGGGACGGGGAAGTGCCCCCGGAAGGCTTATCCATCGACACCACCGCCATCTTCATCAACGCTGCTGTCTCCCATGAGGAGGGAGTAGTTCTCCATCGAGGCTCGGGGTTGTACCGGTAGCTATGTGGTTCATCTCTCTCCTATGTACTTCAATACAATAATCTCATGAGCTGCCTTACATGATTGAGATTCATATGATGATGCTTGTAATCTAGATGTCATTGTGCTAGTCAAGTGAATTTTACTTATGTGATCTCCGGAGACTCCTTGTCCCACGTGTGTAAAGGTGACGAGTGTATGCACCGTGTGGGTCTCTTAGGCTAAATTTCACGTAATACTTATTCACCGTTATGAATGGCGTAGTGAAGTGCTTATTTATATCTCTTTATGATTGCAATGTGTTTTGTATCACAATTTATCTATGTGCTACTCTAGTGATGTTATTAAAGTAGTTTATTCCTCCTGCACGGTGTAATGGTGACGAGTGTGTGCATCCGTGTTAGTACTTGGCGTATGCTATGATCATGATCTCTTGTAGATTGTGAAGTTAACTATTGCTATGATAGTATTGATGTGATCTATTCCTCCTACATAGTGTGAAGGTGACAGTGTGCATGTTGTGTTAGTACTTGGTTTAGTCGTGTTGATCTTTCATGCACTCTAAGGTTATTTAAATATGAACATTCAATTGTGGAGCTTGTTAACTCCGGCATTGAGGGTTCGTGTAATCCTACGCAATGTGTTCATCATCCAACAAGAGAGTGTAGAGTATGCATTTATCTATTCTGTTATGTGATCAAAGTTGAGAGTGTCCACTAGTGAAAGTCTATTCCCTAGGCCTTGTTCCTAAATATCGCTATCGCTGCTTGTTTATTGCTTTTATTGCATTACTATCGCTACCATATTACCACCATCAACCACACGCCGACAAGCTATTTTCCGGCGCCGTTACTACTGCTCATATTCATTCATACCACCTGTATTTCACTATCTCTTCGCCGAACTAGTGCACCTATTAGGTGTGTTGGGGACACAAGAGACTTCTTGCTTTGTGGTTGCGGGGTTGCATGAGAGGGATATCTTTGACCTCTTCCTCCCCGAGTTCGATAAACCTTGGGTGATCCACTTAAGGCAAAGTTGCTGCTGTTCTACAAACCTCTCGCTCTTGGAGGCCCAACACCGTCTACAAGAATAGAAGCTCCCGTAGACATCAAGCTATTTTCCGGCGCCGTTGCCGGGAGGAAAGGTAAAAGGTACTCACACTCCAGATCTCGGCTATTAAGCTATTTTCGCCGTTGTAAGTACTCGAAGCTATTTCCTTTAGATCCTGCAATTGCATCTTTTTGTTTCTTGTTTACACTAGTTTCGCATGATGGACAACAATGAGCTTCTTATTCTATTTCCTGATTTAAGACATGGATGGTTTGATGCGAAAATTAAAAAACCTATGGAACATATTAGTATGAACGCTTTGAACACCATTGTTGCTAATGATATGGAAAATGCTAAGCTTGGGGAAGCTGGTTTTCATGATCTTTTTAGTCCCCCAAGCATTGAGGAGAAAATTTACTTTGATGATACTTTGCCTCCTATTTATGATGATTATAATGATTGTAGTCTTTTGTTACCGCCTGTTATGGAGGATAAATTTGATTTTGATTACAATATGCCTCCTATATTTGATGATGAGAATAATAATGATAGCTACTTGGTTGAATTTGCTCCTACTAGAATTAATAAGAATAACTATGCTTATGTTGGGAGTAGTAATAATTTTATGCATAAGACTCATGATAAGAATGCTTTATGTGATAGTTATATTGTTGAGTTTGCTCATGTTGCTACTGAAAGTTATTATGAGAGAGGAAAATATGGTTGTAGAAATTTTCATGTTACAAAAATGCCTCTCTATGTGCTGAAATTTTTGAATCTACACTTGTTTTATCTTCCTATGCTTGTTACTTTGCTCTTCATGAACTTGTTTATTTACAAGATTCCTATGCATAGGAAGCATGTTAGACTTAAATTTGTTTTGAATTTGCCTCTTGATGCTCTCTTTTGCTTCAAATACTATTTCTTGCGAGTGCATCATTAAAACTGCTGAGCCCATCTTAACGGCTATAAAGAAAGAACTTCTTGGGAGATAACCCATGTGTTTATTTTGCTACAGTACTTTGTTTTATATTTGTGTCTTGGAAGTTGTTTACTACTGTAGCAACCTCTCCTTATCTTATTTTATTGCATTGTTGTGCCAAGTAAAGTCTTTGATAGAAAGGTTGATACTAGATTTGGATTACTGCGCAGAAACATATTTCTTTACTGTCACGAATCTGGGTCTAATTCTCTGTAGGTAACTCAGAAAATTAAGAAAATTTACGTGAGTGATCCTCAGATATGTACGCAACTTTCATTCAATTTGGGCATTTTCATTTGAGCAAGTCTGGAGCCCTAATAAAATCCATCTTTACGGACTGTTCTGTTTTGACAGATTCTGCCTTTTATTTTGCATTGCCTCTTTTGCTATGGTGGATGAATTTCTTTGTTCCATTAATGTCCAGTAGCTTTATGCAATGTCCGGAAGTGTTAAGAATGATTGTGTCACCTCTGAACATGTTAATTTTTATTGTGCACTAATCCTCTAATGAGTTGTTTCGAGTTTGGTGTGGAGGAAGTTTTCAAGGATCAAGAGAGGAGTATGATACAATATGATCAAGGAGAGTGAAAGCTCTAAGCTTGGGGATGCCCCGGTGGTTCACCCCTGCATATTCTAAGAAGACTCAAGCGTCTAAGCTTGGGGATGCCCAAGGCATCCCCTTCTTCATCGACAACATTATCAGGTTCCTCCCCGAAACTATATTTTTATTCCGTCACATCTTATGCACTTTGCTTGGAGCGTCGGTTTGTTTTTTGTTTTTGTTTTGTTTGAATAAAATGGATCCTAGCATTCACTTTGTGGGAGAGAGACACGCTCCGCTGTAGCATATGGACAAGTATGTCCTTAGGCTCTACTCATAGTATTCATGGCGAAGTTTCTTCTTCGTTAAATTGTTATATGGTTGGAATTGGAAAATACTACATGTATTAATTCTAAAATGTCTTGGATAATTTGATACTTGGCAATTGTTGTGCTCATGTTTAAGCTCTTGCATCATATACTTTTCACCCATTAATGAAGAAATACATAGAGCTTGCTAAAATTTGGTTTGCATATTTGGTCTCTCTAAAGTCTAGATAATTTCTAGTATTGAGTTTTGAACAACAAGGAAGACGGTGTAGAGTCTTATAATGTTTACAATATGTCTTTTATGTGAGTTTTGCTGCACCAGTTCATCCTTGTGTTTGTTTCAAATAACCTTGCTAGCCTAAACCTTGTATCGAGAGGGAATACTTCTCATGCATCCAAAATCCTTGAGCCAACCACTATGCCATTTGTGTCCACCATACCTACCTACTACATGGTATTTCTCCGCCATTCCAAAGTAAATTGCTTGAGTGTTACCTTTAAAATTTCCATCATTCACCTTTGCAATATATAGCTTAGAATATGTACTTATGCACTTTATCTCTTATTAAGTTGCTTGTTGTGCGATAACCATGTTTTCTGGGGACGCCATCAACTTTTCTTTGTTGAATATCATGTGAGTTGCTATGCATGTCCGTCTTGTCTGAAGTAAGAGAGATCTACCACCTTAATGGTTGGAGCATACATATTGTTAGAGAAGAACATTGGGCCGCTAACTAAAGCCATGATTCATGGTGGAAGTTTCAGTTTTGGACATATATCCTCAATCTCATATGAGAATAATAATTGTTGCCACATGCTTATGCATTAAAGAGGAGTCCATTATCTGTTGTCCATGTTATCCCGGTATGGATGTCTAAGTTGAGAATAATCAAAAGCGAGAAATCCAGAATGCGAGCTTTCTCCTTAGACCTTTGTACGAGCGGCATGGAGGTACCCCATTGTGACACTTGGTTAAAACATGTGTATTGCGATGATCCGGTAGTCCAAGCTAATTAGGACAAGGTGCGGGCACTATTAGTATACTATGCATGAGGCTTGCAACTTGTAAGATATAATTTTCATAACTCATATGCTTTATTACTACCGTTGACAAAATTGTTTCATGTTTTCAAAATAAAAGCTCTAGCACAAATATAGCAATCGATGCTTTCCTCTTTGAAGGACCATTCTTTTTACTTTTATGTTGAGTCGGTTCACCTATCTCTCTCCACCTCAAGAAGCAAACAAGTTGTGTGAACTGTGCATTGATTCCTACATACTTGCATATTGCACTTGTTATATTACTCTATGTTGACAATATCCATGAGATATACATGTTACAAGTTGAAAGCAACCGCTGAAACTTAATCTTCCATTGTGTTGCTTCAATGTATTTACTTTAAATTATTGCTTTATGAGTTAACTCTTATGCAAGACTTATTGATGCCTGTCTTGAAAGTGCTATTCATGAAAAGTCATTGCTTTATGATTCAGATTGTTTACGCATGTCATTACCATTGTTTTGATCGCTGCATTCATTACATATGTTTACAATATGATCAAGTTTATGATGGCATGTCACTCCGAAATTATCTTTGTTTATCGTTTACCTGCTCGGGACGAGCGAAAACTAAGCTTGGGGATGCTGATACGTCTCCGACGTATCGATAATTTCTTATGTTTCATGCCACATTATTGATGATATCTACATGTTTTATGCATACTTTATGTCATATTTATGCGTTTTCCGGAACTAACCTATTGACGAGATGCCGAAGGGCCGGTCCACTGTTTTCTGCTGTTTTTGGTTCCGAAATCCTAGTAAGGAAATATTCTCGGAATCGGACGAAATCAAGACCCCAGCATCCTATTTTGCCCGGAAGCATCCAGAACACCCGAGAACCGCCAGAGAGGGGGCACAGGCCCACGGGACCATAGGCCGGCGCGGCCTGGGTGTGGCCCACGCCACCCTATGGTGTCGCCGCCTCTTCGACCCTCTGACGCCGCCTCTTCGCCTATAAGAAGCCCCTTGACCTAAAACCTCGATGCGAAGAACCACGATACGGAAAAACCACGGTACGAGAAACCTTCCAGAGCCGCCGCCATCGCGAAGCCAAGATCTGGGGGACAGGAGTCTCTGTTCCGGCATGCCGCCGGGACGGGGAAGTGCCCCCGGAAGGCTTCTCCATCGACACCACCGCCATCTTCATCAACGCTGTTGTCTCCCATGAGGAGGGAGTAGTTCTCCATCGAGGCTTGGGGCTGTACCGGTAGCTATGTGGTTCATCTCTCTCCGATGTACTTCAATACAATAATCTCATGAGTTGCCTTACATGATTGAGATTCATATGATGATGCTTGTAATCTAGATGTCATTGTGCTAGTCAAGTGAATTTTACTTATGTGATCTCCGGAGACTCCTTGTCTCACGTGTGTAAAGGTGACAGTGTGTGCACCGTGTGGGTCTCTTAGGCTATATTTCACATAATACTTATTCACTGTTATGAATGGCGTAGTGAAGTGCTTATTTATATCTCTTTATGATTGCAATGTGTTTTGTATCACAATTTATCTATGTGCTACTCTAGTGATGTTATTAAAGTAGTTTATTCCTCCTGCACGGTGTAATGGTGACGGTGTGTGCATCCGTGTTAGTACTTGGCGTATGCTATGATCATGATCTCTTGTAGATTGTGAAGTTAACTATTGCTATGATAGTATTGATGTGATCTATTCCTCCTACATAGTGTGAAGGTGACAGTGTGCATGTTGTGTTAGTACTTGGTTTAGTCGTGTTGATCTTTCATGCACTCTAAGGTTATTTAAATATGAACATTCAATTGTGGAGCTTGTTAACTCCGTCATTGAGGGTTCGTGTAATCCTACGCAATGTGTTCATCATCCAACAAGAGAGTGTAGAGTATGCATTTATCTATTCTGTTATGTGATCAAAGTTGAGAGTGTCCACTAGTGAAAGTCTATTCCCTAGGCCTTGTTCCTAAATATCTGCTATCGCTGCTTGTTTACTTGTTTTCTTGCGTTACTACTTGCTACCATATTACCACCATCAACCACACGCCAGCAAGCTATTTTCTGGCGCCGTTACTACTTGCTCATATTCATTCATACCACCTGTATTTCACTATCTCTTCGCCGAACTAGTGCACCTATTAGGTGTGTTGGGGACACAAGAGACTTCTTGCTTTGTGGTTGCGGGGTTGCATGAGAGGGATATCTTTGACCTCTTCCTCCCCGAGTTCGATAAACCTTGGGTGATCCACTTAAGGGAAAGTTGCTGCTGTTCTACAAACCTCTGCTCTTGGAGGCCCAACACTGTCTACAAGAATAGAAGCTCCCGTAGACATCAAACGTGTGTGGAGTGATGTGTGTGTTAGATGGAGTAGCATGGTTTTAGTGTTTTGGATAGTGACAATATGTTAATGATCTGTTATGGCTTCTCCTTTCTTTTGCTACCTCACTAGGGATAAAGTGAATGCATGTGCTATGTTTATCATGTGACAGCAATGATGATCTTGTTTGTTCAAGGTAGCATATTTGATATTCAAACTTCATGTCAAAGTACTTATTGTTATGCTCTGTTAATTCTTAATACAAGATTGATGAAGTTTCTTTCTTGTGGAGTAAAAGAGAAGTGTGTTGCATCATCTCTGTGTTAGAACGTGATGCCCATATTAATTATGGCCTTACATATAATATTATCTGTACCTTCATACTCATTGATGAATTGCTTTTTGTCCACCAAACCTTTTCGAGAGAATAGTCAAGTGAAACCATGAAACCCGGTCCACTTTTTATCATAAGAAACACCTTTATATTGATTTTACATTGTTTTCTATTTGCTGCACTATTTTAATCCGAAAATACAAAAATATTTACTTTTCTTATTTGCATCCAAAACACCAAAAAAATCAATATATTTACAGTTTTTACTTAGTTATTTCATCTAGTTTAGTTTTTACTTGTTTTATTACTACTTGTATTATTTACTCAGGCGAAACCTTGTGCTTGACAACCACATGGTGAAGTTGGGGACACAAGGCATTTACTTTACTTGCGGGATTGCTTGAAGAAGAGAGAAAAGAACACTCTTCCATCTAGTTCTCCGAGAGTTCGATATAAACCCTCGAGTCACCCTTGTGGGGATGATACTCCCTTGTTACAATACTCCGCACTTGGAGCCCCAACGTATCAAGATCATTTTGGCGTTGCTAGTAGCCATCATCAAGTGTATTTTCTACCGCAGTTACCATGGAACTGAGAAGAGTTACACCACAGCAACTGCCAGTATTTTCTGGCACTGTTTCTCACCAAAACTTGGGGAGGTAACATCGATGTGAGCTCTCCCATATCGTTTAGATTTTGCGTCGTATTTTATTCATCTTATTTTTAGTCTTTGTTTCTTGTTTTTAGTTTTGCTTGTTAGTTTTCTTTCTTAAAAATTGAAAAACACATTAAAAGTAGTAGCAAATATCTTCTAAAAATCATGGGGAAAGAAATACTAAATTGTGTGACCACACAAACACTCCTAATAATCATTTTATTGCTAAGCCTATTCCTACACCTGAGATAATTGATGAAATCTTTGAAGTAAGTCATGGTTATTAATTCTTATAACAAGGAAACAATTTGGCGGTAGTTCTAGTGAAGATGCATCTGTGCATTTACATGATTTCTACGAAATTTGTGATATGCAAAAATATTAAAAAGTGGAAAACGGTATTGTTAAGCTTAAATTATACCCATTTTCTCTTAGAGGAAAAGGCAAAGAATGATTATAGTCTTTACCTATTGCTAGTATTAATTCTTGGGATGATCTTAAAGAGGCTTTCGTTCAAAATTATTATCCACCTATTAAAATCCTACAAAATAGAAATAGCATATTGTCTTTTAGACAACATGATAATGAACATGTAGAAACAATGTGGGAAAGAATTCAAAACATTCTTAGAACATGCCCATCACATGGAGTTAATGAGTGGACTATCCTACACTCTTTCTATAATGGGTTAAACATAATGTATAGAAGCATGATAGATTCTGCTGCGGGAGGTGTTTCTACGGGTAAAACTGTATTAGAAAGCATGTTGCATCATCATAGTCAATGGCATACTGAAAGAGAACCTAATCCCACAAAGAAAGTGCATTCAATTGATAAAGATGGAGGCGGCGGTGAATAAGGAGGTGCACTCACCGCCACGTGGCCGTCCACACCTCAGTCGCCCCAGGGTGCTGCTCCTTTTGTCGATTCTGCCGTCTCCGCCACCGCACTGGAGAAGAACTGGTTGGAGGAAGATCTAGAGATGCAGGAGGTGTACCGCGGCGCTGACGACCTAGAGGACGCGCTGGGGCAGCATCTGCAGGTGCACAAGTGTATCGAAGAGGAGATGCAGGCGGCGATGCAACGAATGGTGGTTTTGTGGTCACTGTTGGAGAACAATATTTTCATTTACCACGACGCCCCTTCACCGGCACCAGCGCACGCACCGGTGACGGTGGTAAAGAATGAGGATGCCCCAAGAGAGCACCGACTTCGACTTCGGATCTTTCGCCGAAGGCGACGACGGTGACGGCGCCAACAGCCTCGACTTCGGCGCGTTCGACCATTGTCATTAGATTAGGATTTATTGTTTTTAGTTTAAATTTGTCAAACTTTGTGAAAATTCTAATTAAAACCGCCGATTTTAAGTTCAATTTTTTTTACTTGCTATAGGGATTGCGCGTTCGGGGTGGCATGTATGATTTAGCATGATTCATTTTTTGTTGGTTTGGATTGCTTAGACCATATCATCTGACGCGTCCTAAATAGGCAGCAACAGGTGTGCCGGCAGCGCGCTATGGGGTGTCGGCACCTTCTCCTCAATTTGGAGAGTGTCTGGACCCACCGGCGACCCCAATAAGGAATCCTCAAAAATACAAAACAAAATTTTATTGAGTTGGAAATATTAGATAGGTTTCATTTTGAGAAAAAAATATTACATATGCTTCATTTTAAATAATTGCAAATTTTGAAGTATCGATGAAACCTATACTAGAGGCTGATGATTGTCCTCGCCTTCTTCACTGCGAAGAAAGAACGCCCAATCACCCAAACTAGGGTGAATCCTTTATCGCTGCAGAGGAAGAACATCTAGAAACCTAACCTAGTGGCTTCAAGTACGTTACCACTTTTGCTGCAAAGAAAGAACATCCGTAAACCTACTCATCGGCGATACCGTCATTGCTACTGTTGTCGTGGTAGTGCCTACGACAGGATGTGTCGTCGAACACCTTCACCAGGAGCTCGTTGTTGCCTTCCCACTTGAAATTCACCAAGCAGCCGATCTCGATGCTTTGGGCAAGGGCGAACTTCTCCCAGCCAGTGTCGAGGAACATATGGCCTTCCCCGTCGAACATCACCTCGATAAGCCACCGGCAGAAGCAGCAACTGGCTTCCCGCAAGTGCACGCTATCCGGCTCCCGGTCGGTGAGATATTGCTCAAATTTCTCCTGGTTCCTTTTCGAACACAAAGGGTTATCCTTGATGAGGATGACGAATTCTAAGAACTCAAGGAAGTTGTCTGGCGACGGCGAGCGTTCAAGGGGTGGGAATCCTGCAACCCGGCCTCTGCCTCGGCAGTCGCGGTCGCGTCCCGTAGAACCGGCCATGGAGTGCATGGGGAGATGGTGTGCGGCGAGCGGCAGCGTTAGGGTTTGTGTGAGGAGGATCTAGTGCCCAAGCACTCATTTTATACCCAGAGGCAAGCGTGGGGGCAGTGGTGCACAATTATTGCTTGGCCGGAGGTAGGCGAAGGTAGGTGGGCGGTGGCGACATTAATCTCCAGCACTCATGGCTAGGTAATTATGTTGATCGCTCATTCAGCGGCTACCAGGTGGGGCCGAGGGCTTCCATCCGACGTGGCGTTAGGCGCCGGCGCTCCCATTCGTCACCCCACGCGAAGGGGTTGGCTATTGGGCACCGAAACTGGCCTGCTACTTTTGGGACACGCTGGTGTGGCCCAAAAAACATGCCCGACCCCCAGATTGCTATTAGGACTGCTATGGGGAGCGCTTATGGAGATGCTCTTACCAAGCATGATTTAGCATGTTTCCTTCAAAGCAAAGTCTGTGTGCCGATCGACCCTCGGGGATTTTGTATGACACCAGCAAATGGCACACCCATGTTCTTTCTCTTTCGTCCTACCCAAGTTTCATTGCTTTACTTAATATTAAAAAGTTATCGGTATGCTAATTCTCATCAAATTTCGATCATTGTTCCAATTCATGTTGGTCGGTGCCACTCTATCTTATTTGTTCACACCCCTCCTCGCCGCATGTTGATGAGTGCATTTTTAGCATGTTTTTGCATTACTATTTTATCAAGTTATCATCAAGTAGTTGTAGGATTTTTGCATTTCACCGCGCTACCGCGCTCTTTTATGCTTGTCTACACAGAATCTTAAAATAATAAGTCAATGATGAAATATGAATGAAAACTGACATTTTCTGGCATTTTGACGTGATAGAAATCATTTTTGTACTTAATAATGTGCCTTGGTGAAAGGACAACGCAAGGATACCTTCCAGGAGCTTTAATGGGCATCGGTACGAGCAAGGCCTGCCCGTACCATCCGCCCGTACCTCCCTCCATGAGTACCGCCTCGTCAAATACTTTCACCTCCCGCAGACGGATCAGAGATCAGACACACACAGCTCCACCAAACCAAGAAACACCTCCCCAGATCAGATCTCAAGAGGGAACTTTGGGGAAGACAAGATCCGGGCTGCTACATGGATCCTCGGACGACAAGGCATCATACCCTTCATCATCATCAACCGCTGCACCTAAATCACCATCATCCTCCAACCATAGTTGTAATCTTGATTGCTATTGTGAATTTGTATTTGAATTCGTTCCATTCCTTTAATTCATTCCACAAGATTATGATGATGTTGTTGATTGTCTCCATGTGTGAGTAGTCTTATTAATTCTTGGGAAGATGGAGAAACCCTAGCATGAATATGAGATGAATCTAAGATGATCTATGGTTTTACAAAGTATTAATGTGTGTTAGTTTTCTCTCTTGTTATTACATGTTGTGCAGCATGTAATGTTGCCTATTGGTCTTGAGAGGGAACTACTCTTTGAAGTGTGGTAAAGCGAACGGAGAGAAGTGACATTACCGTATCGGCACTTTGACCCATGAATAAGGGGGATAAGAGGGATTCACAAAGCTCATATCAATGACCATGGGGTACACCCCTTAATAGCACTAGTTAATATGTGGCTGCAGAAGGCTGGATGCTGTGGTTATTTAGATATGTGATGACTGTCATAGGTATGCCGAATAGGCATGCCAAATAAGGTACCCGGGTTATCTGAAGAGGACGTGAAGCCCATGGACCCGAAGCTTTAGAGGCCTAGAGGCCCAGAGAACCTCGGATAAGGAAAGTAGAGTTGTAGTAGGAATATGATAGCAATATAGGAAAGGCCCAATACGCCTCTCACAGTTTGTAACTTATACGGCACGAAAAGTCTCGGCTCCACCTCCTATATAAAGGGGAGCCGAGCGAAAAGCAAGGGATCGAATCTATTGTCAACAGAACCACCGTAACCTTTAGTCGAGCACCTTTATCTGCTGAAACCTTCGAGATCTACTTGCCCTCTACTTCTTACGAAACCCTAAGTCTACAATCTGTAGGCATTGACGAGTTAATCCCTCGTCAATTGGCGCCGTCTGTGGCTTTCTGGGCGCATCTTATTACGAAGCTCTCCCACACACACAACATGCTTGAATGCATATTTTATCTTAATTAACATGAGTCCTAGTGCTAGAGGTGGATCCAATATTCCCTGAGAACACTTTGTCTTATTAAGTTCCAACCTTTTTTATACAACGTTTTATTGTTTTATTTACTTTTCCTGCAACCATTTACAACACCCCCTTTAATCATATTGAGATTAGAAAATAATCATTAAGTAATCTTTAGTAGAAAGTAGCAAGGGGCATTAAGACCCTAACCAGTAGCTTCTTGTGGTTTGATACTCTTATTGCGAAACTAGCTACAACTGATCTGTGTTCTTGCAGTTATCACATGTCTTTCCTACCTTGCTACCCAACTTGACTAGAAAGCATACATGGGTGAGAGAAGAGGTCACCTGCCTCGCTGGAGTTCGACCCGCCACAGAAACTTAGGGTTGGGGTGTGGTGCTGTCGTCGACTCAGAAGAAGGGGTCCGGACTTAGATATAGTCGGCAGCGATGGACCGGCTGGAGAGGAACTTGGGGTATGATGGGGCGGCGTGAGGACGACGACGGTTAGGTCGGTGATGGTTGCATAGGAGCATCTAACCGAAAGGGGAGAATGGCTATCAAAGATACTTACCGAGGATAGGGTTTGGCAAACCATTCTTAGAAGAAAGTATGTTCTCCCACAATCATTTTTTCAAGTTTAATGGAAACCTGGGGATTCGCATTTCTAGGTTGGCCTTATGGCAATGAAGAAGCATTTCTTTCCATACCGTTCTTTCTCTATCAAGGATGGATCGGAGATAAGATTTTGCGAGGATAAATGGTTAGGCAATACCACTCTTCGGGAACAATGTCCAGCTATATATAGCATTGTGTGTTACAAAACTTATACTTTAGCTAAGGTCATGGGATGTTCCCCGCCGAACATAAGGTTGAGAAGGAATCTCGTTGGACCTAGGGTTGCATCTTGGAATCCACTGCTTCAATGATTGGTTTTGTCCAGTTGACGCAAGGCTCTTATATGTTTCGGTGGAATCTAAATGAGAATGGTAGATTCTCGATGGATTCTATGTACAAAGCATTAATTCAACCTTTTAAGCCGGTTGTTAATAACAAGTTGATTTAGAAAATAAAAATACCACTAAAGACAAATGAGTTTGCGTGGTATCTTCGTAGAGGAGTAATTCTCACCAAAGACAATCTTGTAAACCGTAATTGGCAGGGAAGTATGAAGTGTGTCTTTTTAATCTTGAAGAGACTATTAAACGCTTATTCTTTCACTCCAATTCGCTAAATCTGGTCAATCGTCCAAATAGGTTCTACCTTATACCCGCCTCGTAGCGTTGCTAATATCTTGCAGTTATCACATGTCTTTCGTACCTTGCTACCCAACTTGACTAGAAAGCATACATGGGTGAGAGAAGAGGTCACCTGCCTCGCTGGAGTTCGACCCGCCACAGAAACTTAGGGTTGGGGTGTGGTGCTATCGTCGACTCAGAAGAAGGGGTCCGGACTTAGATATAGTCGGCAGCGATGGACCGGCTGGAGAGGAACTTGGGGTATGACGGGGCTGCGTGAGGACGACGACGGTTAGGTCGGTGATGGTTGCATAGGAGCATCTAACCGAAAGGGGAGAATGGCTATCAAAGATATTTACCGAGGATAGGGTTTGGCAAACCATTCTTAGAAGAAAGTATGTTCTCCCACAATCATTTTTTCAAGTTTAATGGAAACCTGGGGATTCGCATTTCTAGGTTGGCCTTATGGCAATGAAGAAGCATTTCTTTCCATACCGTTCTTTCTCTATCAAGGATGGATCGGAGATAAGATTTTGCGAGGATAAATGGTTAGGCAATACCACTCTTTGGGAACAATGTCCAGCTATATATAGCATTGTGTGTTACAAAACTTATACTTTAGCTAAGGTCATGGGATGTTCCCCGCCGAACATAAGGTTGAGAAGGAATCTCATTGGACCTAGGGTTGCATCTTGGAATGCACTGCTTCAATGATTGGTTTTGTCCGGTTGACGCAAGGCTCTTATATGTTTCGGTGGAATCTAAATGAGAATGGTAGATTCTCGATGGATTCTATGTACAAAGCATTAATCCAACCTTTTGAGCCGGTTGTTAATAACAAGTTGATTTATAAAATAAAGATACCACTAAAGACAAATGAGTTTGCGTGGTATCTTCGTAGAGGAGTAATTCTCACCAAAGACAATCTTGTAAACTGTAATTGGCAGAGAAGTATGAAGTGTGTCTTTTTAATCATGAAGAGACTATTAAACGCTTATTCTTTCACTCCAATTCGCTAAATCTGGTCAATCGTCCAAATAGGTTCTACCTTATACCCGCCTTGTAGCGTTGCTAATATTTTGGCAATTGGCTGAATGGGGTGGCTAATAGGTTTGAAATACTTATTATGGTGGAAGCGTTTGTTGTTATTTGGTCGCTTTAGCTATGTCGAAATGATAATAAAAAAATCGTCTCTTTTGCAGGTTATCAACCGGTGACGGGTATGCTCCGTTCATGATCGTCTCTTCAACATTTAGAGAACCACAACCTATTTACGAAGGTGTCTACATGGTTAAAGGACAAGATAAATGATTTTATTATCCAACATAGGTGAGGGTGTAAATCTCATGGTTGGACCTCTACTGCTCTAGGTGACGATACAGTTTCCTTCGTGCTTGTATTGAGCCTTTCTATTTATGTGTTCGAATATTGGTTTGTGGTGCGTCTGTGCCTCTTAGTTATATAGAAGTCAGGTGCAATTTTTAAATAGTTTAAATAATAAAATGTATTTTAGTGAAATAAGAAAACATTAGTGGACCTATTATCACGGCGTGCGTTGATCTTGAGAATTATCCTGCTGACTTCCACTCCCCGTGTTTACTTGTTCGTCTGAAGGTTGAGTGAACATGAAAGTGACGTTTCCTGGACCGCCACTGCAAGCATCATCAATGAGCTAGCACAGGTCTAACCACGCCTCCCGTATCTGCAGATATCCTCACGTAGCAATACATGTACACGTACAAGCAACAACGTACGTACGGATGGGGCCGCTAGTGGTTGAAAACCATCACACAAACGCTAAAGAAATCATCATCATGCCGATACTAAACCACCAGCGGTCCACATCGGCCATGGGCCGGACGAAAATCGCTCCAAAAATAGTTGAAATGGTCGAACAAAAATTACGAAATGAAAACGACCCATAGCATGATTGAATTTGTAATGCAGCTATATAGTACGTGTGCGATACGGCAGTACTAAGTATGCTGGTGCCGATGCTAACACCTAACAATACCATTTCTGCAACGCGAGTCCAGCAGCACAGCCCTACTCTGAAGTGCACTAATTCTGGCTCCCTGTTGCAAATTCGGACATCCTGGTTGCAGAAAGGTGTGTATCATGTGCCAATTCCAATCTTGATCTATAGTCTATAATCCCAAGAAATACTAGTTTGGTGCCTTTTTCTTTCCGAAAGAGTGTTCCAATTTCCTTTATCTCTTCGAGCCATGTGGGATGCGAGACTATTATCGGTCTCCTTTTTGTTTTCCAGATCATGTACTAATCACCAACGGAACTTGGTCAATCACTTCTCCATCTTCTCACCTTTTTCTTTACCCCTCCAATCTCCTCCACCAAGCTCACCTTTCTCCATCTCATCATCTCAGATCCTGTTGCACACATAGAAATACTTTTCTCCCGTAGACCATATCCCAATATCCCATAGCATTGCATCACCTCCACTCCCAGTCCATCTTCCTCGTTCTTTCACCTGCTCGTATCTCTCAGTCGCCGTCCCTATTCGGTCGGTAGCCTCGGCTTACCGTTACCGGCCGGCGGCACAGAAATACAGCAGCCAGTTTCGCTCGCAGCCGTGGACCGCGACGATCGACGACCGTCCCGGTCCGTTCAACTTCAGCCCGCGGCGTCGTGCCTTTTTCCCGCGGCATTTCTTGTTGGAGTGGTTGAGCCGGAGCCCCCGGCGATGGTGACGACCGGCGGCGTGGCGTGGCGCCATGAAAAACTAATCTTTATGCTCCCGTGCCGCGCCTGAGGCCTGACAACCCAACCAGATTTTAGGTAGTTACCCCTGTCGCTTGCTGCCACTCTCGCCCCATATCTTCCGCTTAAATTGCCAGCATACATTTGCCGCTCTGGTTTCTAGCGCCTGTACTGTATCTTCCCCGCCCCATCCCCCCTTTCGGTTCGAGGTAGATCATCGGCCTGTAAAGCGGGCGCGGCGCGGCTTCGGGGCGAGTTTCTCGTTTAACGGAACTCGCTTTCCGGGAGGCCGCCCGACGACAGCCGCGCCATTTTTCTATTCGAGCGGAGAGGTTCCGGGTCGCACACGCGCGCTGCATTGGCTGCGGTAAGCGGGCTTCGTGTCCGCCTACGGCGGAGGTCCACGGCGGTTAGTGGTTGAGCTAACTGCGTCGGCGCGTGCTGCCATGAGCATCAAATCGATCGTCCTGCGAGCAAGTGCGATTGATTCCTACTGATTCTCGAGCTTCCCGGAGCTAGCTGCCGCTGGCCGATTGTGGGAGGAAGATGGCTGGGGATGGCGTCGGGCGATGCATCCTGGTGGGGCTGCACATGGACGCCGCCGGCAAGGACGTGCTCCAGTGGGCGCTCAACCAGGCGGCGAGGAGCGGCGACCGCGTCGTCGCCGTCCACATTTACCGCAAATCCGGTAGGTACCACTAATCCCATCAAGAACTTGGCCGCAGCGGCAGCTGGGATTCATTCACGGATTCACCCCCATTTCAATCCAAGTGTTAGTTCTTTACTTCTCTTGGCACCTTCTTCTCAGGAGACCTGTGCAAGACGAACGCGCTGACGCTGATCAGGACGCTGGACGAGTACCTGGCGGAGTACGAGGCCATCTGCAGCGAGAAAGACGTACGTGAGCATCCGTGGCGTCACGCAGTAGTTGCTTCTTGCTACGAAGGAATGGACCGATGCGCCGGCCGTAGCGTCGGCGACGGTTGCGTTCACGTGCAGCTGCTGATGATGCTATTTTGTCTCTCTGCAGATCGTCCTCGTCGGCCGGGTGACGCCGGGGAGCTCGATTCAGAAGGTGCTGGTGAAGGAGGCCAAGCTCTGCGCCGCCATGGTCGTCGTCATCGGCGCCAACAAGAAGTACTCCTTCGGGTCAGTATACCAGTCAGTCGCAGCAAGCAAGCAAGCTTGGCATGATCCAACTGTTCATTCACCTAATTAAATCGTTCGTTAACAGCTGCTACAAAAAAGTAATCCATTTACTTTGCTTGCGTGCGCACACAGGGGCTCGACCTGCCTCGCCAAGTACTGCGCCAGGAAGCTGCCGCCGACGACCAGCGTCGTCGCCATCCAGAGCGGCAAGGCCATCTTCGTCAGGGAGGCCCCCAAGCCCCCACTAGGTGAGTAGAGTACCCAGCGTCTCCCAATCACAGCAGCTATTAGTATCGGTTGGTCAGTGATTAAAGCGGGAGTGGCGGGTGGTTTGGTCGTCGATCGTCTTCCAGGGGCAGAGCCGAAGCCGCTGCTGCGCACGCTGCTGCACCCGAGCGTGGGCATGGAGCCCAAGGTGATCATCCCGAACCCGAACCGGAGCGCGCGGTCCGTGGACTTCGACGCGCTGAGCTGCGGCCACTGCGCCGCACCGTCGCCGGCGAAGCCCTGCGACGACAAGGCCGCCGCTGTGGTCGAGCAGAGGCTCGGGTGGCCGCTGCTCCGGCGCACGGCCAGCGGCGTGGCGCTGCCGAAGCAGGGGGAGCAGGAGTCGCGCAAGCAGTCGGTGGTGCACTGGGTGATGAGCCTGCCGCGTCGGCCCTCCCCGTCGGCGTCCCCCGAACCGCCGCTGGAGGGCCTCGCGGCCGACCTGAGGCGGCTGCTCGCCGGCGTGCCCTCCCGGTGCCGGTGGTTCCGGTACGAGGAGCTCTACGACTCCACCAACCACTTCTCCCCAGGTGAGTGAATAAACTTCTCGTCCGATCCCCCATCGCACGCGCAACGATCGAGCAATCAGAATACCATATTCTCGGTTCTTGCTGCAGAGAATCTGGTGGGGAAGGGGGCGCACAGCCGGGTGTACCGGGGCAGCCTGGCGAGCGGGCAGCAGGTGGCCATCAAACTGTGCAGGGCGTCGGCGGAGGCGTCCAAGGACTTCCTCCGGGAGGTGGACATCATCACCAAGCTGCGGCACGACAGGATCGTGCCGCTCCTCGGCGTCTGCGTCCAAGGCCGCAACCTCGTCTCCGTCTACAGGTACCTCCCGAGAGGCAGCCTCGAAGACAACCTGCACGGTACCACATGCTCTACTTTCTTTTTTGTACATCACTGGTTCAGTACACTCTGCATCCACGTACTGCTCGATCTGTACATGTGAATTCTGAATTGTTGATGTTTTCGGATTCGCAGGGAAGAAGTCGAAGTCGAAGCCGACGCTGCCGTGGGAGAAGAGGTACAGGGCGGCGGTCGGGGTCGCCGAGGCGCTGAGCTACGTCCACTCCGGCAGCTCGCGGCCGGTGATCCACCGAGACGTCAAGTCCTCCAACATCCTGCTCACGGACGAGTTCGAGCCTCAGGTACCACATGCGAAATGTATTTTAGTAGTTCGCCGTCTTAACTTGGACTTGGATTTTGTTTCTTGCAAGTTTTGTTCTTTCCTTGATGGAGGTATTTAGTGTGTTTTTATAATAGCAAACGAGCCCTCGTCGATTTCATTTAAAAAGAAACCGCCGGTGGTTTACAAGCAACACAAACAAAAGCTCGCTGATTTCGTTGAAGTATTTAGTATAGTGCCGAATATGATGAACTCCCTCGATTCAACGAGACGGTTGCCAGGTTTCAGGCTCGCGGTCTTAATTTGGACACACCTATAATGTGATGCGGCGTGTTAATTTGGATATGTTTTCTGTTTCTTGGAAGTTTGGTTCCTTCTTTCAGTATCTATAGTGTGCTGAGGTCTGAGGAGTATGAACTCTGAACTCTGAACTCTGATCGTGGCAGCTGTCTGATTTCGGGCTCGCGATCTGGGCGCCGTCCGGCCCGTCCTCGCTCACGCACAGCGACGTCGTCGGCACGTTCGGGTATGTGTTCTTGCGCCACGGCAACGCCCAAAAACACAAGTTCCATTTGCAGTACCAGTACGCCATGTCTTCCGGTCAGTGTTGCTTACAGAGTTGCTCGCGCGCGCTGCAGGTACCTTGCGCCGGAGTACTTCATGTACGGCAAGGTGACGGACAAGGTGGACGTGTACGCGTTCGGCGTGGTGCTCCTGGAGCTCCTCACCGGGAGGAAGCCCATCAGCGGCGACGGCTCACCAAAGGGACACCAAAGTCTCGTCATGTGGGTAAGCTCTCCCAATCCCCTTCCTACCCCGACCCCAACCTCATCATGCAACGTTGCAATCCTGGGTTGGAGAATTTGGAAACCTGCACAGGATTGTACAGCAGATAGTATCTAGGCATAGGTCAATTGACGCAGTCAGGTTTCCTTGACGTGACAGGCGACGCCGATCCTCAACGGCGGCGACATCTCCGACCTGCTGGACCCGAGCCTGGACGTGAAGCACGACGAGGCGGAGGTCAGGCGCATGGCCCTTGCGGCGTCGCTCTGCCTCGGGAGATCGGCGCGCCTCAGGCCACGGATATCGCAGGTCTGTCTCTGTCTCTCGCCGTCTCTGAGAATGGAATTGTTGCCGTTTGGGCGAGGCTAATGTTAACATCTGCTTGTCGTGGCAGGTACTGAGCATGCTCCGAGGCGAGGAGGACACGGCGACCATCGCTGCCGCGGAGCCGGACTGCGTGGTGGACGACGAGACCTACCCGGCGGCGAACGTGACGTCGCACCTAGGCCTTGCGCTGCTGGACGTGGAGGACGCAGAGTCCATCTCCAGCACCGAGCACAGCAACCTCAGCCCGCTCGAGGAGTACCTGCGAGAACGCTGCAGCCGATCCTCCAGTTTCGATTAACTTCTCTTTTGTTTTTCTTTTTTTGGGATGAGTTGGGTTGTCATTTGTTTGGTTGATAATATACGAACTCATGTACATAAAAAAAGTATCACACCGGTGCCACCAAGAAGCTTCCACCACAAAGAAGCTTCTCATTGTCCTCAACAAGATAGTTGATAGTACATTGCCAGGGATCCAGGTAAACAACTGCTTGGTGCAGAGCTTCAGTTAAAGAAAAGTGTGCCTGATGCTGTAATTCAGTCGAAAGTTTCGATTCTTGTTCTTGGAATTGGCTATAACATTACATTTTCAGGCTAGAATTATCTGAATAATGAGAATTATTTCAGAGTAATACAACAATACAAACACCATAAATACAAGGTTGTCTGTAGTTCGTTCACATGAAAAAAAGGCCAGTACATAAACAACACTCTGAGCTTGCCAAACTCATCGTCCTCAAAGAATAAAAACTCTGGAACAAAGCTGGAAAACTGCGGACGGGAAACAGATATCCCACACCGACACAGCTCTCTCCCTACTTCTCCTCTACTTCTCATCTACCTCAGTAACCCTACACACAACTAAAATGGAACCACGTATGGAAGCTGGTAAAGATCTAGGTCAGGCAAATGAATTGCCCTGGGCTGCCATGAGAACTGCTCCACTGATTGAACCGGCAATGAACCATCACTTGCTGTGCAGCCGCCGATGCAGGCATCAGGTTTCGTAGTGCCGCCAAGCAGCCAGTCCTGGTCGCCAAGGCCACATGCATCTTCCATCTCAAGCGAAGGAGGATTCCAGGTAACAAATAGATCCCCGAACTTCCTTTCTTTCTTCTCAGACTTACGGCTCTTCTTCCGATCTGACTTTGACAGCTTCACCTCCGGTGCTGCCACCTTTTCAGCGTTCCTACCAGAGGAACAAGGCTCATCTTTGTGCAAGGAGTTTGCCTGCTGCTGCTTCACCACAGGCAGCTCAGGCAGCTGCTGCCTGTCTGGCTGGTGAAGAGCAGTAGCACCAATTTCCTTGTGCGGCACCTTCAAACTAGCAGAAGAGGCATCTCTCTGAAGCTGCTTCGATGATACAAGGGGATCAACTCCCCGCAACACCTTGGCAGGAGGAAGGTCAGCTCTTTGCAGTACCTTGGCAGGAGGAAGATCAGCTCTCTGCAACACCTTGGCAGGAGGAAGATCAACTCTCTGCAAAACCTGGGCAGAAGGAAGATCCACTCTTTGTGACACCTTTGCAGGTGGAGGAACAACTCGTTGAGTTAGCTGGGCAGGCAAAGGATCAGCACTTCTCATCACCTTGGCAGAGGAAGAGCCAAGTCGGGGATCTATCTTCTGTACCATCTTTGCAGCGGTACTGAGTGGCGCAACCTTCTGAACACTTGGCTCCTTAGATAGATTAACTCTCGGAAAGACCTTTGCGGGGAGTTGAGAATCCACCGGTTTTGGCACACCTTGAGAATCACTCTTAATGCTTTGCCGGTGAACTGCTGCTGATTTCACAATCGCTTCCCTCTGAGGCTGGATTGTGTTCTGTTTACTCAACAGGGATGAACCTGGTGGTGTTTGCTGGACAGGTGGTTGCTGAGGAACCATTGAACTGTCCAACATGGGTGAAGGAGGACCCTGGTAACCCTTAACCTTGATGCGAAAGACAGTCCCTGCAATATCTTTAATGGTCAGCCAATCTTGCACAGAATGAATGAATACTAAAAACACCTTCAAAACCACAACATGAATGTCTCACCATTCTTATTTTGACTTGGACTCGGGAGAACAACCTTTCTCCTCTTACTGCTATCCTGGGAGCTCTCTGGAGAGCCATGTACAGTCTGAGTAAAGAAAGGAGCTCCATGCTCTTCCGAGAGCCCGCTCTTCTCCAACTGCTCAACTAGTTCTTTGGAAGCATTTTTGGACTCCTGGCCAGCAATGCTAACCTCTTCATGCTTTCTCTTCTTGTGAGATCGTTTTGAGTGCTTAGAAGCCTCACCACCAGCCAGCTTGAGAGCCTTCTTCTCATTCTTTTTCTCTTTCTTCCTGTCAGCCCTTTCCCTTTCTTTCTGGAGCTTCAGCCACCAGATGAATCGTCAGTTCTAATTTAGAACAGACGATGGGAATGCAATGCAGCATTTTTGCAATAAACTTAGGAAAGCACACAAGAAATGAACGATCCATTGGCACATTAGTGCTACAGGTTACAGTTAACATTTAACTCATATACACATCTTTCACAACAGGGTAACTCAACATCCTTCATATATATTTTTGTTACACAGTTAGTGCCCATCTATACAATGTCAGTACAAACTTAAGCCCACATATTTGTACATCACAGAACAAGGGCTCATCAAATATACAACGCATAGCATATGAACCATAAGTTTATGATGGCAATAGGCATATACTAAAATCAGGGCATATATTAACAGGCAGAAAGAATATAGCTCAAAGAAAACCAAACCAAACAAAAGAAAGCAAGCAGTTGTGCTGCAAAGAAGAGCAAAACTAGCATAATCGAGTAACAGGTTACATTTGAAAGACAAGTAACATGACAGTAACAAGCAATGACAAACAGAAAAGATGACCGACGAAAATGAAGAATTTGGTTACTAAATGCTGCAGAAAACTTCATAGCAAAACGTTCTAAACTTCTAATACATCAGAAGCCTATAATGTGTCAAAAGATAGTTCAAGAAAACCAAACAAGAGACTGAATTAGCAATCACCAATACCAAAGACAACATTTGATTTTGAAGGTGTTAATAAAACAGAGGTTCTGTCAATGTTAGCTGTGAAGTCAAATACACTAGAGAGCAGGCAAGACTTATTGGCCATAATTAGACCAGCTAGCCTGTGAACCGACCACTTTTCTGGGCATATCTGGCTGACTGGCAGAGCAGCAGATTTAATCACACTATTTCTGCGCATTGTAGAACCGGCAATGGCAATGTGATTACCGAAAATAGATATGTATCGCGTGAGACTAGAGCCGCAAGGCCCATCTGCCAGATAAAGCGTTTAATTTGAGTTCTTGTTATTATTTTCAATTTAATCAAGCAACTAAGGTCGGCAATCTGGAGATCCGCTAAGCCACCAATCTCAATTGGGGTTAAGTTAGCACAAATTTCCAGCCGATCTAACCGATTAGAGAGCTAGCGAACCGACGGCAAGATTGAATTTTCTTGCGACTCGACCTCCCGCAGATGCGACCCCCAGATCACACACGCACAAGCACGAGATCCGATCGGGACTCAACCAACCAACAGGCAAGCATGTCAGGGCACGTGCGTGTGTAAATCCGATGGCTCAACAAACCTTATCGGTCGTGTCCGCCACGGGAACCGGCACGGCCACGGCCGCCGGGTTCCTCACGTACCCCGGCGGCGGGAAGGGGAAGCACCTCGACATAGCCGACGGGAAACGAGATACCTCCCGAAACCGAGAGAGGCCCGCGAATCAAAGGGGAGAACTCGATTCGCGGGAGAAATCCGGCCGGGGCGAGAGGATTTGGCTCGGCGGGATTTGGATTTGGGTGTGGCGGCGGCTAGGGTTTCACGGGAGGGTGGGGAATTTTCTCGGGCGGCTACGCGAGAAAAGGGTAACCTCTGCGAGGGTCCGGGGGTTGGGCGCTACTTATAGCCGGCGAGGACGAGCCCGAGTCGCGCGGGGCCTCCTCGCTCACCGGTTCGTTTCCTACCCGGACTCGCTGACAGGGTGGGGCCCGGGGAGTGGGTTACAGGCGTCAGTGGCGGTGGGTGCGGGGAGGCGGTTGGGTGTGGGGCTCGGCAGGCGGCGCGCTCTGATTGGTTGGGGTGGGAAGGGGCCCACCTGGCGGGGAGCGGGGGTGGAGTGTGCGGGTGGTACACGAAACGTGTTGGGGTGGGGCCCGCCTCGCGAACCGACCTAGAAGGAAGGCGGCACGTGGGACGCGGATTTCGCGTGGCTGCCAGCGCAGCTCGGGCTGTGTATGGTGAGCGGCGAGCCGCGTTTGCTTCTGCGGTGCCAAGCCACACAGCGCGCGGCGGCGGGGAACCCGCTCCTGTAGATCTCAGACCCGAAATTTTTCGAAAATTTGGACATCTATAGAGAGGGCTGCGTGATTTTTTTTATTTCAGGGCAGCTCTGCGAATTGTTTCCAAACGGCCAAAGATTCTACTGCAAGATGATGGGGATATATAGTCACATGATGATTGAAATCCACGAGCAGCGATGCTATCGGAATTTCGTCCGAGTAGGGTTTTACTTTTATTGCCAGTAAAAAATCAGGTCGCTTTACTGAATGAATTAGGGGTTTTACCGTGTTGAATCAGATCGAGCGATGTTTGCAACAGCCAAAACCGAGATACAGAGCAGATTTTGCAGCAGCCATGTCAGATTCCACAAATGACAGTAACAACAGGTTTCAGAATATAGATGGCTTGTTGACATGGCAAAATTACGCCAATAGGGATGGGATACCGCATACATCTCATCTGGGGGCGACTACTTAGTTCGGACACTAATAGGATACGGACTATTTTCCTCCTATGGTATGTTTGGGGCGGCGGACAAACCCCAACGTGCTAACAACGCCTTTTCAGTTTTATTTCCCCCCTTGCCGCTACGGACGTCGGGCGTTGATGTCGGCGCGTCACGTCGCCAACCGCCTCGCCGACTTCCCGCGTGGCCGCTCGGTTCTCACTTGCGTTGTCCGTTGTTTGCTGCATTAAACACTACCCGCCCGCGGCTTGTCGTTTCCCGTCATGGTTGTGGCTATAAGAAGGACGGCGCCTTCCGGCTGGATAGGCAAACGGACCCTACCAACCAGCCATACCACAAACCAATGAATCCACGTGGGCCACGATTGGCGAGATGGTGCACGAGTGTGTCCTAGAGGACGCCAATGCGGCGGCGATCGCCATAAGGAAGGTGCTCGAGGCAGAGAAGATCCCCGTGTACATGGCGAACGAGGAATGTGGGGCAGCGTTTGGGCTGTCATGGGGGCGGTGGCGCTCTTGCAGCCGAGACAGAGCAGATGGTGGAGTCACGGGCCACGATGGGGGTGACTCAGGCGACCGTGGTGGAGGCTTTGCTGGCTAAGGCCCCATTTTGCAATGGCAAAGGCTTGGGTAGCGATGGTTGTGGCACGGTAGCCCGCATGTGACGAAGGGATGAGCGAGGACGATTCCGACGGGCTCTGCCCGCATCGTTCGAGACCACCCACTGTGACGAGTTTCTCTGCCATCTCATGGTTGTGGAGCGGCAAGCCATGGTGGACATGAGGGCGGCGACCATGGCCAACAAACACGACACAATGTGTGGCTTCCTGGCGGTGGTGGAGGCGAGCGCAGCTAGCAGGAGATCATCAATTTTGAAGTGAGAAGAGAAGGATCCACTCTTCCTCGGTAAATAAACTATCAACCTTGAAAAAAGTTGGATTAATTTGATTACTACGCCAATTACAAGCGGCAACGGTGCGGGCGGAGGCTTTAGAGGCAGCAGAAAGGATAGAACCCGCTTCGACGCCTGCGTGATGCCCAGGTTCAACGCCCTAGGTGTGGGAGGCAAACCCCGACTCGTGATGCCCAGGTTCGACGCCCTAGGTGTGGGAGGCGAACCCCGACTCAGCCAGATTAACTATGTAATAAGCCTCTTATTTTGTTTTAATGAAATAAAAAAAGTTCACTTAAGTTTTAAGTTACTCATTTGCGAGACCACGAGGACCAGCACCGACAGTCCGCGCCCTCATGTACATTTCAAATAAGAGAAACCCAAAAATAATTTAGGCAACCCTTTTCCTGAGTGTACACTTCGCTGGCTGTAATCCATTTGACCTTGTGCTGCAGAATACGTCTGATATGGAAAAGATTTGACCAAGGAAAAAACCCAAAAGATAAAAACCACCACATCAAAATAGCACGCAAGCAATAGCTCCCAATTCTCAAACCATAAACCATTAGCCATTACAACATCATTTGCCGAGTCTGGGATAAAATTCAACTGCCATGATGATACATGCGTCTTATGAATTACACAAGTCACAAATAGTATAAGATGACAACGTAATGGCAGAATGATTTAACATAACTGTCTTGTAAAACATAGCTGAAAAAGCACAAAGACCTAGTAGTAGACAAAGACACCATCATCACCAGTCCAAGCCTCTGAAAACTGTGTCGCACTGAGGCCCATCACACTGAAAGGTCTTGATAAATCATCATATGAGAAGCTTCTCGATGGCATCCTGTGATTCATTCAATTGTAAACAGAATTAGATTACCGAGAGATGTGAACACTACTAACAGACAGTTTATATTGCAGTTCAGCAGATATCACAATATGTGGCCACAGTGGATCACCTTGAGATTCTGAATCGGCAGCTTCAGCTGGCTACCCTCGTTGCTAGTCACTGAACAGGCAATGACAGGCCTGGTCACTCCGCAAGCACGCCCAAGGGCTTGCTTTGAAGGGACGAAGACATATGGCACATTCTGCATCATACAACAAAGAAGCTCTGTAAGTTTTATGCCCATCCCAGAAAAGCAAATAAAAATTGTGTATGCATATGAGCAACAACTAATAAAGATGCAAAAGATTAAATCAATGAAATAAGCAGGAGTGGCAAGGAAAACTGATGTAGCAGAAGAAAGCAGGTATGACAGATAAATGCCAACTCAATTCTTCACAAAAGCTCATTAGCTCCAGTGCTGGTGTGTGATTTGCAAGGCTGAGAATCCAACTATCAACATATACACTGAATGACAAATGTCTCAATGAACTCTGCCTCGGTAATTGAACTACCAATAGAACAGGATGCAATATACATCAGGAAAGAAACAAAATTGTAGATTAACTTCCTCAGTTCCTAGATGTAAGGCAGTTCAATTTGAGCTGCCAAAACATCTTATATTAGAAACGGAGGGAGTACATCTTAAGAAACAGCCCTTCCAAATAAAAAACCCTCAATGGTCAATTCTTGCAGTAGCTAGATGCCCGTACTTATCAGCTTAAGAACAGAGCACCACACTCATCCACAATCAAAAACATCTATAAATCTCCCAACTATTGCCAGAGTCAGCAAACTCCGGCTTCCAATACTTGCAGACTGGTGGTCACCACACATGTCATATTTCTTATTCTTGTATTTTATAACGCATCTTACAGAATTAAGAGTTCAGCTGTTTTTAGTAGTCGGAAATTTTGACTAAATTTAATATTTATCAGCCTCACTATAACCATGTCCCGCAAGCTACATCATACAAATTTCATGTAATACGGTGCGCACATACACGAATTTCTATTAATACAGTGCAAGCATATAGGGTCAGAATTTCTACCTTGTCCTCGGCGAGCAACGGGAGGTGGAGGAGGATCTCGAGCGGCTCCGTGTCAGCTGCCATCACCACGAACTCTGAAATTCCCCTGTTAAGGGTCTTGGTCGCTGAGGACAAGCAGAGACACACAAATTCAAAATCACACGAACCAAAAAAAAATAACAGAATCAACAAAGGAAGTGCGCAGAAAGGGGATTAGTCACCTTCGTTGGCGCCCTTCTTGAGCTGCTTGTAGTTGGCGGCCTGCTGGACGAGGTCGAGGATCGTCATCGTCAGCTGCGAGTCGGCCAGCGGGTAGGCCTTGGGGTTCACCGTCTCCTGACTCTGCAAACCAACCAACGACAAAAAAGAGTAAGCGACCGGCGTTAAGCTCGCCCGCACGCGACGGGGCTCGATTCGATCCGCTGCGGCGAACCGGGCGGAGAAGATGAGGGAGTAGGGAGAAGGAGGAGGAGGGAGGCGGCTCGCTACCATTTTTGCTCGGCGGGTTGGTCGGCTTGGAGGCGCAGGGAGGAGGCGGCCGCCGCGGCAGGGAAGCTTGGCGCTAGGGTTTTCGGGCGGCGGGTGAATGGAGCTAGGGTTTATCGCGGGCCTGTGTTCCGCCTCATATAGCCCGTCAGGTCGGGGTTTCGACGGCTGCGATTGTCTTCATGATTCTCTTCCTTCCCCTTTTGCGTATTTGTGTCGCTCTCTTTTTCCTTGGCTCCCAAGGGCCGTCAAAGTGGGTAACGACCGTGCGGGCCACCTAGCTGATATTTTGAGTCCCGTTGGGGAAAAAAAAACTAGATACGTGATAGTACAAAGTTGGAGCAAAGTTCCCGAATTTATAATCAAAAAAATGGCATTCTAATTATTTGCCTCCGTTGAAAAAAATTGTGCTGAAATTTGTCTAGAAACCGTAATATCTAAACATGTTTTAGTGTGTAGATACATCTATAATCTACACTATTTAAAAAGGAGGAAGATGTTCCTTATTCTGCCTACCCACCGCCAATACGTCAAATGTTTTGGTCGTTCCTTCGTTTTCCTTTGTCGCGCTTCCTCCCCGTTCGCCCCGCACGGGCCTGAATGGATCAGCCCAACGAAAATAGCCCAGCGCAGGTATCCACCATTCCACCTAAGCGGCCTGGAACCCAAGCGGCAAGACCCGCAAACAGAGGCCCCGTTCCTCTTCTTCCCGAGCGATCCCTCGAGCCCCTCGATCCAAAATCTCGACAAAGAAGTTATGGCTGAGCTACGCCGCCGTCGATCCCTCCAGCCATGGAGGGACGCTTCCCTCCGGTACCAGCCACCGGTCCCCCCATCCATCGACACCTGCGGAGGCGGACGCCGGCGAGAACCGAGCAAGGACAGGTGCGTCCTCGACACCTGCAGCTATCGACATTGCGGAGGCGGACGCCGGCGTGACTTGATGCCACACCCACCCTGACGCCTACCAAGTCCTGATCGGACTTGATGCGCCACCGCCGGTAACCGTCCCACCCTCATGTCCTTCTCCTCTACCAAGGTCTTCGTCGCGCTCAGAACGCAATCCCCGTTTCTCCATTAACTCCCTAGCAAGATATGTGGAAACTATCTGTCATCCCATTATCGTCGCTCTCGCGGTCCTCGTAGCAGCCCTCATCCCATCTCCCGCCCTCCGGTGGCGTCCGGCAAGATCCTCTCGTGCTAACCGAGAAGCCACATAGCTTCTTGGTCAAGGACGACGAGGGATGGCCGGCCTTCTCGCTTGTGCGCCCATGTCGCCCTCTCGCACCGTATCCGGGTCGACGACGATGCCGCGGCCGCCGACGCGAGTAGAAGGACGCCGAGTGCCACTCCCAATGCTGAATCCAAGCTCCGATTTGGCTCTCATGGTTAGGTAATTTTCCCCTTTCGGCCTTGTTCGTTTAATCCTCAGGAGTCATGGCAAATTTTTCCAGCCCACCACAGTTGAGGTCTTAGTTTACTACCGAATCCATCCCGTTCAGAATCGATTGTACTAACTTGGTCTGGAAAAATATCATCCCCATCTAACCACTGGAAGAATTTCCATGGCGCAAGAAAGAGCGAGCAAAGGAACGGCCACCCTCCTGCTCATCGCTCCTCCGCCTCATCTTGCAAGCCTCTTCTTTTCTTTTTGTTTGTTATTTGGTCCCTGACGAAATTATTTCTTTATGCAGGTTAGATTTGTTTCAGAGGTCAGGGTGAGGAGGGGATGAAATGCTTGCCGCGATTCCCATCTCTCCGAATTCAGATGGATTCATATATGCATATTATAAGCCTGCACCATCCCTGTTGTTTGCTTTTCATTGTTCCTTCTCCTCATGAAGGCATCTGCTGTTGTTATTGCAGTGGTGGTACATAGATGACATGTCATATTCTTTAACCCGTGCTTAGAACCAAAGCAAGCAACTGCTTGATATGAAAATAAAGAATTGCCAGGTTAACTAAGCAATTTTATGTATTTAATTGTTAAATTTTCCTAGAAGTATTCGCTCCTTAATTGCACCATGGTATGATCAATCTACACCCAGTTATTTGTTTGCTTTTTTGTATGCCGGCAGTGATTGCACAAGAGTTTCTCTAGGAAACTGACTGTTCATTCCACATCTTGGTTGATTAAGCAAATCCTTCCAAAGGTTGGTGCTGTGTCGATCCCTTAGCTTGTGGGTTTCTCTCTATTTATGAACCAGATAAGTTGTGCTCTTCGTTTTCTGGGCAGTTTAGTAGTGGTTCCATTCTCTCCCCAAAGCTAAATTGCACAGGTTTTATTATTGTTATTAGCAGTGTAGTGCGTCCTTGCAAATCAGACAGTTTTGCATTTTGTTCACCTTTTCTTGATAAGAAGCATATCAAGGCTTCTACTGAATATCAACACAAACGAGTTATGGGCTTTCTCAACTTACAATATTTACAATATTTGTTAGCATAGCAGTGTAAACTGAGCCGTTGAGGACCCAAGCAAAGCATCATAAGGACCACTCATAGTCGCATTATCCCAATTTCTATAAAGACACAATGTTTTACCCATGGTTTTAAAGGCATTGCTTAGGCGTCGCCTAGGCGACGCTTAGGCGTCCAAGCGCTCCCCCTTCGCCTGACTGCCCCATCTAAAAATATTTTCTGTTTTGTGCTTGCTAGGTGCTTGATGAAATTCTGGTACGAGATATGGGTCCATGGAGAACTCCTTCCTCGCCATCGGCCTCCTCTCCGATGCTCGGCTCTAGGTGCACTTGCCATCCGTCAAACAAGCCTGCCATCCATCCATCTTTCCTCGCTGTACCGAACACCCCATCTGCTCCCTTTCCTTCCTCCATCGACGACGCCGCCCAGGCCTCCACCATCCCCAACAGATGCCCCTCCAGCACCAACGAGCTTCTTCTCCACCTCGAGCACCACGGAGATTCCTCCCCTCCCACAAAACTACCGGCGCCCTCCCATGTCGAATCAAGAACTAGGGTTCCCAGTCAAAAATCCTAGACCAATCTACGGATGGCGGCCGGGGCAAAGTTTGGCCGCCAAAGGTGCAGCGTGGGTGTCCGGCAAGGAGGTGGAGACCAGCTGTTCCGAGGCCAAGGCGGTGGTTGAAGGTCATCATATGTTCATAGAAGGTATTTTTGATTGTACATAATAATCTGTCATAAATGCAACTGCATGAAATTGCAAGAGGCGGAGAACTACTCCATGTCTCCATGTTTATCGCTCCAGTTTCTTCTGTCAAGGCATGACACAGCCACCATTGTCTCTAACTAACATATTTTCCATGCTGCATTATTGCGTGTATTAAAATAGTATACCTGATTATTGTTTTCCTTATTTGCCCAAGGAGTATGTCAGCATTTGGATGTGTCATACTCAAAAAATCTCATACAGTATAAAGTTAAACCATTTTTTGTGCAAATTGCTTCCTTTTATTTGTTCAGTCAATATATAGTGTTTCGCACTATATCATGCTTGTTAAATAAATTATTTTCTATACTTTCAGATCGGTTGTGGTGCTGGTAGCATGAATTGTACGAGTTGTCAGAGCCTTTCTCAGAATCACAGGACACCACTCATTTGAGCTATGCTATCAACACAGGTTTGCTTCTTTGAATGGTGATGATGATTGATGTCCATTTCATACAGTTTACACAAAAAAATGTAGGCAGTCCATGCCACAGGATTGAGTTTAATTCTAACCATGACATTCTTGCAATCAAGTATTTTAGAACGTTTCTAAACCATCAAGTGGCTGGGCGGGCTTGTTTTGTCGCGGCTTTGGTAGGTTTACTATGTCGATGGAATGGTTCTCTCTTTCTTATGAGTATTTACTATGTCGCGGCTTTAGAAAAGAATGTTCATGGATGCCTATTCTAAGTGGAACCGAGAAGGACAAAAACCTATTAGTGCTATCAGCCTTCCTGATGACGACACTATCTATACACTATTAGATACTCTGCAATAATCTTTGCAACCTGTCTACGCCGTTGCAACCTTATGAAAATATTCTAATATATCTGAAATATGAAAGTTCAAACCGCTCTATATGCTACTACCGAATCTGTTGATTGTCTTTTGTTTGGTCAAGCCACCAGTTATTCCTGGGGTCATATCATTGTTGTCATTTTGAGCAGATCCTTGCTGGGAGGTTGGTCAGATATCTCACCCTTGCAGAATTTTTCAGCTGTACTTACGCAAAAGAGAGGCCACCCCTGATCATATTTAGAGGGGTAATACTGTTCACATTCTTGTCGAAAATCATGGTAACACGATAAGTGCTTCCAAAAGAGAACACAGTAATTGTCAAATAATCATTTTTGGAATCATGGTTATCCTGAAAAGATATGAGTTATCTTGTTATTTTGCAGTCTTGCAGGCAACTCAAAGTGTATGTACCTCTTTATTTATAGTCCCACTCCCTATGTTGTTTGTCTTCTGCGAAATGGAAGTTGCATCTCTACTGCATCCATTGTCACGTGTTTGGAGAAGTAAATGTCTTGGCTGTGAAAATTATAGAAGGAATAAGCTATATAATCCGTCTAATATTGTCAGGATTAATTGGGTGAAATGCAGGAACTAGATGATTGTGTGTCTATGTAATGGCGGAACGACAATACAGGTGAAGCTGAGCTAAGTAGCTGTTGTTAAAGGAGAAGAATGATTATGTGAGTAAGAGAGAGACTGTGTGATGGTGTAAACAGTAGAGGTGAAGCTAAGCTGGCGTAGAATTATCTTAGGATTTTAAATATTATGCTTGCTTTTAAATTTTAAGATCTTCTAATATCTTTTTCATGACTGTTTTTAATTGATTATTTTGAAATATAATCATCATTATCTCAACAAATTGCATCATGCAAATTCTGTAATGACGTAAGTCATGTGTGGTGTGTGGATGTTGAACTTGACGAAATATAGGACGAGAGATATTTTCTTAATATTTTTGAACATGTATTTACTTAGGTAATAGGATACTTATTATGTATGAAATTATTGTTGTAAAAGACAACTCTACCTACTACTTATTAGTTATTACTACTATTTTTCGGATTCACATGATATATTTCAAAACAATATTTATTTATTCAAGCTAAAATAGAGTGAAACATGAAAGAAATTAGTAACTCAAATTTGAAAAGAAGTCGCTTGTTTGTGGATCGTGCGATTTTATGCACACGTTTAGGCCATATAACTTATTTATTTAAGTAGCTAATTAAATCACTCGGGTAAAAGGTAAAATAATAATAATTTGATTAAAGACAAGTAGGATTTCAAAGACATGTGTTATTATATTTATAAATATTAAACTGTTGTTTGAACTAATCAGGAAAAAAGTATTCCTTCAGTTATGATGGTCCAGAACACAGGTATGAGACTTACCGCGAAAGAGTAAGAAGAAAACCTACAACCACATAGATGCATAACAATAATGTCCTTTATTGCGTTCAATATTATCATGTTGTAGTACATTATGATATCTTGGATTTGTTTTAAATTTTTATAGTAAGTAGTGAATTATATATGTGCATTGAGAAATAAAATTTTAAGATCCCGTTGCAACGCACGGGCATTTATACTAGTTTAGAAAAAGTTAAAGGCTTATTTTAGGATGAGCTAATTACATCTCGGCTACAACAACTTGCACCTCATGTGCAAATTAGTACATTAAGTTGCATACTGGGAAGCCGGAGTACATCAACTTGTAAATTCGAATCAGATCAGTACCAGCCTATCGGGCTCTGCCACGTGTGATGACACGGTCACGATTGGAAACTGCTCTGGTCTCAGAAATCTTTGACAAACTGATACGTCTCCGACGTATCGATAATTTCTTATGTTCCATGCTACTTTATTGATGATATCTACATGTTTTATACACATTATATGTCATTATTATGCGTTTTCCGGAACTAACCTATTGACGAGATGCCGAAAGGCCAGTTGCTGTTTTCTGCTATTTTTGGTTTCAGAAATCCTAGTAAAGAAATATTTTCGGAATCGGACGAAATAAAGACCGAGGACCTTATAATTCCCGGAAGCTTCCAGAGCACCGGAGAAAGACGAGAGGCGAGCCAGGGGGCCCCACACCACACCCCGGCGCGGCCCAGGGGGGGCGCCCCCCTGTGGTGTGGGCAGCCCGTGGCCCCTCCGACTCCCTCTCTTCGCCTATTTAATCGTCTCTGACCTAAAAACACCGACGGAGAAGACGAGACCCGAGAAAACCTTCCAGAGCCGCCGCCATCGCGAAATCAAGATTCGGGGGACAAAGTCTCGTTCCGGCACCTCGCCGGACGGGGAATTGCCCCCGGAGTCATCTCCACCGCCGTCTCCACCGCCATCTTCACCGCCATCGCTGTCTCCATGATGAGGAGGGAGTAATTCACCCCGGGGCTGAGGGCTCTACCGTAGCTATGTGGTTAATCTCTCTCTCCGTACTCCAATACAATGATCTCATGAGCTGCTTTACATGATTGAGATCCATATGATGAGCTTTGTATCGCTACTAGTTGTGTGCTACTCATGTGATGTTATTAAAGTAGTCTATTCCTCCTGCATGGTGTAAAGGTGATTAGTGTGTGCACCGGGTGGTTCTTGTCGTAGGCTATGATCATGATCTCTTGTAGATCGTGGAGTTAATTGTCATTATGATAGTGTTGATGTGATCTATTCCTCCTTCATAGTGTAATGTGGACAGTGCGTGCGCTATGTTAGTTCTTGGTTTATTTTGCAATGATCTATTATGCTCTAAGGTTACTTAAACATGAATATCGAATGTTGTGGAGCTTGTTAACTCCGGCATTGAGGGTTCGTGTAATCCTACGCAACGAATGATGTTCATTATCAAACAAGAGTGTATGTAGCACATATGAGAAGAAGTATTTATTATGCGATCAATGTTGAGAGTGTCCACTAGTAAAAGTATGATCCCTAGGCCTTGTTTCCAATACTGAAAACACCGTTTATTTATCGTTACGTTGCATGTTTACTCGCTGCCATATTTTATTCAGATTGCTATTACCACTCATATACATCCATACTACTTGTATTTCACTATCTCTTCGCCGAACTAGTGCACCTATACATCCGACAAGTGTATTAGGTGTGTTGGGGACACAAGAGACTTCTTGCTTTGTGGTTGCGGGGTTGCATGAGAGGGATATCTTTGACCTCTTCCTCCCCGAGTTCGATAAACCTTGGGTAATCCACTTAAGGGAAACTTGCTCGCTGTTCTACAAACCTCTCGCTCTTGGAGGCCCAACACTGTCTACAAGAATAGAAGCACCCGTAGACATCAAGCACTTTTTCACGGCGCCGTTGCGGGGAGGAAAGGTAAAAGGCACTCATACTTCGGTTCCAGGTAACAGTACTTTTCTGGCGCCATTGTGTGTGTGCTCGAAGCTATTTCCTTTAGACTCTGCAATTGCATCTTTTTGTTTCTTGTTTTTATTTTTCACTAGTTAGGCATAATGGAAAACAACAAAAAAATTAGTGAGCTTTTTAATCTTTTTCCTGATTTAGAATTGTTTGATACAAAAATTAAAAAACCTATGGAACCTTATTTACATGATAATAGCAATGTTATTAGTATGAATGCGATTACTGGCTAATGCTATGAAGAAGTCTAAGCTTGGGAAGCTAGTTTACATAAAAATAATCTTTTTTGCTCCTCCAGCTTTAGAAGAAATATTTTGCTCGATGATGCTTTATCTCCCATATGCGATAACTCTAATGATGCTTCGATATTTTAAATCCACCTGCTGAAAGTATTCCGTATAAAATACCTATGGAAATTATTGAACGTGTTATGGATAACCGCTATGAAGGGGATGGAACTGTCCATCCTAGGAATCATTCTATCGTTTTTGCATGAATTATGCGGGTTATTCAAGTGTGCGAGTATTTCAATGGATGAAGTTAGAAAGAAATTATTTGTTATGTCGCTATCCGGTGAAGCGGCGCATTGGTATAAACTATTGAAGGACAGAGCGCTCTCTTGATTGGAAGGATATTGTGCCTCTATTTTATTCCAAGTTCTATCCTCCAAGTGAAATTCACAAAGATCGAAACCATATATATAATTTTTGGCCTCATGATGGAGAGAGTATTGCCCAAGCATGGGAGAGATTGAAGACTTTAATGCTCAAATGCCCCAATCATGAGCTTCCAGGTAATATCATCATTGATAATTTCTATGCAAGACTTTCTTTTCAAGATAAGACCTTGCTGGATACTACTTGTTCTGGATCATTCACGAACAATAAAGAAGAGTTTAAAAGGGACCTTCTTGATCGGATTAAGGAGAACGCTGAAGATTGGGAGAACGACAAAGGTAAAGAGTCAGGTATAAATTATGATTATGAATGCATTGAAACTTTCATGGATAGTGGTAAATTTCGAAATATGAGTGCTAATTATGGTCTTGACTCTCAAGTTGCTGCAAATCTTTATAAAGCTTTTGCTTCTCACATTGAATTGCCTAGGAAGAATTTTGATAAGTATCATGAACCTTTTAAAGACGCTTGCATGAAGAATGAAATTGTTGTTAATGATTGCAATAAGCGTGCTCAAACTCCTAAGAATGCTATTTCCTATAAGCATGTTAATTTTTGTGGAATACATAGACCTTGTGGAATTAATCAAATAGAAGATGAATATTGTATCCATCACAGAAATGAAAAAACTAGAAAGTGGTCTAGAGCTCTAGATGATCTTGGAGAAAAAGTGTGTGCCCTCTATCCTTTTATTTGTGAACTTTGCCATAGAGTTGGTCATTTTAATTTTCAATGCTCCTCCAATGATAATTCGAACCCCATGAGTGCTGCAAATTTGTATTGTGATGATGAAATAATTCCTAATCAGCATGATGAACTTACCTTATTTTTGAAGTGTGAAGAACTGTCGAGAAAAATCTCTTTGTTACAAATAAGTGATCTTGATATTGATGATGTCCTGCATGGGTGTTTTTCTTATTGCATTAATAATAGCCATACAAATACTTACATACAAAATATTTTAGAAGATGACACCTTGCCAAAATATGATAGGACCGTTGTGTGTTTTCAATTAATTAATGAAAAGGAAGGATCCTCCCAAGTTTCTTCTATTGTTTCTAAAAGTAAATCAGGTTATGCGGACAAGCCACCCTTCAAGCCTCTTCCTCCTAAAGAAGGAAGCGAGGAGAGGGAAGAAGAGAAGAAGAAGAAGAAGAAGAAGAAGGGAACGAAGAAGAAGAAGAAGAAGAAGAAGAAGAAGAAGAAGGAGAATAAAAAGAAAGAGGTAACGGCGTATCCCCGCGTGAATGAGATAACGCTAGGTAACCGTAAGTATGTTGCTCCTAATGATTATTGTGATAATGAATCTGAATACGATGATCTTCCTATGCCCTTTACATACATTAGCGATCATGATTTGAATGAGCATACTACTTTTGATATTACAAATCTCACGGGAAACTAATTCTGAAGATGATAATAATTGCCATAGTGTCGGTACTATCCATGCTTCCTCCTATAATGATATAGAAAGCTCTAAGCTTGGGGAAGAGGTGTTTGAAAATCCTTTTGCTACTTGGTCATTATGTTCTTGATACACCTCCTTCTAATAACAATGATGGTATGGTCATAGATAAACCGACTGTGAAAGATAACTATTCTATTTCTTATGATGACACCTGTGCCTCCGATCTTTGATGATTATTATAAAGAATGCTATGATATAGGTTATAACTATCCTTATGAAACTTGTCATAGTCATGATTGGATTACCAAAAACAATTCTTTTAATATGCAACTTGTTTACCATGTTCAAATTCTTGATAATAATCTTGCTCCAATTACTATTAATGAGAATAACTCTTCTTATGCCAAAATTAATGATACTTCTATGCATATGAACCATGATAAGAATGTTTTAAGTGACGGGTATATGGTGGATTTCATCAATGATGCTACTGAAAGTTATTATGAGAGAGGGAAATATGGTTATATGCATCTTAATAATATTAAGTTTCCCCTCTTTATGTTGAGAATCTTTAAGTTACTCGTGTTTTATCCTCTTATGCTTGTCACTTTGCTCTTCGTGAATTCATTTGTGTATAAGATTCTTCTGCATAGGAAGCATGTTAGGCTCAAATGTGTTTTGAATTGCCTCTTGAAGCTCTCTTTTGCTTCAAATACTATTTCTTACGGGAGCATCACCAAAATTGCTGAGCCCATCTTAATGGCTATAAAGAAAGAACTTCTTGGGAGATAACCCATGTGTTTATTTTGCTACAGTACTTTTATTTTGTATTTGAGTCTTGGAAGTTGTTTACTACTGTAGCAACCTCTCCTTATCATGTTTTTTTGCCAAGTAAAGTTTCTATGCTAAAGTTGATGTTATATTTGGGATCGCTGCGCAGAAACAGCATTGCTGTCTGTCACGAATCTGGGAACAGGCCTCTGTAGAAAATTCAAAAAAATCTGCCAATTTACGAGCGTGATCCTCAGATATGTACGCAACTTTCATTAGTTTTGAGTTTTTCCATTTGAGCAAGTCTGGTGCCAGCTTTAAATTCGTCTTTACGGACTGTTCTGTTTTTGACAGATTCTGCCTTTTATTTCGCATTGCCGCTTTTGTTAAGTTGAATGAGTTTCTTTGTTCCATTAACTTTCAGAAGTTTTATGCAATGTCCAGAAGTGAAAAGAATGTTTGTGTCACCTCTGAACATGTGAATTTTTGATTATGCACTAACCCTCTAATGAGTTTGCTTGAAGTTTGGTGTGAAGGAAGTTTTCAAGGGTCAAGAGAGGAGGATGATATACTACGATCAAGAAGAATAAAAAGTCTAAGCTTGGGGATGCCCCGGTGGTTCATCCCTGCATATTTCAAGAAGACCCAAGCATCTAAGCTTGGGGATGCCCAAGGCATCCCCTTCTTCATCGACAAAGTATCAGGTTCCTTCTCTTGAAACTATATTTTTATTCGGTCACATCTTATGTACTTTAATTGGAGCGTCTGTATGTTTTTGTTTTTGTTTGAATAAATGATTGTTTGGGAGAGAGACACGCTCCGCTGGTTCGTATGAACACATGTGTTCTTAGCTTTTAATTTTCATGGCGAAGGTTGAAACTGCTTCGTTAATTGTTATATGATTGGAAAAGGGAAATGCTACATGTAGTAATTGGCGTAATGTCTTGAATAATGTGATACTTGGCAATTGTTGTGCTCATATAGATCTTGTTTAAGCTCTTGCATCATGTACCTTGTACCCATTAATGAATAATTACATAGAGCTTGTTAAAATTTGGTTTGCATGATTGGTCTCTCTAAGTCTAGATATTTTCTGGTTGAGGTGTTTGAACAACAAGGAGACGATGTAAAGTCTTATAATGCTTACAATATGTTTATATGTGAGTCTTGCTGCACCATTTTATACTTGAGTTTGCTTCAAATAACCTTGCTAGCCTAAACCTTGTATAGAGAGGGAATACTTCTCATGCATCCAAATACTTGAGCCAATATTCATGCCATTTGTGTCCACCATACCTACCTACTACATGGTATTTCTCCGCCATTCCAAAGTAAATTGCTTGAGTGCTACCTTTAAACAAATTCAAAAGTTATTACCTCTTATTTGTGTCAATGTTTTATAGCTCATGAGGAAATATGTGGTGTTTATCTTTCAATCTTGTTGGGCAACTTTCACCAATGGACTAGTGGCTTCATCCGCTTATCCAATAATTTTGCAAAAAGAGCTGGCAATGGGATTCCCAGTCCCAAATTAATTAACAAAAATAGACACTCCTCCATGGTATGTGATTGTTGGACGGCACCCGAAGGATTCGGTTAGCCATGGCTTGAGAAAGCAAAGGTGGGGAGGAGTGTCATCATAATAAAACTAAAATTAAAAGGCACTCCTTCGTGGTATGAGATTGTTGGCGAGGCACCCGAGGATTCGGTTAGCCATGGTTTGTGAAAGAAAGGTTGGAAGGAGTGCCACCCAAAAATAAAATAAAATGGGAGCCGCTCTTTGAAGGTTTGTTTGGCAAGGGGGTTAGAGTACCCGCTACCATTCGTTGACAACAACAAACACCTCTCAAAACTTTACTTTTATGCTCTCTATATGTTTTCAAAATCAAAGCTCTAGCACAAATATAGCAATCGATGCTTTCCTCTTTGAAGGGCCATTCTTTTACTTTATTGTTGAGTCAGTTTACCTTTTCTTTCTATCTTAGAAGCAAACACTTGTGTAAATTGTGTGCATTGATTCTTACATGTTTACCTATTGCACTTGTTATATTACTTTGTGTTGACAATTATCCACGAGATATACATGTTAAAGTTGGAAGCAACCGCTGAAACTTATATCTTCCTTTGTGTTGTTTCAAAGCTTTCTACTAAGAATTTATTGCTTATGAGTTAACTCTTATGCAAGACTTATTGATGCTTGTCTTGAAAGTATTATTCATGAAAAGTCTTTGTTATATGATTCATTTGTTTACTCATTATCTTCATCATTGCTTCAAATCTCTCGCATTCATCTCATGTGCTTTACAATAGTATGATCAAGGTTATGATGGCATGTCACTTAAGAAATTATCATTGTTATCGTTTTACCTCGCTCGGGACGAAGCAGTAACTAAGCTTGGGGATGCTGATACGTCTCCGACGTATCGATAATTTCTTATGTTCCATGCTACTTTATTGATGATATCTACATGTTTTATACACATTATATGTCATTATTATGCGTTTTCCGGAACTAACCTATTGACGAGATGCCGAAAGGCCGCTGTCGTTTTCTGCTGTTTTTGGTTTCAGAAATCCTAGTAAAGAAATATTTTCGGAATCGGACGAAATAAAGACCGAGGACCTTATAATTCCCGGAAGCTTCCAGAGCACCGGAGAAAGACGAGAGGGGAGCCAGGGGGCCCCACACCACACCCCGGCGCGGCCCGGGGGGCGCCCCACTGTGGTGTGGGCAGCCCGTGGCCCCTCCGACTCCCTCTCTTCGCCTATTTAATCGTCTCTGACCTAAAAACACCGACGGAGAAGACGAGACCCGAGAAAACCTTCCAGAGCCGCCGCCATCGCGAAATCAAGATTCGGGGGACAGAAGTCTCTGTTCCGGCACGCCGCCGGGACGGGGAATTGCCCCCGGAGTCATCTCCACCGCCGTCTCCACCGCCATCTTCACCGCCATCGCTGTCTCCATGATGAGGAGGGAGTAATTCACCCCCGGGGCTGAGGGCTCTACCGTACTATGTGGTTAATCTCTCTCTCTCTCTGTACTCCAATACAATGATCTCATGAACTGCTTTACATGATTGAGATCCATATGATGAGCTTTGTATCGCTACTAGTTGTGTGCTACTCATGTGATGTTATTAAAGTAGTCTATTCCTCCTGCATGGTGTAAAGGTGATTAGTGTGTGCACCGGGTGGTTCTTGTCGTAGGCTATGATCATGATCTCTTGTAGATCGTGGAGTTAATTGTCATTATTGTAAGGGTATTTTACCCTTATCCATTATTTTGGTAACAATGACACCGTGCTAGTGTATTTGGACTAATACATGACTGCAAGATTATTCCCAGGTATTAGCCAAAGAGGTATAAAGGTGTATCAATGGAAGAAGAAGGCAATGGAGACCCCCCAATTCGACGAAAGAATCAACAGGATTTTCTCGTGTCCGGCCGGTCATCGGCCCGGCCGGACCGGCCCGGCACCGGCCAGCCCCGGTCCGAACCGGCTCCGGCGCTTGTGCCATCGGGCAGGATCCAGTAAAGGAGGGAAGCCCTCCAGTCGTCGCCCGGTCCCCAGCCCGGTTTGGACCGGCGTATCCGGTCAAGGGCCCGGTCGGACCGGGCTGCCGACCGGCTGCCCCGGCACCAACCGGATTCCGCGCTTGTGCCATCCGGGCGCATTCCAGTAAGCCAAGAAGCTCCTCCGGTCAAGCTCCGGTCCCTGCTCCGGTTGAAACCGGCCGGCCCGGTCGTGAGCCCGGTCTGACCGGACTGTGCACCGGACGGCCCGGCGCCAAACCCGGTCAACCGGCTTCCTCGAAGAAAATCTGATGTGGCAAGTTGTCCAACGGCCAGATTTTGAAGACCACTATAAATACCCCTTCTTCTACCTTGGAAGGGTTAGGCACTACACTACAAGCTGTTCTTGAGCTCCTTCTTCCATGCTCCATTGTTAGAAACACCAAAAGCCTCAGATCTCCCTCCTCCTCCACCCAAACTCAAATCCCTCCGGGGAAACGATAGAGGAGGACCCGATCTACCGTTCTACCAAGCCAAATCTTATTCCCCCTTGTATTCATCAAGAAGCTTGCTTCCTAGGGTTCCTTGGAAACCCTAGGTGGGCAAGAGGAGTCCGGAAGCATCCGAGCCGTGGATCTGCTCCGGGCAAGATTGTGAAGGTTTGGAGGCTACCTCAAAGTCTACCACAAGTGAGAGAGCTATTCCTTCGTGGGATAGGCTCCGGAGAATAGGGTGAGCCTTCGTGGCGCGGGGAATCCTTCGTGGGACCTCCACTCCTCCAAACGTGACGTACCTTGTTGCAAAGCAAGGGAACACGGGAATACATCCTCGTCTCCGCGTGCTATCGGTTATCTCTAACCGAACTCCTTACTTGTGATTTAATCGCTCGTGAGAGCCTTCGTGCTCGAGTTAGTTGTATCCTCATATAGGTTGCTTCACCTAGTTTGCATTAGGCTCACCTTTATATTCCGCAAAGCCTAATATTGCAAAGAAAGAATTAAAATCCGTAGAAAACTATTTACCCCCCTGTAGGTTTACCATCTCTATACTTTCAATTGGTATCAGAGCCTGGACTCTTTTTAAGGGCTTCACCGCCTTAAGAGTGAGATGGAAAAACTATTCGAGGGTCTAGATGATGACTCTAACCTTTCGGTTAAAGAAATGAAATCTAGACTCTTGGCATATGATGCCGAGAGGAAGAAAAAGGAGGATGAACTACAAAGCCAAATGGCAGTAAATGTCCGTCATGCTTAAGAACCTAACTACCGGAGGAGCTCCTAGTGGGGCTTCGGGTTCTAAGGAATCCTACCGTGAAGTTAACCATGACTATCCTAGAAACACTTCACCCATGCCTCATATAAACCATAGTGGGACCGTTCCCCATTTTGATGGAACTCACTTTCCACATTGGAAATCTTCTATGGAATCTCATATTCGCATGCTGCAAGTGTGGAGCTATGGGAGATCATTCTTCATGGATACCGGGAGCCACAAGATCCCGTTCGGTTGACCTCCACCGAGTTCTACAACCGTCAACTCAATGCATCCGCACGTGACAAGATTAGAAGTGGCATCAACCGCAAGCTTCTAGATCAAGTTGATGACATTGTCTCCGCTAAAGAGTTGTGGGATCGAATCGTAGTACTCCAAGAGGGAACCGATTTGATCCAATCATCTCTCTATGAGACCGCAAAGCAAGAGGCCTACCAGTTCATGATTCGAGATGGAGAATCCGTATTCGATGCCTATGCTAGGCTTGGTGCTCGAAAGTAAGGATCAAGGGACTTGGTGGTGAGAAGTACAATGACGGATTCGAGATGAACGAAGCCTTCATAAAATCCAAGGTCATTGCTATGATTGCCGTCAAACAAGAAGACACCAACATTGGACTCCACTTGCAAATCATGACCAAGAGTGCCGATCTCAACTCCGATGATCTTGTCTCCTATGTGGTCTGCCAATGAAAACATGGCCAAAGCCGGAAAGAGGCTCAAGGCAATGAACCGTGTTGATGAAGCCTCACACAACCATGAAGCGTCACACAACCTTGCTCTCAAGGCTAGAGCTGACCATGGAGGAGAAGAAGCATATGAAATTGAGGAAGATGAGGAGATGACCTCAACTAGTGACATCGCTACCGACTTTGCCTTCTTTGCTAAGAAGTACAAGGGAAAGTTGCCAATGCTCCTCAATGACAAGAAGAAGAAGAGAACTTGCTACAATTGTGATGAAGAGAGCCACTTTGCAAATGAGTGCCCTTATGAGAAAAGGGTAGACAAGCCAAAGTTCATCAAAGGGGTCAAGCCAAGATTGAAGCCAAACCCAATCAATGACCGATACAAGAAGAACAAGGGAAGAGCATTTGTTGGGGCCGAGTACTTGTCCGATGAAGAAGAGGAAGATGAGGAGAAGGAGGCCGGAGTGGCCGGCTTGGCTTTCTCTAAGCCCGGGTCACTCTTCACATATGACTACTCCAAGGATTACTCCACGGAGAATGATGTTGGCTCTTCCTTTATGGCAAGAGTAACTCAAGATGATGACTCCGACGACTCTTCCTCATCTACAACCATTGGCTCTTGTCTTATGGCAAGAGAAACCAAGGTAATGGAACCCCCACCTTCTTTGTCTAGTGTCCTTGACAATGAAGCTGAAAATCAAGATGAATTAACTGTGCTTAAGGAACTTTACAATGTTAGATGCACCCTTCGTGGTGAAGCTCTTGTCAAATTTGATTTCTTGATGGACTCTCTCAAAGAAAAGGATGAGTCCATTGAGGAATTAGAATATCATTTGAATGATAAGGAAAGGAGATTCAATCTCCTAAGACAAGAGCTAAAAACCGAAAGGTGCATATCCCAAGGTCTTAAGCAACAAATTGAAACTTATGAACTAGATAAAGTTAAGGACCTTGAAACTATTAAAAGGGCTCAATTATTGACCCAAGAGCTTAATGCATCAAAGGAGGAACTTGAAGTTGCTCATGCTTCTCTCACTAGGGATCTTGACCACCTTGAAAGAGCTAACAAGCTTGTCAAGGATGAGCTCAAGAAACTTGGAAAGAACCATGACCTACTCCAAGAATCCTACTCTAAAGCTCTTGAATCAATGAATGATTCTATTGTTGATAAAAATGTTGCTAGTTCCTCCACCACCTTTACTAGCGAGCATGCTAAGCTTGTTGCGGAACATGTTCGTTTACAAGAGGAACTATCTTTGCATGTTGAGACCAATACATATCTTGAATCTTTGGTAACCAAATATGGTCTCAACTATTATCCTAATGAATCGGCTTGTGAGCAAGCAACTACTCTTGAGGAGAATGTTAGGTTGAAGAAAGAACTTGCCAAGTTCACCACAACCAAGAGTAAGATGGGATTGGATGATCTTTTGAGTAAGCAAAGGTCAAACAATCAAAAGTATGGTCTTGGGTATACTCCCAAGCCTTACAAGAAGAACAACTACAAGAAAGAGAAGCCCGCTCAAGAAAAGAACAAGAAGGTCACTAATGTTGGCAAAGCCCCAAAGGGCAAAGCCACTAGTGGTGACCGCACGGGGCCAAACAATCACTATGCTTTATTTGTTGATTATTATGGTGATGTTTATGCTAACTATGTTGGTCCTCGTAATGGCTATGCTTATAGAGGGTACTCGATTTGGGTACCAAAAGATCTTGTTGCCATGACTAGGGAACCCATTAATCAATGGGTTCCTAAATCCTCTACTTGATTTTGTAGGGGTATTCCTCCGGTGGTCCAAAATGGGTGTTTGATAGTGGATGCACCAATCATATGACCGGAGGAAGAGGTGTGCTTGACCAATTCATTGAAGATATTAACAAGAAGTCAAGCATTACCTTTGGTGACAACTCAAAGGGAAAGGTACTTGGGTATGGCAAGGTGGCAATCTCTAAGGACTTGTGCCTTGAGACGGTCATGCTTGTTGAACACCTTGGTTATAACTTGCTTTCTATATATCATCTTGCCGATGCCGGTTACAATTCATATTTTACTAAGTATTATGTGCAAGTCTTTAGGAGTGACAATCTCAAATTGGTCCTTGTTGGATATGTGGAGAACAACCTTTACGTGGTTGACCTCTCGAAAGAGAGCCCATCTCCCTCCACATGTCTAATGGCGGCCAAGCATGACGAAGGTTGGTTGTGGCATCGCCGCCTTGGTCATGTTAACATGAGGAATCTTAAACAACTCCTAAAGGGCGAGCACATTGTTGGACTAACCGACATTTCTTTTGAGAAAGATCGTGTATGCAGTGCATGTGTAGCGGGAAAACAACTCAAGAAGAAACATCCTATCAAGAGTATCGTCACCACATCTAGGCCTTTGGAGCTCCTTCATTTGGATCTCTTTGGGCCATCACATTATGATACTCTTGGTGGGAGCAAGTATGGACTTGTCATTGTTGATGATTACTCAAGATACTCTTGGGTCTTTCTCCTTAAGTCTAAGGATGAGACCCATAGGGAGTTCATCACCTTCGCCAAGAAAGCTCAACGTACATATGAATCCGAGATCAAGGCGATTAGGACCGACAATGGCACCGAGTTCAAGAACTACACTATGCAAGAGTTTGTTGATGATGAGGGCATCAAGCATGAGTTTTCAGCTCCATATACCCCTCAACAAAATGGTGTTGTTGAAAGGAAGAACCGGACTATCATTGAGATGGCAAGAACCATGTTGAGTGAATTCAACTCACCCCACAACTTTTGGGGAGAAGCCATCTCTACAGACTGTCCACTACTCCAACCGGCTCTTCCTCCGCCCCCTCCACAACAAAACTCCATATGAGCTTCTCACAGTAACAAGCCTAATGTCACGTACATTCGTGTCTTTGGATGCAAATGTCTTGTTAAGAACAATAAAGGGAAGCTTGGTAAATTTGAAACTAGAACTATAGAGGGCATTTTTGTTGGATATGCGGAGAACTCTCACGCCTATAGATACTACAACCGGTCCACTCGGGACTATTGAAGTATCTTGTGACGTGGTGTTCTTGGAGGATAATGGCTCCCAAGTGGAGCAAGTTGTTCCATGTGTTGCGGGTAATGATGATGATCCATCTAGTGCCATCAAGCATATGGGCATTGGACACATCCGGCCCATGGAGGTTCATAATGATGATCAAGATGATGGAGTAGAAGTATCAAGCTCACCTCAAGTTGAGTCTAGCTCAACTCAAGTTGAACCATCAAGTGCAACCCAAGATGTATCCTCCACTCAAGATAAGCCACATCCCGAAGAACAAGAAGAAAGTCCTCAACCCACTGAGCAAGATCATGATGATGATCAAGAAACATCTTCAACTCATGTTCAAGCTCAAGTTGTACCTCATGATCAAGTATTAGCAAGAGATGAATTCATTGATCATGAAGGAACCATTCGGAAGATCAAGGCGGCTACAAGGGCAAGTGACATGAAAGTGGATCTTGTCCTTGGTAGCATCTCCAAAGGAGTGGTAACTCGTAGACACCATGCACTACTTATGACTTATTGTCAACACCATGCTTTTGTGTCTAGTTTTGAGCCACTTAAGGTACATGAAGCCTTGGTTGATCCGGATTGGGTCATTGCCATGCAAGAAGAATTGGAGTGTTTCACCCGCAATGAAGTATGGTCTCTAGTTGAGAGACCCAAGGATCATCGCATCAATGTCATTGGGACCAAATGGGTGTTCAAGAACAAGCAAGATGAGGATGGCATTGTCATTAGAAATAAAGCAAGGTTAGTGGCGCAAGGGTTTGCCCAAATAGAAGGTATGGACTTTGAGGATACCTTTGCGCCGGTAGCCCGTCTTGAAGCTATTCGTCTTTTGCTTGCATTTGCATCTTTCCACAATTTTAAACTATATCAAATGGATGTGAAAAGTGCATTTTTGAATGGTCCTCTAAAAGAAACCGCATATGTAGCTCAACCCCCGAGTTTCGAAGATCCATGCCGACCCAACCATGTGTATTTACTCCATAAGGCACTCTACGGTCTCAAGCAAGCTCCACGTGCTTGGTATGAGTTCCTTAGGGATTTTCTACTACAAGATGGGTTTTGCATGGGTACTGGTCGATTCCACCCTTTTCACCAAGCGGGTTAAAGGGGTGGCTTGTTTATATGTCAAATTTATGTTGATGATATTATATTTGGTGGAACTAACCCCAATCATAACAAAGCTTTTGAGCAATTGATGACTAGGAAATTTGAGATGTCCATGATGGGGGAGTTGAAGTTCTTCCTAGGCTTCCAAGTGAGGCAACTTGCAAAAGGCACCTTCATCTCTCAAGAAAAGTATGTGAAGGACATGCTCAAGAAGTTCAACATGACCAATGCAAGCCCAATGAAGACACCCATGCCCGTAAAGGGGCAACTTGGCTCATGTGACGGTGAGAAGGATGTGGACATAAAGGTATACCGTTCCATGATAGGATCCTTGCTCTACCTTTGTGCCTCTAGGCCGGATATCATGCTAAGTGTAGGGATGTGTGCTCGTTTTCAATCCGCTCCTAAGGAGAGCCATTTGATGGCGGTCAAACGGATTCTAAGATACCTTGTTCTCACTCCTACTCTCGGGCTATGGTATCCAAAGGGGTCAACCTTTGAGCTCATTGGCTACTCGGACTCCGATTGGGCCGGTGATAAGGTTGACCGGAAGTCTACCTCCGGGGCTTGCCAATTTATTGGCCGGTCATTGGTGAGTTGGTCATCCAAGAAACAAAACTCCACCGCTTTATCCACCGCCGAAGCCGAATATATATCCGCGGCATCTTGTTGCACTCAATTGTTATGGATGAAGCAAACCTTGAAAGACTATGGTGTGTCTCTTGGTACGGTGCCTCTTCTATGTGACAATGAAAGTGCAATAAAGATCGCCAATAACCCGGTTCAACATTGTCGCACCAAACATATTGACATTCGACATCACTTCCTACGTGACCATGTTGCCAATAAGGATATTGATCTCACTCATGTGGGAACAACCTACCAATTGGCGGATATTTTCACTAAGCCTTTGGATGAAGCCCGGTTTGTGAACTTGAGAGGAGAACTTGGTATTCTTGATCCTAAAAACTTGGATTGAATCAACTTCTTGCACTATATTCTTGCATTTATCTAACTATCTAGCTTAGAGGCACAGCACATATGGGGATAGTCATCTTACCATGTCTTGGTATGATGCATACCCATGTGTGCAACATAAATAGACCCAATGTCATTATATGGACCCAAGCACGTCTCTTCGAGGTCACATGACATTTGCGCTTTCACATAGGGGGAGTAATCCCCCGCCCCTCATTTAGTCTAAATTGCAACTTGATTTGGATATACAAGGCTAAATGATTTTATTGCAAAAACTACTCCAAAATGACTTATGATTCTTGATATACACTTCGAATCATACCCATTGTTGCTATTCACATCTTATTTGGATTTTCTCTCCAATAGGTATGCCTAGAGAACTTTGTGTTTCCTACCCCATGTCTATGCTCATCTCATCATCATCTATCTATCTATATGTACATGTCATCATTTGAGCACACACACACATTTACACAAAGAATAGGGGCAAAAACGAGGCAAAATTAGAAAATTCTGGGCTGGGCCGGTCCCTGGCCCGGTTGGACCGGGTCCCTGACCGGACGGTCCGGTTGACCGGTCGGCAACCGGAGTCTGGACCGGGTCAGCCGGTCACCAGTCCGGTCTGACCGGATTCCCGACCGGCCGCGCGGCTGATATGTGTTTGAGGGGGTTACCCCTTGGGGTCATCTTCCTCATTCTTCCCCAACTCCCACACCACCATGGCCGGCGCCCTCAGCACCCCCACCAAGATCTAGGCACTTCCCACCACAAGAACTTCCCCAAACTCCACCACACCATAGATCGGGGCCCTTGGCACATCTCCACCGAAGGATTTGGTCCCTCTCCACCTAGTTTGGGAATTTTTGGAGTTCTCGGTTCTCAAGCCCTACCTTGTGTTCTTCTTGCTCCCTTGATCAAGGAGAACAATGTCTTCGGGTAATGTACTCTCCTTTTCTCCCTAACCTCTAGTCCTCCTCACACATTGCAATTCTTGCCAAAATTTGAGGAAATCTTAGGGTTAGGGTTAGGGTTTGCAAGTCCTCATGCCCTTAGAGTGTCTCTCAACACTAAGCACATACTCCACTCTATTGCTATAGCATGTACTCAAGTATTTCGAGTTTTTGCATGAATTTGTGGTAGAAAATCTGGGCAAACATCACAAATCATCATCACCCGGTTCATAGCCCGGTCAACCGGCCGTTCAACCGGCCGGTCCGGCGTGCGGCCCGGTCGTCCGGATTTTCGACCGGCTCGCCCGGTCTGAAGTCCGGTCGGACCGGCCTGTGCGCCGGCCTGCCCAGCTTTTCGCACAATCTCATCAATTCACTTGAATATATGCTATGCTTTCTGGTATTCTCCCTCATTGATGACATGTACACTTATCTCTTTGCTATCCTCGCTCTATTTTGCTGATTCACAGATGATGAATGGACTGCTGAGGACCGTGGCACTGTTGCCAAGCGAGGGAGGCACTCAGAAGTTCCACCACGGCGCCCTTCTGGTCGTGCTCCTCAGACTGCTGGTGGCAGCTCAGCTGGAGGCCACACCAAGAAGTCTGCCCAGAAAAGGAAAGATAAGCACGCTGCACAGGAAGATGATGAGGAATTGCCTGAGTACAATATTGGCGATGTCCATATTGGTGCATGGAAAAGGCTTCGAGAAACCAATCACTATCGCTTTGAGGCTCCCACTTACACCGGGGGCGACAAGTTCTTCTGGACCCAGAGTCAGCAGAGGATGTGGCTTGAGTACTATGACTCCCGTGAGCACATGAAGAATGGCACCATTGTTATGCCCAAGGCTGTCAAGGATGTTATTGAGATGCATGCAGCCACCACATATCGGTTTGTGGTTGAGACTTTGAAGAACATGGGGCTGTATGAGCTTGTATGTCTGACGCCTTCTGATGGATGCTATTGCCCACTCTTGGTAAGGCAATTCCACTGCACTGTGTACTTCCATGATGATCCAGCCCGTACCATGACATGGATGACGGGCAAAGAGAAGTACTCCTGCAACTATCTTGACTTCGTGATGCCCTTGGGTTTGGTGGAGGTCGTGCTCACGGTTTCAAGCTTTACTCTCAGCAGAGGTTCAACAGAGGAGACATTGCTTTCTCGCTATCCTCGGGAGCCCACCGCTCGTCCTCCCACCATATCCGGCATGTTCTACTCCTATCTCCTCGCTTGCCAAGTTATTCGAGAGTCTCTCATTAGCAAGTCAGGCGACACAAGTGAATGCCGAGGATATCACTTGAACTTGATGTACTACTGCAATCCTGAGCACCGGCGACGCATTGATGGATGTGACCTCATCTACTCTGAGCTGAGGAGATGTGTTCGCGACAGGATGACCCCGAACTATGCTCAATACATCCAGCTCCTCATCAACAAGGTTGTGCCTGCTCCTCTCAATACCCATGGTCAACGGGTCAAGATGGAAGCATTCAAGGTTCCTGTCCAAGGTGATAGACCGGATGTCCCCGACATGACACCTCCTGAGCGCCGGTCCAAGGAAAGCCATGACCCTACTAGCTCCCGCTTCACTCGGCGCCCGCAGCATGGTATCTCTAGGCTCTTCTCCTCCATGTGGCAGATGTGCAAGAATTCTAATGATGTTGCACATCAAAGCCTTGCTATGACCCAAGAGACGAGAAGGCGCCGAATGAGTACATGGCCACTCGGAATATCACTTTTCCTCCTCCCGGCCCCGAGTTAGAGCCTCGTCCATGCACCTAACCGGGAGATGCCTCCTCTCACCGATCGGATGTTCCGGAACTTTGATCCTACATGGTACGGCTTTGGCGGTCCTCCTCCTCAGCCTCGCTCGTGTTCCTACCGATGATGAGGATGAAGAAGATGAAGATGCCCTGCTTCGCGTGATGATGGCGAGAGCTCATACTCCGCTGGGCATGAGATCTTTTGATGGGTGCGCTACCATCTCTCCTCTTTTTCTTCGCCTTTTTGGTGTTCCGATGCCAAAGGGGGAGAAGAGAGTAGAGTCTAGGATTCACGGGTTGTTGCCACAAGCCATGGGAGTTGCTTTATTTGGATTTTATATGGCTTGTGCTTGCTTACTTTGAGTTTTTCAAGAACCATTTGCTATTTCCAATAATTCGTGTATGGATGTGTATGGACGACTATTATGTGTGCTATGCTTATGTATATCTTGATATGCACATCTCCATACCATGCTTGTTTCCTAAAGATATTGGGGGAGCTTCTCATATTTCACAAATGGTGCACTTTGCATTCAAACGCAAATTCTCCAAGTGCACACATTATGGGGGAGCTTTCGTAATATCTTATATGGAATCAAGGTTTAGAGCTTATCATAATATCTATTTGTGACTCTAGCTCGGTTTGTCATCGTATACCAAAAAGGGGGAGATTGTAAGGGTATTTTACCCTTATCCATTATTTTGGTAACAATGACACCGTGCTAGTGTATTTGGACTAATACATGACTGCAAGATTATTCCCAGGTATTAGCCAAAGAGGTATAAAGGTGTATCAATGGAAGAAGAAGGCAATGGAGACCCCCCAATTCGACGAAAGAATCAACAGGATTTTCCTGTGTCTGGCCGGTCACTGGCCCGGTCGGACCGGCCCTGGCACCGGCCAGCCCGGTCAGAACCGGCTCCGGCGCTTGTGCCATCCGGGCAGGATCCAGTAAAGGAGGGAAGCCCTCCAGTCGTCGCCCGGTCCCCAGCCCGGTTTGGACCGGCGTATCCGGTCAAGGGCCCGGTCGGACCGGGCTGCCGACCGGCTGCCCCGGCACCAACCGGATTCCGCGCTTGTGCCATCCGGGCGCATTCCAGTAAGCCAAGAAGCTCCTCCGGTCAAGCTCCGGTCCCTGCTCCGATTGAAACCGGCCGGCCCGGTCGTGAGCCCGGTCTGACCGGACTGTGCACCGGACGGCCCGGCGCCAAACCCGGTCAACCGGCTTCCTCGAAGAAAATCTGATGTGGCAAGTTGTCCAACGGCCAGATTTTGAAGACCACTATAAATACCCCTTCTTCTACCTTGGAAGGGTTAGGCACTACACTACAAGCTGTTCTTGAGCTCCTTCTTCCATGCTCCATTGTTAGAAACACCAAAAGCCTCGCATCTCCCTCCTCCTCCACCCAAACTCAAATCCCTCCGGGAAACGATAGAGGAGGACCCGATCTACCGTTCTACCAAGCCAAATCTTATTCCCCCTTGTATTCATCAAGAAGCTTGCTTCCTAGGGTTCCTTGGAAACCCTAGGTGGGCAAGAGGAGTCCGGAAGCATCCGGGCCGTGGATCTGCTCCGGGCAAGATTGTGAAGGTTTGGAGGCTACCTCAAAGTCTACCACAAGTGAGAGAGCTATTCCTTCGTGGGATAGGCTCCGGAGAATAGGGTGAGCCTTCGTGGCGCGGGGAATCCTTCGTGGGACCTCCACTCCTCCAAACGTGACGTACCTTGTTGCAAAGCAAGGGAACACGGGAATACATCCTCGTCTCCGCGTGCTACTCGGTTATCTCTAACCGAACTCCTTACTTGTGATTTAACTGCTCGTGAGAGCCTTCGTGCTCGAGTTAGTTGTATCCTCATATAGGTTGCTTCACCTAGTTTGCATTAGGCTCACCTTTATATTCCACAAAGCCTAATATTGCAAAGAAAGAATTAAAATCTATAGAAACCTATTCACCCCCCCTCTAGGTTTACCATCTCTATACTTTCAATTGGTATCAGAGCCTGGACTCTTTTTAAGGGCTTCACCGCCTTAAGAGTGAGATGGAAAAACTATTCGAGGGTCTAGATGATGACTCTAACCTTTCGGTTAAAGAAATGAAATCTAGACTCTTGGCATATGATGCCGAGAGGAAGAAAAAGGAGGATGAACTACAAAGCCAAATGGCAGAAATGTCTGTCATGCTTAAGAACCTAACTACTGGAGGAGCTCCTAGTGGGGCTTCGGGTTCTAAGGAATCCTACCGTGAAGTTAACCATGACTATCCTAGAAACACTTCACCCATGCCTCATATAAACCATAGTGGGACCGTTCCCCATTTTGATGGAACTCACTTTCCACATTGGAAATCTTCTATGGAATCTCATATTCGCAGTGCTGCAGTGTGGAGCTATGGGAGATCATTCTTCATGGATACCGGGAGCCACAAGATCCCGTTCGGTTGACCTCCACCGAGTTCTACAACCGTCAACTCAATGCATCCGCACGTGACAAGATTAGAAGTGGCATCAACCGCAAGCTTCTAGATCAAGTTGATGACATTGTCTCCGCTAAAGAGTTGTGGGATCGAATCGTAGTACTCCAAGAGGGAACCGATTTGATCCAATCATCTCTCTATGAGACCGCAAAGCAAGAGGCCTACCAGTTCATGATTCGAGATGGAGAATCCGTATTCGATGCCTATGCTAGGCTTGGTGCTCTGAAAGTAAGGATCAAGGGACTTGGTGGTGAGAAGTACAATGACGGATTCGAGATGAACGAAGCCTTCATAAAATCCAAGGTCATTGCTATGATTGCCGTCAAACAAGAAGACACCAACATTGGACTCCACTTGCAAATCATGACCAAGAGTGCCGATCTCAACTCCGATGATCTTGTCTCCTATGTGGCTGCCAATGAAAACATGGCCAAAGCCGGAAAGAGGCTCAAGGCAATGAACCGTGTTGATGAAGCCTCACACAACCATGAAGCGTCACACAACCTTGCTCTCAAGGCTAGAGCTGACCATGGAGGAGAAGAAGCATATGAAATTGAGGAAGATGAGGAGATGACCTCAACTAGTGACATCGCTACCGACTTTGCCTTCTTTGCTAAGAAGTACAAGGGAAAGTTGCCAATGCTCCTCAATGACAAGAAGAAGAAGAGAACTTGCTACAATTGTGATGAAGAGAGCCACTTTGCAAATGAGTGCCCTTATGAGAAAAGGGTAGACAAGCCAAAGTTCATCAAAGGGGTCAAGCCAAGATTGAAGCCAAACCCAATCAATGACCGATACAAGAAGAACAAGGGAAGAGCATTTGTTGGGGCCGAGTACTTGTCCGATGAAGAAGAGGAAGATGAGGAGAAGGAGGCCGGAGTGGCCGGCTTGGCTTTCTCTAAGCCCGGGTCACTCTTCACATATGACTACTCCAAGGATTACTCCACGGAGAATGATGTTGGCTCTTCCTTTATGGCAAGAGTAACTCAAGATGATGACTCCGACGACTCTTCCTCATCTACAACCATTGGCTCTTGTCTTATGGCAAGAGAAACCAAGGTAATGGAACCCCCACCTTCTTTGTCTAGTGTCCTTGACAATGAAGCTGAAAATCAAGATGAATTAACTGTGCTTAAGGAACTTTACAATGTTAGATGCACCCTTCGTGGTGAAGCTCTTGTCAAATTTGATTTCTTGATGGACTCTCTCAAAGAAAAGGATGAGTCCATTGAGGAATTAGAATATCATTTGAATGATAAGGAAAGGAGATTCAATCTCCTAAGACAAGAGCTAAAAACCGAAAGGTGCATATCCCAAGGTCTTAAGCAACAAATTGAAACTTATGAACTAGATAAAGTTAAGGACCTTGAAACTATTAAAAGGGCTCAATTATTGACCCAAGAGCTTAATGCATCAAAGGAGGAACTTGAAGTTGCTCATGCTTCTCTCACTAGGGATCTTGACCACCTTGAAAGAGCTAACAAGCTTGTCAAGGATGAGCTCAAGAAACTTGGAAAGAACCATGACCTACTCCAAGAATCCTACTCTAAAGCTCTTGAATCAATGAATGATTCTATTGTTGATAAAAATGTTGCTAGTTCCTCCACCACCTTTACTAGCGAGCATGCTAAGCTTGTTGCGTAACATGTTCGTTTACAAGAGGAACTATCTTTGCATGTTGAGACCAATACATATCTTGAATCTTTGGTAACCAAATATGGTCTCAACTATTATCCTAATGAATCGGCTTGTGAGCAAGCAACTACTCTTGAGGAGAATGTTAGGTTGAAGAAAGAACTTGCCAAGTTCACCACAACCAAGAGTAAGATGGGATTGGATGATCTTTTGAGTAAGCAAAGGTCAAACAATCAAAAGTATGGTCTTGGGTATACTCCCAAGCCTTACAAGAAGAACAACTACAAGAAAGAGAAGCCCGCTCAAGAAAAGAACAAGAAGGTCACTAATGTTGGCAAAGCCCCAAAGGGCAAAGCCACTAGTGGTGACCGCACGGGGCCAAACAATCACTATGCTTTATTTGTTGATTATTATGGTGATGTTTATGCTAACTATGTTGGTCCTCGTAATGGCTATGCTTATAGAGGGTACTCGATTTGGGTACCAAAAGATCTTGTTGCCATGACTAGGGAACCCATTAATCAATGGGTTCCTAAATCCTCTACTTGATTTTGTAGGGGTATTCCTCCGGTGGTCCAAAATGGGTGTTTGATAGTGGATGCACCAATCATATGACCGGAGGAAGAGGTGTGCTTGACCAATTCATTGAAGATATTAACAAGAAGTCAAGCATTACCTTTGGTGACAACTCAAAGGGAAAGGTACTTGGGTATGGCAAGGTGGCAATCTCTAAGGACTTGTGCCTTGAGACGGTCATGCTTGTTGAACACCTTGGTTATAACTTGCTTTCTATATATCATCTTGCCGATGCCGGTTACAATTCATATTTTACTAAGTATTATGTGCAAGTCTTTAGGAGTGACAATCTCAAATTGGTCCTTGTTGGATATGTGGAGAACAACCTTTACGTGGTTGACCTCTCCAAAGAGAGCCCATCTCCCTCCACATGTCTAATGGCGGCCAAGCATGACGAAGGTTGGTTGTGGCATCGCCGCCTTGGTCATGTTAACATGAGGAATCTTAAACAACTCCTAAAGGGCGAGCACATTGTTGGACTAACCGACATTTCTTTTGAGAAAGATCGTGTATGCGAGTGCATGTGTAGCGGAAAACAACTCAAGAAGAAACATCCTATCAAGAGTATCGTCACCACATCTAGGCCTTTGGAGCTCCTTCATTTGGATCTCTTTGGGCCATCACATTATGATACTCTTGGTGGGAGCAAGTATGGACTTGTCATTGTTGATGATTACTCAAGATACTCTTGGGTCTTTCTCCTTAAGTCTAAGGATGAGACCCATAGGGAGTTCATCACCTTCGCCAAGAAAGCTCAACGTACATATGAATCCGAGATCAAGGCGATTAGGACCGACAATGGCACCGAGTTCAAGAACTACACTATGCAAGAGTTTGTTGATGATGAGGGCATCAAGCATGAGTTTTCAGCTCCATATACCCCTCAACAAAATGGTGTTGTTGAAAGGAAGAACCGGACTATCATTGAGATGGCAAGAACCATGTTGAGTGAATTCAACTCACCCCACAACTTTTGGGGAGAAGCCATCTCTACAAACTCTGTCCACTACTCCAACCGGCTCTTCCTCCGCCCCTCCACAACAAAACTCCATATGAGCTTCTCACAGGTAACAAGCCTAATGTCACGTACATTCGTGTCTTTGGATGCAAATGTCTTGTTAAGAACAATAAAGGGAAGCTTGGTAAATTTGAAACTAGAACTATAGAGGGCATTTTTGTTGGATATGCGGAGAACTCTCACGCCTATAGATACTACAACCGGTCCACTGGGACTATTGAAGTATCTTGTGACGTGGTGTTCTTGGAGGATAATGGCTCCCAAGTGGAGCAAGTTGTTCCATGTGTTGCAGGTAATGATGATGATCCATCTAGTGCCATCAAGCATATGGGCATTGGACACATCCGGCCCATGGAGGTTCATAATGATGATCAAGATGATGGAGTAGAAGTATCAAGCTCACCTCAAGTTGAGTCTAGCTCAACTCAAGTTGAACCATCAAGTGCAACCCAAGATGTATCCTCCACTCAAGATAAGCCACATCCCGAAGAACAAGAAGAAATTCCTCAACCCACTGAGCAAGATCATGATGATGATCAAGAAACATCTTCAACTCATGTTCAAGCTCAAGTTGTACCTCATGATCAAGTATTAGCAAGAGATGAATTCATTGATCATGAAGGAACCATTCGGAAGATCAAGGCGGCTACAAGGGCAAGTGACATGAAAGTGGATCTTGTCCTTGGTAGCATCTCCAAAGGAGTGGTAACTCGTAGACACCATGCACTACTTATGACTTATTGTCAACACCATGCTTTTGTGTCTAGTTTTGAGCCACTTAAGGTACATGAAGCCTTGGTTGATCCGGATTGGGTCATTGCCATGCAAGAAGAATTGGAGTGTTTCACCCGCAATGAAGTATGGTCTCTAGTTGAGAGACCCAAGGATCATCGCATCAATGTCATTGGGACCAAATGGGTGTTCAAGAACAAGCAAGATGAGGATGGCATTGTCATTAGAAATAAAGCAAGGTTAGTGGCGCAAGGGTTTGCCCAAATAGAAGGTATGGACTTTGAGGATACCTTTGCGCCGGTAGCCCGTCTTGAAGCTATTCGTCTTTTGCTTGCATTTGCATCTTTCCACAATTTTAAACTATATCAAATGGATGTGAAAAGTGCATTTTTGAATGGTCCTCTAAAAGAAACCGCATATGTAGCTCAACCCCCGGGTTTCGAAGATCCATGCCGACCCAACCATGTGTATTTACTCCATAAGGCACTCTACGGTCTCAAGCAAGCTCCACGTGCTTGGTATGAGTTCCTTAGGGATTTTCTACTACAAGATGGGTTTTGCATGGGTACGGTCGATTCCACCCTTTTCACCAAGCGGGTTAAAGGGGGTGGCTTGTTTATATGTCAAATTTATGTTGATGATATTATATTTGGTGGAACTAACCCCAATCATAACAAAGCTTTTGAGCAATTGATGACTAGGAAATTTGAGATGTCCATGATGGGGGAGTTGAAGTTCTTCCTAGGCTTCCAAGTGAGGCAACTTGCAAAAGGCACCTTCATCTCTCAAGAAAAGTATGTGAAGGACATGCTCAAGAAGTTCAACATGACCAATGCAAGCCCAATGAAGACACCCATGCCCGTAAAGGGGCAACTTGGCTCATGTGACGGTGAGAAGGATGTGGACATAAAGGTATACCGTTCCATGATAGGATCCTTGCTCTACCTTTGTGCCTCTAGGCCGGATATCATGCTAAGTGTAGGGATGTGTGCTCGTTTTCAATCCGCTCCTAAGGAGAGCCATTTGATGGCGGTCAAACGGATTCTAAGATACCTTGTTCTCACTCCTACTCTCGGGCTATGGTATCCAAAGGGGTCAACCTTTGAGCTCATTGGCTACTCGGACTCCGATTGGGCCGGTGATAAGGTTGACCGGAAGTCTACCTCCGGGCTTGCCAATTTATTGGCCGGTCATTGGTGAGTTGGTCATCCAAGAAACAAAACTCCACCGCTTTATCCACCGCCGAAGCCGAATATATATCCGCGGCATCTTGTTGCACTCAATTGTTATGGATGAAGCAAACCTTGAAAGACTATGGTGTGTCTCTTGGTACGGTGCCTCTTCTATGTGACAATGAAAGTGCAATAAAGATCGCCAATAACCCGGTTCAACATTGTCGCACCAAACATATTGACATTCGCCATCACTTCCTACGTGACCATGTTGCCAATAAGGATATTGATCTCACTCATGTGGGAACAACCTACCAATTGGCGGATATTTTCACTAAGCCTTTGGATGAAGCCCGGTTTGTGAACTTGAGAGGAGAACTTGGTATTCTTGATCCTAAAAACTTGGATTGAATCAACTTCTTGCACTATATTCTTGCATTTATCTAACTATCTAGCTTAGAGGCACATCACATATGGGGATAGTCATCTTACCATGTCTTGGTATGATGCATACCCATGTGTGCAACATAAATAGACCCAATGTCATTATATGGACCCAAGCACGTCTCTTCGAGGTCACATGACATTTGCGCTTTCACATAGGGGGAGTAATCCCCCGCCCCTCATTTAGTCTAAATTGCAACTTGATTTGGATATACAAGGCTAAATGATTTTATTGCAAAAACCACTCCAAAATGACTTATGATTCTTGATATACACTTCGAATCATACCCATTGTTGCTATTCACATCTTATTTGGATTTTCTCTCCAATAGGTATGCCTAGAGAACTTTGTGTTTCCTACCCCATGTCTATGCTCATCTCATCATCATCTATCTATCTATATGTACATGTCATCATTTGAGCACACACACACATTTACACAAAGAATAGGGGCAAAAACGAGGCAAAATTAGAAAATTCTGGGCTGGGCCGGTCCCTGGCCCGGTTGGACCGGGTCCCTGATACAATGATCTCATGAGCTGCTTTACATGATTGAGATCCATATGATGAGCTTTGTATCGCTACTAGTTATGTGCTACTCATGTGATGTTATTAAAGTAGTCTATTCCTCCTACTTGGTGTAAAGGTGACTAGTGTGTGCACCGTGTGGTTCTTGTCGTAGGCTATGATCATGATCTCTTGTAGATTGTGGAGTTAATTATCATTATGATAGTATTGATGTGATCTATTCCTCCTTCATAGTGTAATGTGGACAATGCGTGCGCTATGTTAGTTCTTGGTTTATTTTGCAATGATCTATTATGCTCTAAGGTTACTTAAACATGAATATCGAATGTTGTGGAGCTTGTTAACTCCGACATTGAGGGTTCGTGTAATCCTACGCAACGAATGATGTTCATTATCAAACAAGAGTGTATGTAGCACATATGAGAAGAAGTATTTATTATGCGATCAATGTTGAGAGTGTCCACTAGTAAAAGTATGATCCCTAGGCCTTGTTTCCAATACTGAAAACACCGTTTATTTACTGTTCTGTTGCATGTTTACTCGCTGCTATATTTTATTCAGATTGCTATTACCACTCATATACATCCATACTACTTGTATTTCACTATCTCTTCGCCGAACTAGTGCACCTATACATCTGACAAGTGTATTAGGTGTGTTGGGGACACAAGAGACTTCTTGCTTTGTGGTTGCAGTGGTTGCATGAGAGGGATATCTTTGACCTCTTCCTCCCTGAGTTCGATAAACCTTGGGTAATCCACTTAAGGGAAACTTGCTGCTGTTCTACAAACCTCTGCTCTTGGAGGCCCAACACTGTCTACAAGAATAGAAGCACCCGTAGACATCACAAACCCCCTTACTTATTTTGAACACTATATTCGGGTCCTTGTTGCATTACAACATCTCTACCGGCGGCCCCAATAGCGGCCCCGATAGCAATTTGGGGCCGGGGGCGAAAATGGGCTCGCACTGGGGCGTCCCAAACGGCGCCGGCCAATTTTAGAGCCCAATAGAATCGCCGGCAATCTTGTGCCGGCCCCTTCGCCAAGCGGCATGCTCCGCTCGACGCAGCTGTCGTTCGACGAGGCCGACGTGCTGTACTGGCACCGCATCCCCGTGCCAGTGCAGTTCAAGTTGCCGTACGACTGGCACGTCTCCAACGGCGGCTTCGCCGTGCCGCCGCGAGGACCACAGATGCAGGCCCTCGCTAGGCAACGGCGGGCCGAGATGACGCCGGAGGAAAGGAGCCTCCCGGAGAATGTCGTCGAGAGCCCGTCCTGGGAAGAGCGCTTCGGCCGCGAGCGCGCCGCCGAGGTCGCGCGGATGGACAATCCCTCCGACGGTCGCTTCAACAACGTCGGCCGTCGTGCCTGGTGGTACGGGCACGACATCGACGCCACGCTTCGCGAGTACGGCTACCGTCCACGCGTTAGCGGGCAACGGGAGCCGGTCTACTTCCCGCGGGCGGCGAACATGGTGCCGCCGCCTACCACGCAGAGGACGCCGGAAAGGACCGCAGCATCCGGAACCTCACGCACGGGATCGTCCGCCGCCGGGTGCACGCGCTCGGCCGCGCCCGCACCTCCTTCCGGAGGCGTCGTCATCCGCGACGACGCCAGGCGCACCTCCTCTGCTCCGGTTCGTCGGACGACGAGGTCGGACCGCCGCTCCCGCGTAAGGAGGAGCACGCCCCGCCACTACTTCCACCGGCGAAGAAGACATGGTGGGAGAAGGAGGCCGGACAGTAGAGCATTTTCTAGTTAGTGTTCTGATGAGGTGTATTGATGTAGTATTGCTGTATTTGGTATGAGCTGATGAATAAATGTAAACACTTTTATTGAATAAATATGTGGAGAAATGGAATACCTTTTGCTCAGTACATACGTGGAGAAATTTGAAGAAATTTTCTTGGATAAATCCCATGACTAACGACTGGAAGGATCTGGAACGGGAAAAGACAACCTCAAGGTCCTACTTGCAAAACTTCATATGATGACAGGGTCCACCGTGACACCATTCCAGTCTTTTTTGACTAATCTGATTTGGACTTACAACTTGTTGTACTCCGGCTTCCCAGTTTGCAACTTAATGTACTAATTTGCACATGAGGTACAAGTTGTTGTATCTGGGATGTAATTAGCTTTTTTAGGATATAGGAAGTACAAAAAATGGGATTATTTAATAATCTGTCATGGGAACACGCAATGTTATCATCCAAGAGAGATAAAATAGCCGATATAACATCAAGAGCAGCTACAACACCACACACACCTACTCAATGCCACACGACTTGCAAGTGGCGACGCGAACTCATAGCAACCAATTGAAAAGACTCGCCTTCCTACGCCACCCGCCATGAATCGCAAGGAGGATGGACACACCATTGATGCAGACCCACATTGTGCTGAGTGGCGGGGGCACTTGGTTTATGCTTTTCTGCTATAAAGGCTAAAATTTTACAAGTTGGGCCCCAGCCAACTCAAACACAAGGCCCCCACTCACTTGGGTCCCAAGTTGGTTTTTCGGCTAGGTTCACCCTAGGACACAAAGCTCCAAGAATGTGTCATGATCGATGTTGGAAACCTCGCTCGAATGACTCTGGCTCCATGTAAGCTTAGAAGAGTCGGAGAGTGGACGGTAGGTTTCGACTAAACCGGGTGAAGGTGTCTTCTAAGAAGCATCGGCAATGGTATACATTGTGCCTCGTAGACCCATGCTCTAAGTAACAGGCAACTTCGACTCAATATTTATGCCGCTTTAGGGGCTCCAAGAGCAACCAAGGCAATGCTCCCGGGAACGAGGTTACATCATGGTGCCATTGTTCTGTGATCTGGCGAGCTGGATCTAGCGGAGCCGGGAGGCCAAAAAGATCCTAGGTGGCGCGGTCTAGGAGGGCGCGCCACCCTTGCTCGTTTTCTCCTCGAGCATCCTCGGTCTTTCGTCTTCAACCCTAACTCCGAGTTTTGACCTAGAAATTACAAAAATGTCCCCCAATGCGATCTCAGAAGAGGCGGAGTGGAAACAAAGAAAAATCGAAACAAAGCTATAACCAGCAAAATTGGAGGGGGGAACACCGCCAGAGCCATCCCCGGTTGGATCCCACCCTCTCCAACATCATCATCCTTGTATCCATGATGAATGGGGAGTAGTTCACCTCTCGACTATAGATTTATGGCAGTAGCTTCATCTATCTATCTCTTGTGCTATCATTGTTGAGAACCATATGAGTTACCTTACATGATTACGGTAATATATGTAATTTCTATCTGGCGGATCTTTGTTTTATGAGATGATATTTGAGATTTTGAATTTTCGCAAGAACTTGGAGCGTCTTTTGTTTTGCTTGTGTCTAGTTTTTTTTTAAATCCATGTGACCATCATATTAAGTACCTTACATGCATATGAAAGGGCTGCTGAAATAAACTCTACTACCCTCCAGTAAAAATATGTTGCATGTTATGAAAAGAGAAAGATGAATGCATGGTATCACTAGTTTTAAATGCTTTATTGAATGGTGATTTGCTAAGTGCCTTATTTAGTGCTTCTTCTTAATAGTATATATAGATGTTTAACATTAAGTATCATTGTTTGATGATAAATGAATAGCACAATGAACACTACATGCTTCTAGATCTCTTGCTAGCCAAAAGATGATGAATTCTCACACAAACTTAGAACTGTATCCAGCTGTAATTTGTTCACCCAACATGCTATTTTTTTATGGAGAGACACCTCTAGTGAACTTTGGATCCCGGTTCTATTTCCTTTACTTATAAATTCAACTACAATCCTGATCTGTTTATTTTCTGCAAACATCTCCTTCCATTCGATACGTCTAATCCTTTGTGTTCAGCAAACCGGTGAGATTGACAACCTCACTGTAAGTTGGGGCAAAGTACTTTGGTTGTGTTGTGTGCAGGTTCCACGTTGTTGCTGACGCCGGTAGTGCATCCTGTCACTAGTCAGTTAGCAACATCTTCAGAAGTCATGCATTTCTCCTACTGGTCGATTAAACCTTGGTTTCGTACTGAAAGAAAACTTGTTGTTGTTCTTATCACACCTTTATCTTGGGGTTTCCCAACAGCGTGTCCGCATACGACGAGCACACGCCATCAAGCTGTTTTCTGGCGCCGTTGCCGGGAAGATAGAGGATTTCTGCAAGGGGAGTCTCTCATCTCCAATCTCTTTACTTTTTTATAGTTTACTTTATTTTGTTTTGGTTGCCTTCATTATATTAAAAACACAAAAAAATAGTTTAATTTTATAGTTTTTATTATAGTTGTCTTTATATTAAAAACACAAAAAAATAGTTTTTATTATAGTTGTTATTTTTGTTGCTTAGTTCTAATTTTGCTAAAATGAGTATTCCTTAAGTTGAGGTTCGTTCTTTAAGCAACACGGGGGAGAAAGTTTGAAAGATGCTTGGTATAGAATAAGTAATGCTCATCATAGATGTACTAAAAAAATCTACCATGATCCTCCTTAGAATTTTTTATGTTAGTTTATCTAGCTGGAATAGATATCTTCTGGATACTCTCACTGGGGGTAATTTTCTGGGTGCTCCCGCTTTGGAAGCCTGCAATTTAATTGAAACCTTGGTAAAAATTTCACCTACTAATGTTGTTAAAACTGAGAACACTTTGGAGTATGTTATAGAAAGACTAACCTCCCTAGAGAAAAATTTGCCAAATTGCCTTGGTAATTCTAGCCAAATTAATGAATCCCTAGAAAGTATCAATAAATGAGTCACTATTTTAGAAGCTAGCAATACCCATGATAATATAAATCTTAGGATTGGTAAGCTAGAGGAAGCTATGAAAACTTTAAGTTCAACTTTTTCTTCTCTTAGGTTTAAGAAGGAGAAAGCCTTTGTGGGAAAAGAGCAAAAACTTATGTATGTTCCAAAGGCACCTAAACCAAAACCCCATAATATGTTTAAAATTGATAAAACTTTTAGTACAACTAAGAGTGGCTTACATGTTGAATCATCTCCAGGGGTATCTAAAGTGCCTATTTTGACAAGTTATGTTTTAGAGAAAGTGATTGATCTTGATGCTTCTTCACTTGATAATACTTGATGCTCGCATTTTTACTGCGCCTAGCTGAAAGACGTTAAAGAAAAGCGTTTATGGGAGACAACCCATGTTTTATTTACAATAATTTTTCTTTTTGTTGAGTCTTGGAAGTTATTACCCCTGTAATGACCGTTCCTTATCATTTTTATTTCGTTTTTGTGCCAAGAATAGCCTCTAATAGGAAGAAAGTAATATTTGGGGAAGTTGCTATCCTGAAAACAGATTATGTGTTGTTACCATAAAAATTCGTAAAAATAGCCACAACAAAATTTTGACCTGTCATTTTTTATTCATATGCCCCAGGTTATTATATAACTTTCGTTAGTTTACCACTTTTCGAGATAAGCAACAGAGGATTTTCAAAAAAATTGACCTGCTGTTATGTTTTGACAGATTTTTGCACTATTTGCATTTGTCTCTTAAATCTCTTTCTTTTTTAGTTCTTTTGATCAAAGAGCTTTTTGAATGGTTGCTACAGTAGCTTATGCTTTAATAGATGTTTGATATATGTTAGTATTGAACCCAAGTGGATTTGTTTATTTTAATTGTACTAATGCTGCTAATAAAGAATTGCGTGAAGTTTTTGTATGGAGGAAGTTTTCAAGTGTAGGTAGAGAAGAATGATGTGATGAGATGAAGAATGGACAAAATCTCAAGCTTGAGGATGCCCAAGGTATCCCCTCTTCATCAACAAAGTAACAGGTCATCTCTCTATACGCTATATTTTTATTGTTTCATACGCTATGTGTTGTTCTTGGAGCGTCTTTTTTTTTTGTTTTGTTTTGTTTGCTGTAGCATATGTTGGATCCCGACACATTTGTTTTGGAGAAAGACCCGCTCCTTTGTAATTGCATAGAACGCACTAGTTTTCACTGTTATTGTTCTGCGACTGTTCTATTTTTCTGGTACTGCGTTTAGCTCTTGTTCTTTCACTTGAATTTTGTTCAGAGCACGTTATTATTCTTTATTTGTGTATGATTAGCTCTCTGGTCCATATTGTATTTCATCTCTGAGAGTTATTTCAAATAAGTTGATTGGTGTTGGATACGAGTAAAATATTTCATGACTATAGTGATGCAAAAGGAAGCTTGTCTAGACTGTGGCATAGACTTTGGCATGTCATGTTGGATGTTATTCTTGTCATATGCTTAGTATTTATTGTTTTTAGCATGACTTGTTTCAAATAGCTGAGAGTGCATAATGTGTCATTAAAAGAATCATGTGTTGTTGCTATCATAAAAGTATAGTATTGTGGTATTCTCCTTTGACGCTTTATTGGGTTGACTTGGCACATGCTTAGACCATGTTATGACTATAACCAGTCAACTAAAGCCTCTATGATCATTTCGTTTTTGATTTGTAATATCATTTTATGCTTTGATTGATAATGTTTTGTCGCTATGCATGATTATAGCCATTATTGCTCTCTTAGTTGGCCGCTTCCAGTCTTTTTGCTAGCCTTCACCTGTACTGAGTATGAGCTCTACTCGTGCATCCAACCACCAAAAACCAAACTTGCCAATTGTGTCCACCATATCTACCTATATGTGGTATTTTACCGCCACTCCAAAGTAAATTGTTTGTGTGCTACCTTTAAACCTTAAAAAATTATCACATGTTTTGTGTAAATTATAGCTCATGGGAAAGTAGTCTAAAAACTATTATTGTAAGTATTATATCCTATGCATTTTTAGTTCTTATAAGTTGCTTGTTGTGTGATAACCATGCTGTTATGGGGAACACCATCAATATGCTATTGTTGAATATCATGTGAATTACTATGCATGCTCATCTTGTTTGAAGTAAGGGAGATTTACCATGAGTTGCAAATATTGGAGTATGCGTATTGTTAGAGAGGAACATTGGGCCGCCAACTAAAGCCATATTCACATGGTGGAAGTTTCAGCTGGGCAAAAGTCTAAATATATGTTGTCCTTGTTTTCCCGGTATGGTGTCCAAAAAGTTGAGATTCATCAAAATTGAGAAATCAAATGAGATTCATCTCCTAGGACCTTTGTACAGGAGGCAAGGTGGTACCCCTTTGTGACACTTGGTTAAAACATATGTATGTGATGAAAATCCATGGAAGTCCAACCTAATTAGGACAATGTGTGAGCACTATTGGTATATTATGCATGAGGCAATGAAACTTATAGGAAGTAATTATGCATAAGCCATACTATTTATCACTACCGTTGACATGAGTTGCATCTCTCAAAATAAATATTTTCAACACTCCTATTGCTTTAAAAATAAAAAGCTCTAGCACATGGGTAATCCCTGGTTCCCTCTACGAAGGGTCTTTCTTTTACTTTTATGTTGAGTCTCACCTTCTGTTTTATGCACCAATTAAGAGGGCATAGTTGTCATTCTTAGTGCAATATGCATAGTCCTAAAATTATTATTGATTGATTCATGATTATGCTATTGCTTGCTCTCAAATTATTTGTATCTAGTCACCCTCTAAACTTTGAAGGTGTCCTTGCATTTATGTTTTGCTATTCCATAAGGACATGTTGAGTACCACTTTATTATGTTTACTCTACGGTCATAAACACATAATTGCATTCAATGCACTATTATTTATGATCATTTATTTGAGTTACTCTTCATGTTATAACATAGTTGCTAAGTTCAATTGAATTATATCTATCATAACTATGTTAGAGTACTTAGATCCCAGCTCACAATGTTTTACATGCTTGATCAAAATTGTGTTGGCTTCATGTCACCTCAAAAATTATTTTGTTATCACTTATCTACTCAAGGACGAGCAGGAGTTAAGCTTGGGGATGCTGATACGTCTCAACGTATCTATAATTTTTGATGCTCCATGCTTGTTTTACACCAATTAATATGTGTTTTGTTTACATTTCGTTGCACTTTTACATGATTTCCGGCACTAACCTATTAACAAGATACCATAGTGCCAGTTTCCTGTTTTCTGCTGTTTTTGTATTTCGGAAAAGTTGTACAAGCAATATTCTCGGAATTGGACGAAACAAAAGCTGAAGTCAATATATTACCGAAACGAAGACGAAGTCTGGAGGGGGGGGGGGGGGGCGAAGAGGCGCACCAGGGCGCCCAGACCACCCCTAGGCGCGGGCTGGGCCTGGCCCGCGCCTAGGGTACGTGTGGAGCCACCAGGCGCCCCACCGACCTAAATCCTCTGCCTATTTATACATCTTCTCGGGAAAACTCTGGATACCGGAGCCTCCATCCACGAAAATTTCCATCGCGGCCACCATCGCAGAACCCATCTCGGGGGTTCTGAAGCTCTTTCCGGCACCCTGCCGGAGGGGGAAATCATCGCCGGAGGCATCTATATCGCCATGCCCGCCTCCGAAGTGATGCGTGAGTAGTTCGTCCATGTACTATGGGTCCATAGTAGTAGCTAGATGGTTGTCTTCTCCACTTTGTGCTTCATGTATCAATCTTGTGAGTTGCCCTACATGATCAAGATCATCTTTATGTAATCCTATATATTTGGTTTGCTGGAATCCGATGAATATTGAATACTATGTTGAGATTGATTATATATTCATGTCATATGTTATTTGTGATCTTGCATGTTCTCCGTTGCTAGTAGAAACTCTAGCCAAGTGGACACTTGTGACTCCAAGAGCAGGTATTTATGCTCGATAGTAGATTCATGCATCTAGTTTTCTGGGAGAGTGACTTTATAACTTCTAAGATTGTAGATGTGTTGTTGCTACTAGGGAGAAAACAATGATATTTTATCCAAAGGTAATTCTATTGTTTACTTTACACACATTGCTTAATGCGATAGTCTGTTGCTTGCAATTTTATACTGAAAGGGGTACAGACGATAACCTGAAGGTGGATTATTAGTCATAGGCGCAGTTGGATTACGATCTATGTATTATGTTGTAATGCCTAATACCAAATATCATAGTAATCATCTTGTCATGTATGATCGATGATCGATGTTCTATCAATTGCCCAGTTGTAATGTGTTCATCCAACATGCTATTTATTTATGGAGAGACTCCTCTAGTGAACTTGGACCCCGGTCCTATTTCTTTTACTGATAAATTTAACTGCAATCCTGTTCTTTTTACTTTCTGCGAACATCTCCTTCCATTCGATACGTCTAATTCTTTGTGTCCAGCAAACCGGTGAGATTGACAACCTCACTCTAAGGTGGGGCAAAATAATTTGGTTGTGTTGTGTGCAGGTTCCACGTTGTTGCTGACGCCGGTAGTGCGTCCTGCCACTAGTCAGTCAGCAACACCTTCAGAATTCACGCATTTCTCCTACTGGTTGATTAAACATTAGTTTCGTACTGAGGGAAAACCTGCTTCCGTGCTCATCACACATTCCTCTTAGGGTTCCCCAACAACGTGTCCGCATACGACGAGCACACGCCATCAATCTACCAAGGCGAGTGGGGATCTCGAGAAATAAATCCGGTACAGAACATACGCACACCCATGCGCCTCGTGTGTATAAGTCCGCTCTCAAAGTTTTAGACGTTAGTTTTACAAACGCTTAGCAAAAAGTATGACTCAATTCCAACGGGGTTGAAAATGGGTGAGATGCATAGTTTTATACATCTTAAACCCAAGGTATATTGAGGACATATTTTTCAAATGGATCTAAATCGATGTACTACGTATGATGGATCATTCTTTCCATTTGTTTGTTTTTTATGTTTTCTCTCCGTAACATTGACTGTCGACATTTTTGAAACCTATCGCGATGGTCAGCCAAGACGGTCGCCCGTCAATTGACGTCCGCCGTCAACTGGGCGTCGCTCCAGCCCGGTCTTCTTCGGTTTCTTCAACGGCGGTGCGCCATCGTCGGCGGAGGAAGTACGCGGGCCGCTGAACTTCTTCGACGGCATGGCGTGGAGGCGACGACACGCGGTGGAGTGCGAAATGGTGGGAATGGAGGCGGCGGGGTGGGGAAATGGGGGGGGGGGGGGGGGGGGACATCCTCCTTTTTGGAGGGAAATCCCCACTCTCTCGCCGACAACGCTAGCCCACGATGTTTTTTCCATCTGTCGACGCCCCGCTTGCCCTCCTGTGGGTTGAGAGTGGGCTGGGAGCACCGGCAGCAAAATCGCCTTGTGCCGGACCAAAAACAAATTTGGGGAGAAAGGCCTTGATCGACTAGAACGGAAAAAGATGCAGGCGGGGCGACTGGAAATGGTATCATAGTCGATGCGCCGCTATAGCAGTTGACCTTAAACCAATAGTTTTTTTTTTCCTGCCAGTGCTTCCAATAACGATGTGTTCTGTACTTCTGTAGCTGGAGAAGCAGCACAAGTCTCCGCAGCATATTGTGTTCTGAATAGCAGAATACTATTTCCTCCTGCGAAGATACTTCTTTTCCAGATGAACTTGTGCCCAAGAATTAATAAGGCCATGACAGGGTATCGTAGAAAAGAAAAGGAGGTCATGACGAGATACCTAAGAATATAACCAAACATCGATCTCATTAACTATTGGTCAAATAATCTGATGACTTGTACATGGAAGAGAAGCTTTATTGTAACCAAGCGCTTGTACATGCCTTTTGTACAGAAACAACACGATTTACACAGTACACGAGTTTATGTCATAACCTTACAGCAACATGGGTCTCTACTGACAACAAAGGCACAGCGAGTCCGCACATGTTGGATTGGCAACAAGCAGCTCGCTTGGGCAATATAAAGCCTCCTCCTCAGTGGGATGCGCCATTGGCAGTATCCTTCCTAGCCAACGTCGCGAGATAACCCGCAGCATCCATAACTCTACATGATGGGCAGAACTGAGTCGAAATTATCTGCCGCAAAGAACGACAAGTTCCGAAATGCATCCATGCTATTTTCCATCATCCGATTCCAACTATTGTCACTGTTTCCTAAGATGAAGTCATCAGCTTGGTATCTCACTGGTGGTATATCCAAGTCCAGTGGTTCAAGTGAATCAGCCTGTAAAAAAGGAAGATGAAAATATAAGTATCGGTATAGCTAATCCGGTCAGCAAGCAAAGATAAAAAGTACTGCTAGAGCAATTGTCCAATACCCAGAATATGTCAGCGAGAGACTGATCTTTTGATCCAGAATCATTGTTGTTTTGAGGTGGCGATTTGGGACAAAGTTCATCTATATCTTTGGCATCATCAGCGCGGAGATTGTCAGGAGTCTCTTTTCCAGCCAAGTCCTACAGCATGAGATAAATTGTAACTTAGCAATATCAAAAAGGTAGAAGCTTGTTCAGAACCCCTAAAATGACAAACAACCTCAAGAAAACTTAGAAACCCTTCTGAATTTGAAGAGTGAACTTCATTGTCGCTATCAGGAGGGCTGCTAGCTGAAGTGTTTGAACCTTCTTGCTTCCTAGCTGTGGCCAACTTAAAACTGAACTCATCACACGTTTCTTCTGCACCCCAGATGGTGGAGTGAGATGTATGAGCTGGCTGCTCTGCGGCTTGATAATGAGAGGTATGAAGGGCAACAGCTGCATCAAACGAGTCATAGCTGCAAGGATCAACATGGAAAAGAGCATTTTTGACAGTAGAGGTCGCTTCACAATCCATATTAGCAGCCTTGGATGCTTCTGTAAGCAAGTATCCAACACTGATATCAGTGAGGGTATCTGCCCAGCCTACTTCTGGTAATGCTACATAATTCATTTGTGGATCAACCTGAAGTATAATATAATAACAGATCAGAGATAAAAGATAAAAGATCAACCATAGGATTCTTGTCTTAAAAGTATGCACGAAACAGGAATAGGACCTCAAGGGCTTGGTTTGCAGGAACATTCATGGACTGCTCTTCCTCGGCATTCTTGCCTGTACTAGATGGTGTAGCAAGCAATGCCGACGACCGATCTTTTGGTTTACAAGATGCTTTCTCAGAAGCTAAGTCAATGAGCAACGTGCCATCCTTTTGCAGACAAGCCTCTGAAGAAGATTTGACCTGGATGTCTTCTGGTATCATGCAATTCTCAAAGTGGGTCAACGACATTTCACTTAGTCCTGCTTCAAGCTCAGCTAGGGAAAACCAGCCATACCTAATTGACGAAAAAAGTATACAGCAGTTAGCAACTATACGGTTGGCACTAAAGGTATAGAGGATTACTACTTAATATAGTAACAGAAACCCCATACCTTAATCGGAAAATAGAGGGGCTATTCACCGAACGAAAAACGTCAGCGACTGCAACAGTATCTCGTGTTGTCCACTTCTGATATGTAGCTAAATCCTCTTGATGAGCACAATATGGGAAAAGAACAAGCTCTCCACATCCAATATTTGAGTTGCCCCACTTGCGATTCATATGTTCTAAAACAGAAGACATTCTTTTCCTAGCACTTAATGTGAGCTCCAGATGTGGATTATGATCATCCTGTTAAAGTGCAGATAGAGATGGTATACCAAGCTCAGCTGTTAGAAAATTTCAGAAAAGAACTAAATAGCTCTGTGTGTGCACATCCATAGAATTAGGCAACACTTAATTTCACACCCACTACAGAAAATAGCTTATTCACAACATGAATGGCACAAATAAATTTATTTATGCTTCATGTTTCATATATCATGAACATTTTATCGACTACTGGGATCTCAGAGTTGGGGCTAACAGTTCACCAAATAACCAGTGCTAGCAAAAGGAAACATTACCTTCTCCAATGACTTCCGCGTAGCTTCATTTATTGGAAATAACTGCAGCTTCAGTTTCGAAGGTACTTGTGGATCTGCTTCTTTCATATGATTTGTGCCCACATCTGGCAGTTGTAGAATAAAAATATCAGGAGTTTGCACGAGTTAATCTAGGCCCAGCAATTACATGAGCTACACAACAAACACTAGAAACAATAGTACAGTGATTAAATGAACTACAACACAAACACTAGAAACAATACCATCAACAGTAGACAAGTTATTCGGTGATGAAGCTGGCATTGTTGCATCAACAGTAGATAAGTTATTCGGTGATGAAGCTGGCATTTTTGCATCAACAGTAGATAAGTTACTCGGTGATGAAGCTGGCATTGTTGCATCAACATTAGACAAGTTATTCGGTGATGAAGCTGGCATTGTTGCATCAACATTAGACAAGTTCTGGGTCATCCTGTTGCGTTCAAGCTCCTCTGCTGCATCAGCAACTAAAGAAACACCGGCCATGGCAGCTCTCTCCCATTTCTTATATGCAGCAGATGCACCGACACCACCTACAACACAAGTCATCTGCTCTCAACACTAATGTAAAGGAACATTCAATACTACAGAGTCAAGATTTGTCAAGACATGCAGATTTTGCAAATGATACATAACATGCAAATTTCACACAACGTAGAATGTGTAAGGCTATACAATATCAAATCTCAGATGAAAATAAGTGATCACCTGCTCTTCTTTTTTGTCTCACGGTTCTTGTTGCAGAGAGATCTCCTTTGATTACTCCTGACTTGTTAGAATTTGGCTCTGCGACCCGTTTGAAAAGCGCTCCTTTAGAAGAAGCTACTTTGCTACCATTTTGAGCATCCATGGGCAAGAGTTCTACCGACGAAGATTGATTTCCTGGAGTCTTGCTGAGAATTGGCGCTGAGGATAGGTGTGCCTCCGCTCGTGGACACTTTCTTCTGGTTCTCTTTCTGTCCTTTAGCAGCTGGTTTCCCTATAAATAGAATAGGTTGCATGAGAAACAGAACTAGTCACACGACCTTTATATTGGGATAAGAAACTGAAGACAACAAGCAAGCAGCGATCTAACGGACCAATGCATCCACAAATGATTTGAATCTTCGAGGCTTCAGATGTAGCTTTGAAGCACTGCAGCTAAATTTGTCGAGCAGAGACCACCTGCATTTAGCTCAGTTAATATCTCAGTATTTATCCATGCAATTAAAAGAAATGATGCAGGATCAAATAAAAAGGCGATGATTATTAGCAAGAAACGATGTTCTGTCCCTCTTACACATATACAAAGGCATTTTGTGTGTCGATGTACAAATAACTAGCTCCCTCCTTCTAGTCCCAGGCACTCATTCCCCAATTTTGTTATTATAAAGAGGTTTTTCTTTGTTCTAGCATATTTATTATGCAATGCAGGGAATAAGAGAAACTTCCAAATTGCCATAAATTCATTTTGATTGATTAGTCAGAACATAAAGATGTACAATGGAATAGAGCAACATAACACTAAATATTACAAGGTGTTTACACAATTGCGCTGTTAAGGCCTCACAATTCTAGCTCTAAACACTATAGCCAGAGCTGTAATCTGTGTTGGGGTAAAATATACCACACACATTAAGTAGAAAAGACTATCCAAAGTATGGTAGAAAGATATAGCAAAGCTATTACTATTTTCTATTATGCTACTGAAATGAAAAAAAGAGTAATACATGTTATCACATTAACTGTATATCATCAAGGCTCGTTTAATTACCAGCGGAGCATAGCAGCAATGATATCCTTGGAGTTACGTGCATCAAGTGAGAACTCAGGACCCAGAAGCTTCTTCATACGTCTAACAAGACGATAGTAGTAATGTCTGACCTGTATTTGCAGGCAAATACTGAACCTTCAGGCTAATGGCTTAGTACAATGTATTGTCTAGTTAGTGCATGTTCAGAATTATGCCAGACATGTGATGGTGTAAGAGAATAAGCGACAATAAAGCACCTGTCATCATAGAAAGTTATAAAACCAAATGCAGTATGGCAAAATGCCTCAAGCTGCTCGAGGTGCAGAGTCGTAGCTGAAGCTTGTGCCTTTCAGCTCACCACACAAGAAGCTAAGACACCGAGGTGTGTGCCTCGCAGCCAAACATGGTTAGGGCAGGGAAAAAAGAGGGAAAACTAGGGCAAACGATGCAACACCTGAATAAAAGCTAGTGGCGTGGTGGGGTATTTCAAAATCTCATGATCAGGATTTTGGAGGTTGTCAATCACCACGAAACATAAAAGGGGATATAATTACAAAGTGAAATATGCTGCAGGCGAGGAGGGTGAATGGCTAAAAGTAAAGGGATGAGACTGTCTGCAAGTGAAAGGAGCTCATCCTCATTGGTTTGTTGAGATGATGTGATTCTCCCTCCCTGCAACACCTCCCCAGCTACTGCAAGGGCAACCTAAGCAATAATGGCTTCATACCTTTATGTTAATTAAAGGGAGTGCTATGTCAACGAACAACAAAGGCCTAGCTAATGAATAAAATTTCCCCTATGGCAGTTGCTTCCAGATAAATTGTGTCTACTGAGGTTCTATTTGCCATCAAAATGGGGATCTTTCAGGGCAGTTTGCATACAACCAAAACTTGCAATTCCACATGTATGTTCCCTCTCTCCCAAATTTCTAATTAGTTATGCACAGCCTTCAAAATCACACGAACATATTGGTGGAAGATGAGGTTACCTGATCCTTGTTTTTGCTCTGGACACGGAGAGTTATCTTCTCAAAATTCTACAAAAAAAACAAAGAGAAGATGTTAGCCATCTGCCAAATCTGCCAAAGTAACATTGCATCCAGAAGGTATAATCTTACTTTTCCTACTTGGCGCAGAGCATTGAAGAAACTCTCTTCCTCTTGGCGTGTCCAAGCGGCCCATTTCCGTGGCGTCTTTTTTTCTACCGAAATGGACATATAGATCAGGAAAATCTAGCCCTAGCAAGGGAGGAGTTGAGGAGAAAAGTTTGGGGGAAAAGCGAACCAGGCTTCTGCTCCTCGGGGTCGGATTCCGAGGGCGGAGTGTCTTCTGGCGAATCAACAGGCTGAGGGGGTGGACTCATCTCTTCGGAGACCTCCTTCTCCATGACATTCGCGGCGCAAATATCTCGTAGTTTGTCTGCTTGGATTTCACGCGACAGAGAGAAAATCGAATATTCAGGAAACAGCAGAACAGATCGAAGAATTTCAGAGACTAAGAGAAGGGAAGGGACTAACCTTGGTTGCCGATCGGAGAGGCCCGCCGGCGGATTCCGATTTGAGAGGAGAAAAATCTACAGTTTGAAGGAAATTTTGAGATTGGGGAGTTAGGGATTTGGAGGAATTTGGGGGAAAATTGAGCAATGAAAGATGAATGCAATCGGTGAAAGAGGGATCTGCCGCCACCTGTCCCTCCTTTTCGAACGAACGGCTAATATTACACCCTGGTACGGACCCGAACAACCTACGACGTCACGCCTGGTATTAGACGCTCGGCCGGTCGGTCCGTCCGTGTCTTTGCAAGACCACGAATTTTGCCGTGGTATGGTATTCCTATTGTTGGCTTTTTGGGACAAAAAAGGAGGGGGAAATACACATGTGCCCTTCTTTATCCAAAGGGGAATATCCAAGTCTAAACTTTCTAAAGTTGCTTTCAAGAGGCAACTGGTTAAGATCGATTCTAAAAAACGAATCCCTCTAGTTAGGGTTTCCTGTCCTCGCGGTGACTCCGTTGACGTTGAGAAAATTTATCCTTCCACCGTCTCTTCACTATGCAGATTTCCATGTTTCCACCAAAATCCGCACAATAATGATCGTAAGACATCCATTAAATATAAGGTGCACGTCGAAACATGCATGCTATCCGGGTGGAATTGTCACAAGTAGTGACATCACAATAGTTCACGGCAGAATCAACAAAAGAACATATTGTAAAATCCCAAATTTGCAACATTCTAAAGCATGCACTCCACCATCATCATGGTTTTGTGCATTTAAAACCCTAAGAAAGTATAAATTCACAAAGTGCAAAAAGGAAAATCAATAAGACACTTTATAGGCTTATAGACCATCTCTGCTTTTAAATTTATTTTGAAAAGTGAGTGGTGCCAAAGTGTTCCTTTTGGGATTGGCAACACGCTGATATTTTTTTCCAAATTTTTCTAACGTACTTTGGTCCTAGTTTGTTTTAATTTTGAATTCAAAGTATATAGAAAGAAAAAATAGAAAAAAGATACAATAAAACGAACTAAAAGGAAAAGGGACACGGGGTGACGATTCGGCCCATGGCAAGAAGGAGCCCATGGCCCAACCGAAGCGGACCCGAACATATCTCCCTTTACTCTCTCCCCTCTCGCTGATAGGTGGGCCCCATGCGGCGCCATGTCGTCGTTGTCCACATCCCTTCCCAAATCTCGCACGGCGACACCGCGCCCCGCTAATATTGGCCGCGTTTAATCCCCGCGATTTCTTGTCTGTCTTGACAACCCGTCGCACCTATAAATATTGCCTCACTCTCCTCTTTCACCTCACTCAGGTTCCTCCCTTGCTCGGCACACGAACACATCATCATGTACCATCGACGCCGAGCGCGATACACGGCAGCACGCGCCGCGGGAGGCTCGCCGGAAGCGCGGTACACAAGACAGTCTGGCGGTCGCTTTTGTAGACCCGAAACCCCGCTCTCCAGGGAGAGACCCTGTCAGGGTGTGTGATGAGGGTGCTCCTCGACAATGCCCTCCGATTGGGGCTTAGGGTTGATGGAATCCTATAGGCTGACACGAGACATCGGTTAACAGACAAGCGGGAAAAGCGATTTACCCAGGTTCAGGACCCTCGATGAGGTAACACCCCTACGTCCTGCCTGTCTGATCTTGATTATGAAAATATCGGGTTACAATGGGGTGCCGAAGGTTTCGGCTGTGTTCTCGTCGAGATACTAAGTGCTATGATGACCTAGCTCTGGACTTACGGTGGCTAAGGTCGCTAAGATTAATTGTGTCCCTCGGCAGCCTCTCTCCTGGCCCTTATAAAGGAGGCTAGGTCTCAAGAGATCTACACGAGTACGACTAGGTTTACAAGAGACCTAGTCCTAAACTTTCCCTGTTTGATTAATCTTCGCCTTGGTCGTCAAGGAATCTCCTTCGGCACCGACCCAGTGGCCCAACTTGCCTTCGGTTGTCTTCATGGGCCTCCAGCTGGGCTACACGGGATAGGTCAATTCCAGTTACCCGAAGGATAATGCCCACGTCAGTAGTCCCCGAGTGTCTAGCCGAAGGAACTTCGGGTAGAGACTAAAACATGCCTCCGCTGAAGGTTCTTCTCTCGATAGTTCTTGTCCATCTTGTATTGGCTTCGTCTTCTTTTATCGGGTGCGCGTGCAGCGCTCTCGATGGAAGTAGCCCCCGAGTCTAGATACGGATGCTTGCATTCCATGTGTAGACTCAAGTTGTACTACTCGAATGTTTTCTTCTGCCGAAGTTTCTTGCGAGTCTTCATAAACCATCCGATAAATTCATATCGAGGCTCGTGTTTTCCCAATAAGATTTAATGCGTAAATGATAGTGAGTAACGTGCCCAGCTTTTGCTGATTAACTGTCGTTGACAAAACAACGTTACCCTACACAGAATCAAGTCCCCGGGCATCATCCTGGAGTTCAGAAAACTTTTATCGGGTGCGTCCCTGCGCTCCCGATGGGAGTAGCCCCCGAGTCTAGACACGGGCGCTTGTGACCGGGTGCAGACTTGAGCCGAACATACTGTTCTTTTCTTCAAGTGCTTCTTCATGCTCTTCTTCGTGCAAAATTCTTCGAATCCATGTTTATCGGGTGCGCGTCCTGCGCTCCCGATGGGAGTAGCCCCCGAGTCTAGGCGCGGATGCTTGCAATCCGTGCGTAGACTCAAGTTGACCACTCGACAATTTTGTTCCTTTGATTGACAAGACATGACCTGACGGGCCCACCCTAGTTCTGCGCGGGCAGTTTTTAGGAAATGACCAGTGCACGCGCATTGACCGAGGTGCCTCCTAGATTTCCGCACATCGTGGGAATAATGGGCCGCCGGTTCCGTTTCCTGTAGAGCGACACGTGTACGATCAGATCTCATCCACCTCCCACGATGGCTTTAAGGTTATGGCCACGATCTCCAGCGGTCTCGCGGTATAAATATAGTGCCTTTGCCATTTTCACTTTTTACGCCTCTGTACTACTCATCTTCCTCCCAGCTTTTCTCTGCTCATCTGTTCCTTTCCTCAAAAGCTCCTGACGCCATGGGCAAGAAGAAGAGCACCAGCGCCTCAGGCTCCTCCAAGGTCAGTCGTGACTAGGGCGCCTCCACCATCACCAGTCGCGAGGTGAACAAGCTACGCACGCTTGGCTTCATCTCCTCATCCGATGATGACATTCGTCTTCCAGGTCCTTCCTCTTGCCCAAATCCTCCAAAAGGTTTTACCGTCATGTTTGTAGCCTTTCTTTTTCGTGGGCTTTCGCTTCCTGCCCACGAATTTGTTCGTTCTCTTCTGTTTTTCTATGGGATCCAGCTCTGGCAGCTGACCCCAAACTCCATCCTTCACCTTTCCATTTTCATCACCGTTTGCGAGGCTTTTCTTGGCATTGATCCCCACTGGGGTCTTTGGAGGAAAATCTTCTACGTCAAACGTCATAACGACAACCATGCCCCCCCCCCGTCATTGGCGGTGTTGGTTTTGTTGTTAGGAAAGAGGTTGACTACCCCAATTTCCCAATGAAAGAATCCGTCCAGGGCTGGCGCCACAAATGGTTTTACCTGCGAGACACCCCGGTGCCTGGGCGGCGTTCCAACCTTCCCCCCTTCGAGGATGTCTTAGTGGCTCAGCCGAAGAAATCCTGGCGAAACGCCATGTCTCCCGAAGAAAGCGCTCTAGCTGACAATTTGTTCGAGCAAGTTGTTGACTTGAAGAACGCGGGAGGCTTAACGATGTGCGGCACTGAAGTAGTTTCAGTGTTCCTGAAACTTCGGGTGCAGCCACTGATGTCCCGCCCTCATCAGCTGTGGATGTACACTGGAGAAGGCGACAAGTCGAGAGTAAGCTCTGTCGACCTGACAAATGATGAACTTCACGACGAAGTACGTCGCCTCACCCACTACAGCATGAGGGACACCATTGCCCTGACTTCGGCTCGCTCTCCATATGATTTATCACACCTTCCAGCCGAGGTAATTCTTTGCTTTTATTGCTAGGAGCTTGTTTCACTCCAACTTTCCACTGATTTTCTCTTGTCAACAGGCTTCTACCATGGTCCGATGTTATCCTCCCACACCCGAAAGCGGTGTGGAGCCAGAGGATGACGATGATTCGGAAGAGACTGGGGACGCTCATCATGCCCTTGAGGACAGCGATGTCCAAGAGGAAGAAGCCCCCGAGGACGATGCCCTTACCAGGAGCAGGCGACGTAGGAGGATAAACGATGAACTGATCACGACGGCTGAATCGAGTCCCAGCGGGCGAGATGATGATGCCGATAAAGCTGCGTCGCCTCCCCCCGCTCCAAAAAGTTCGGCAAACCTCTTCGCTGTCGAAGATGACTTAGACCTGTAAGTAGTCGCTTGTCCTTTGTAACTTGCTTCCTTTATTCTGTATGATTAACATCATTGTTCTGCCAAAAGCTCTGACGATGAGATTCCTCTCGCAAAGAGAGCTAAGTTTTCTTCTGGAAGACCCGAATCAGGCAAGGAGTCAAATCCTTCGCCTGCCAAACGAACACCGCCCACAAGGACGACTGTGGAAAAGATCCCAGTGTCGAAGGTCATCCCTTCTGGCGATTTCTCCACTCCATCAACTGCTCGCGATCATGTAAGTGATTTATCCAGCTTGGTTTCTCTTTTTTATGACGGATTTTAGCGTTCGACTGAAATTTCTCGGCTTCTTTGCTCTGCAGCCAATTTATGACACAGTTGACGCTGTGGCGGATTTTGCTGAGCAGTTGATGTCTACGTGTGCTTCTATTCTTGTAGACAGTGTTGGGCCTCCAAGAGCAGAGGTTTGTAGAACAGCAGCAAGTTTCCCTTAAGTGAATCACCCAAGGTTTATCGAACTCAGGGAGGTAGAGGTCAAAGATATTCCTCTCAAGCAACCCTGCAATTAAGATACAAGAAGTCTCTTGTGTCCCCAACACACCTAATACACTTGTCGGATGTATAGGTGCACTAGTTCGGCGAAGAGATAGTGAAATACAAGTAATATGGATGATTGTAAGTAGTAATTGCAATCTGAAATAAAAATGGAAGCAAACAAACATGCAGCAGAACTTGTTGAAAACGGTGTTTCAATGCTTAGAAACAAGGCCTAGGGATCATACTTTCACTAGTGAACACTCTCAACAATGATCACGTAATAAATAAATAACTTCTCCTCACTTGTGCTACTTTCGAACACTCTCTTGTTGGATAACAAACACCATTCATTGTGTAGGGCTACAAGAGCACACCTCAAGCCGGAGTAAACAAGCTCCAGAACATCCGGAGTTCATATTAAAGTAACCTCTAGAGTGCATAATAGACCGTTGCAATTTAGACCGAGTACTAACATAGCATACACACTGTCACCAATAGCTATGAAAGGGGGAATAGATCACATCAATCTATCATAGTAATAGTTAACTTCATAATCTACAAGAGATTACAATCACAACCTACGCCAAGTACTACATGATGCACACACTGTCACCTTTACATCATGGAGGAGGAATAGACTACTTTAATAACATCACTAGAGTAGCACATAGATTAATAGTGATACAAAGCTCATGATCACATAAAGATCACACCATGGGAGAGAGAGATGAACCACATAGCTACCGGTAGAGCCCTCAGCCTCGGGGGAGAACTACTCCCTCCTCATCATGGGAGTCAGCAGCGGCGATGAAGATAGCGGTGGTGTCGATGGAGATGGATTCCGGGGGCAATTCCCCGTCCCGGCGGCGTGCCGGAACAGAGACTTCTGTCCCCCGAACTTGGCTTCGCGATGGCGGCGGCTGCGTAACTTTTCCCGTATCGTGGCTTGATGTTTTAGGGTTTTCGCGACGGAGATAATATATAGGCGGAAGGGCAGCCTCGGAGGGGTCCCGAGGGACCCACACCATAGGGGGGCGCGCCCCCCCTTGGCCGCGCCGCCATGTGGGGTGGGCCCCCCTGGGCCCCCCTCTGTCCCCTCTCCGGCTCCCTGTGTCCGTCTCGGCAAAATAAGAGGTATGACTTTTGTTTCGTCTAATTCCGAGAATATTTCATGTGTAAGATTTCTGGAACCAAAAACAGCAGAAAACAGGAACTGGCACTTCGGCATCTTGTTAATAGGTTAGTTCCGGAAAATGCATAAAAATGATATAAAGTATGAACAAAACATGTAGGTATTATCATAAAACTAGCATGGAACATCAGAAATTATAGATACGTTGGAGACGTATCAAGCATCCCCAAGCTTAGTTCCTACTCGCCCTCGAGTAGGTAAACGATAAAAAGGATAATTTCTAAGTGACATGCTACCAACACAATCTTGATCAACATTATTGTAAAGCATATGAGATGAATGAAGTGATTCGAAACAATGGTTTGCTAACAAAAAGATAATGACTAAACAACTGAATCATATAGCAAAAACTTTTCATGAATAGTACTTTCAAGACAAGCATCAAAAAGACTTGCATAAGAGGTAACTCATAAAGCAATAGATTCAAAGTAAGAGGTTTCGAAGCAACACAAAGGATGATTAAGTTTCAGCAATTGCTTTCAACTTGTAACATGTATATCCCATGGATAATTGTCAACATAAAGTAATATAACAAGTGCAGTAAGTAAACATGTAAGAATCAATGAACACAGTTGATAAAAGTGTTTGCTTCTAAGATAGAAAGAAGTAGGTAAACTGACTCAACATAAAGTAAAAGAAAGGCCCTTCGCAGAGGGAAGCAGGAATTACTCATGTGCTAGAGCTTTTTATTTTGAAAACATGGAAACAATTTTGTCAACGGTAGTAATAATTCATATGTGTTATGCATAAAACTTCCTACAAGTTGCAAGCCTCATGCATCGAATACCAATAGTGCCCGCACCTTGTCCTAATTAGCTCGGATTGCCATGGATTATCATTGCATTACATATATTTCAACCAAGTGTCACAAAGGGGTACCTCTATGCCACCTGTACAAAGGTCCAAGGAGATAGATCGCATTTGATTTCTCATTTTTGATAGATCTCAACTTGAGGACACCCATACCGGGATAACATAGAAAACATATAATGGACTCCTCTTTAATGCTTAAGCATTCAACAGCAAATAGTATTCTCATAAGAGATTGAGGATTAATGTCCAAACTGAAAACTTCCACCATGATACATGGCTTTGGTTGGCGGCCTAATGTTCTTCTCTAACAATATGCATACTCAAACCATTTAATCATGATAAATCACCCTTAATTCAGACAAGACGAACATGCATAGCAACTCACATGATATTCAACAAAGGTGTAAAAAGTTGATGGCGTCCCCAGAAACATGGTTACCGCTCAACAAGCAACTTATAAGAACTAAGATACATAGCAACATATTCATCACCACAATAGTTTTTAAGCTATTTTCCCATGAGCTATGTATTGTAAAGACAAGGAATGAAATTTTAAAGGTAGCATGCAAGCAGTTTACTTTGGAATGGTAGAAAAATACCACATATAGGTAGTTATGGTGGACACAAATGGCATGGGTTTTGGCTCAAGGTTTTTGGATGCACGAGAAGCATTTCCTCTCAGTACAAGGCTTTGGCTAGCAAGGTTGTTTGAAGCAAACACAAGTATGAACAGGTACAGCAAAACTTACACAAGAACATATTGCAAGCATTATAAGACTCTACACTGTCTTCCTTGTTGTTCAAACACTTTTACCAGAAAATATCTAGACCTTAGAGAGACCAATCATGCAAACCAAATTTCAACAAGCTCTACGGTAGTTTTCCACTAATAGATTTAAACTACATGATGCAAGAGCTTAAACATGATCTATGAGAGCTCAAAACAATTGCCAAGTATCAAATTATTCAAGATAATATACCATTTACTACATGAAGCATTTTCTGTTTCCAACCAAATAGCAATCAACGAAGCAGTTTTCAGCCTTCGCCATGAACATTAAAGCAAAACTAAGAACACCAGTGTTCAATATGAAAAAGCGGAGCGTGTCTCTCTCCAATACAATGATTGTTGGGATCCGAATTTATTCAAACATAAACAAAAATAAAAGCAAATAGACGCTCCAAGTAAAGCACATAAGATGTGACGGAATAAAAATATAGTTTCAGTAGAAGTGACCTGATAAGTTGTCGATGAAGAAGGGGATGCCTTGGGCATCCCCAAGCTTAGATGCTTGAGTCTTGTTGAAATATGCAGGGATGAACCACGGGGGCATCCTCAAGCTTAGGCTCTTCACTCTTCTTGATCACACCATATCATCCTCCTCTCTTGATCCTTGAAAACTTCCTCCACACCAAACTCAAAGCAATCTCATTAGAGGGTTAGTGCATAGTAAAAATTCACATGTTCAGCAAGGACACAATCATTACCAACACTTCTGGACATTACTCAAAGCTACTGAAATTTAATGGAGCAAAGAAATCCAATCAAACACAGTAAAAGAGGCAATGCGAAATAAAAGGCAGAATCTGTCAAAACAGAACAGTCCGTAAAGACGAATTTTTCTGAGGCACTTAACTTGCTCAGATGGAAAAACTCAAAACTAATGAAAGTTGCGTACATATCTGAGGATCATGCATGAATTTTCGCTGATTTTTTTGATTCTTCTACAGAGAGAAAAACGCGAATTCGTGTCAGACAACAAATCTGTTTCTGCGCAGAAATCCAAATCTAGCATCAACTTTTTATTAGAGACTTTACTTGGCACAAAAACGAAATAAAAATGATAAGGAGAGGTTGCTATAGTAGTAACAACTTCTAAGACACAACAAAACAGTAGCAAAATAAAAACATGGGTTATCTCCCAAGAAGTGCTTTCTTTATAGCCATTAAGATGGGCTCAGTAATTTTAATGATGCTCTCGCGAGAAATAAGAGTTGAAGCAAAAGAGAGCATTAAGAAGCAAGTTCAAAACACTTTTAAGCCTAACCCACTTCCTATGAAAATGAATCTTGAAACAAGTACTGAAAGCACATAGCAACAAGCATAAAAAGGCAACACAAGTTCAACTTCAAGATTCTCAACATAAAGAGGGGAAACTTAATATTATTAAGATGCATATAACCATGTTTCCCTCTCTCACAATAACTTTCAGTAGCATCATTAACAAACTCAAAAATATAACTATCACATGAAACATTCTTATCATGAGCTATATGCATAAAATTATTACTCTCCACATAAGCATAGTCATTACTATTAGTTGTAGTGGGAGCAAATTCAATAAAATAGCTATCATTATTCTCATCACCATAATCATCATATATAGGAGGCATATTGTAATCATAATTAATCATCTCCTCAATAGTGGGTGGACCGAAAATATGATAGTCATCATTGTAATCATCATATATAGGAGGTAAAGTATCATCAAAGTAAATTTTCTCCTCCATGCTTGGGGGACTAAAAATATCATGCTCCTCAAAATCAGCTTCCCCAAGCTTAAATTCTTCCATAGAATTAGCAATAATAGTGTTCAAAGAGTTCATGCTAATAACATTGCTACAACTATTTTGCAAACAAAGTTCCATGGGTTTTTTAATTCTCTCTTCAAAACCTCATGTCCTAACTCAAGATAAATACTATAAAGATCTCTAATATTTTTGTTGTTTTCCATTAAGCCTAACTAGTGAAATAAAAACAAGAAACAAAAAGATATAATTGCAAAATCTAAAGGAGATAGCTTCGAGCACTCACACACCGGCAACAGTGCTAGGAAATAGCTTAGTAGTCGGAGGATGTGAATACCTTTTACCTTACCTCCCCGCAACGGCGCCTGGAAAATAGCTTGATGTCTACGTGTGCTTCTATTCTTGTAGACGAGTGTTGGGCCTCCAAGAGCGAGAGGTTTGTAGAACGGCGAGCAAGTTTCCCTTAAGTGAATCACCCAAGGTTTATCGAACTCGGGGAGGTAGAGGTCAAAGATATTCCTCTCAAGCAACCCCGCAATTAAGATACAAGAAGTCTCTTGTGTCCCCAACACACCTAATACACTTGTCGGATGTATAGGTGCACTAGTTCGGCGAAGAGATAGTGAAATACAAGTAATATGGATGATTGTAAGTAGTAATTGCAATCTGAAATAAAAATGGAAGCAAACAAACATGCGGCAGAACTTGTTGAAAACGGTGTTTCAATGCTTAGAAACAAGGCCTAGGGATCATACTTTCACTAGTGAACACTCTCAACAATGATCACGTAATAAATAAATAACTTCTCCTCACTTGTGCTACTTTCGAACACTCTCTTGTTGGATAACAAACACCATTCATTGTGTAGGGCTACAAGAGCACACCTCAAGCCGGAGTAAACAAGCTCCAGAACATCCGGAGTTCATATTAAAGTAACCTCTAGAGTGCATAATAGACCGTTGCAATTTAGACCGAGTACTAACATAGCATACACACTGTCACCAATAGCTATGAAAGGGGGAATAGATCACATCAATCTATCATAGTAATAGTTAACTTCATAATCTACAAGAGATTACAATCACAACCTACGCCAAGTACTACATGATGCACACACTTGTCACCTTTACATCATGGAGGAGGAATAGACTACTTTAATAACATCACTAGAGTAGCACATAGATTAATAGTGATACAAAGCTCATGATCACATAAAGATCACACCATGGGAGAGAGAGATGAACCACATAGCTACCGGTAGAGCCCTCAGCCTCGGGGAGAACTACTCCCTCCTCATCATGGGAGTCGGCGGCGGCGATGAAGATAGCGGTGGTGTCGATGGAGATGGATTCCGGGGGCAATTCCCCGTCCCGGCGGCGTGCCGGAACAGAGACTTCTGTCCCCCGAAACTTGTCTTCGCGATGACGGCGGCTGCGTAACTTTTCTCGTCTCGTGGCTGGATGTTTTAGGGTTTTCGCGACGGAGGTAATATATAGGCGGAAGGGCAGCCTCGGAGGGGTCCCGAGGGACCCACACCATAGGGGGGCGCCCCCCTGGCCGCGCCGCCATGTTGGGTGGGCCCCCTGGGCCCCCCTCTGGCCCCTCTCCGGCTCCTTGTTTCCGTCTCGGCAAAATAAGAGGTATGACTTTTGTTTCGTCTAATTCCGAGAATATTTCATGTGTAAGATTTCTGGAACCAAAAACAGCAGAAAACAGGAACTGGCACTTCGGCATCTTGTTAATAGGTTAGTTCCGGAAAATGCATAAAAATGATATAAAGTATGAACAAAACATGTAGGTATTGTCATAAAACTAGCATGGAACATCATAAATTATAGATACGTTGGATACGTATCAGCAGTTCACTTGCCTGGAATCTAAAAATGCTCAACTTCTGAAGACCGTCAAGACTTCGGCTGATCAAGTTCTGGAAGCCAACAGGCTCGCTACCAATGCCCAGAACGAGAACACTTTGCTGAAGGATGTGTTGAAGAAGTTGAAGCAAAAGATGAAGGATGAGCAAGATGCTAGACGCAAGGCTGCAGCTGCTGCTGATGAAAAGGAAGGCGTCCTCCGTGAATCTATTGCGAATTTTATGAGTAAGTTCCTTCGAATACGTTTGTGTTTAGTACTTTTCCCTTCAAGTTGCTTATCCACCTCCTTTCAGGCGCTGCCGATATAAACATCGACCGAGCCCGCAAGCTTCGGGAAGACTCTATGTCTGATGCCATATCACTTGCTGCTGAATCCAATGTCCAAGTTCTTGGAATTCTGCAAAAGACTAAGGGAGCACTATCGAGGTTGTACTCGATTTTCCCAAAGATGAAGCAAGTCAAGACCCTCAGCGAGATGGCAGAGAGCTTCCTCATCGACCCTTCTGAACCTGTGGAGGTACTTAAGCGTCGTTCTCGTTTATTTGGGGCGGTACTTACTTTCCAGCTGTTGATGGGTCATGGGCTGGGCTCCGAGCTAGAAAGGTTTTCTGAAGCACTGCCCGTAGATGATAATGGTCGTCTGATCAACCTTGAGCCTTTCAAACAATCAGCGGTAACATGCGCCAATCAACTTCTCAAGCTAGTTGACGAGGCGAAGACCAAGACTGCACCCGAAGCCGCTCCAGGATCATCATCAGTCGCTCCTTAAATGATTTCCTATTGTAACTAAGGCCCGATACAATTTTTAGCTTAGCCCCGTTTTACTTTTGGATTTGTTGCTAGCATCGACAGCTCCTTTTGATTGTAATATATTCATGCTTCAGTGCTCCCGATGGGAGTATTTACTAATGTTGTTCTGAACTACGACTTATGCTGCAGATTCCTTCCCCTTCTTCTTATGCTGAACCTTCTTTGAATCCTTCGGCTAGTGATGAATCCGACCTGGTTCGTCGTTTACGCGATCAGATATCCCGACTGAATAAGGACATAACCAGTCTTCATGCGATGGCAGCATTGATAAACAGAAAATGCGAAATTGCAACCGCAGTCGAACATCATGCTCTTGATCGTCTCCGTGTTGCTACTGAGAGCCTGAGCTCTAAGTGTCCGTTCATCCATTGATATTTATCTGAACTTAAATGTTTTGTAACTAATCATCGCCTTTCAACAGTCGCAGCTCCCGATGCGTCAGAAGAAAATAGAAGGATCCATGAGAAAACTGAAGCAATGACCGATGCTGCTCACCCGAAGCATGAACTATGGTCCCATCGACCAAAGGCTGTTATCATAGCCAAGTTTGAACATCGGGCGGAGAAGGTGCATTATTACTTTGACAAATTCCATAATCATCTCTCGATGGTTTGGACAACCTTATTTCCTTTAGATCAAGCACCCGAAACTTTGTCTGCTTTGTTCACCCGATTCAAGACTCCAGAAAGGATTCGTCTGATGGTGCGGAAGAAACTCCTGGCTGGTGCTAAACTTGCTTTTGCTTCAGTTTTGGCGTGTCACCCGACCTTAGATTTGGAGGCCATAGCGGACACTAACAGGAGTTTGAACCAATATTATGATGCTGCTAGAAATCCTGCATACATCATCGTTTCTCGGATGGAAACATGCATCGAGAAAGACCTGAAGGCCCGAGAGGAGCAAGAAAACCTGCCATAGGATTAAGCATATATATGTATGTAACGACCTTGTTTTCACAAGGGGTAATTTCGAATGTATGCTAATGCGTGTTTTATGCATCTGATAGTTTCTGGGTGAATTTGTTAATACAGTTGATGATTGTTTTGTCGAGGGGGTTGAGTGATCAAGTCAGCCTGCTCACTCGACGACTCCATTATATTTGCAATTTTATTGCGGAGTCGATGCGCAAGTTTTATAGGAGCGACACCCGTCGAGTCACCGAGGGGTTTAGACGCCTGACTTCGTCGCTCGGTGCACCGGCTTGAGTCTTGTTTTTATGGTAATGTGTCCATCATTTGCAGCGCTCGCGTATTTTCTCGAGGCTTAGATGGGTTGTCGTGTGTCATTAATCTTAGCTCCCGATGGGAGTATTTAATTAATGACAGTGTAAACTTATCTCTGGCCAACGCCCCCGATAGGGGTAAGAGCCAATAAGACGAGCCCCGAACGCATTGTTCGGATAATGAGGCCTGGAGCAACAAAAGTAGGAAACTTGATCAAAAAATTATATTCATGATATAAATCGAGCTTAAGAGCTGCCAAATAACAAGGAGAAAAGGTTGTATCCTATGTGTAGAATCGTCGCAAATGTGCAACGTCCCAGGGGTTTTCGACGTCTTGACCCGAAGCTGGATTCTTGAGGCGATAGGCTCCTCCTGGTATCACTTTAGTGACGATAAACGGCCCTTCCCACGGGGATTCCAGCTTCAAAGGTCTTTCTTGCTTTAGTCGCAGTACCATGTCACCGACGCCGAAGCTTCGGCTGCGTACGCGTCGGCTGTGGTAATTTCGTAACGCCTGCTGATACACCGTTGTTCTTGCCAAGGCAATGTCCCGAGCTTCATCGAGGAGGTCAACAGCATCTTGCAGCGCATTGTTGGAAGTGGCTTCCGTGTACGCAGTGACTCGAGGTGCTTCAAACCGTACGTCTGCTAGTAAAACTGCTTCGGCTCCGTATACCAGGAAGAACGGAGTGTACTGAGTTGACCTATAGGGTGTAGTACGCAAGCTCCAAAGTACAGAAGGCAATTCTTCGACCCAAGCTCCAACGGCGCCCGTAAGGCGTTTCTTGAGGCCGTCCCCTATTAGACCGTTAATCCTTTCGACTTGGTCGTTGGTTTGGGGATGTGCCACCGATGCGAACTTTAATTTGATGCCACCATCATCGCAGAATTTCCGAAACTTTTTGGAGTCGAAATTAGTTCCGTTGTCCGTGACGATGCTATGAGGCAGGCCAAAGCGACAGATTATCCCTCTGAAGAATTCGACTGCAGTTTCAGCTTTCTGGTTTCGAACAGGTACGACCTCAATCCATTTGGTGAATTTGTCGACTGCAACGAGAAGATATGTGTGTCCCCCAGGCGATGACCTTGGTAATGGTCCAACTTGGTCGAGTCCCCATTGAGCAAAGGGCCACGCCAGGGGTATCGTCATGATATCTGTTGCGGGAGCGTGTGGTTTTGGCGCAAAGCGTTGACAAGGGTCACACTTTCGAACCAAGTCCCGAGCGTCCGACGCTGCCGTTGGCCAGTAAAATCCTGCTCTGAAAGCTTTCGTCACAAGTGCTCTACTGCTTGCATGGTGTCCACAGGTTCCTTCGTGTATCTCGCGTAACAGGGCTTTTCCATCGTCGATAGCAATGCACCTCTGGAAGATGCCGGAAATGCTACGCTTGTACAGTTCTCCATTAACCACAGTAAAGGCCTTTGATCGTCTCACAATTCGTCTGGCTTCCACTGGATCCTCTAGTAGCTGTTGTTTTATTAAATATGCCAAAAAGGGTTTGGTCCATAGGGGTTCGAGTAAGAGAACCTGTTCGGCAGATTGGGGTGGATCTTTCTGATCGTTTTGCTGCGGTCCTGCTTCTGGAACATCATCCGACGACTTTGGAGGTGCCGATGCTTTCTCCTTTATTGACCGCTGCGTAATGACCTCGTAGAATACCCCATCTGGGATAGGGGAACACATGGAACCGATGTTTGCCAAAGCGTCGGCTTCCTCGTTGCTGGCTCTGCCGATGTGTTTAAGCTCACATCCTTCAAACTTGGCTTCCATATTCTAATATAACTGATGGTAGGCAATCATGTTGTCACTGACCGCGTCGAATAGATTCATCGATTGCTGCACTACCAAGTTTGAGTCTCCATATATTTCCAAGCGTGTTGCTCTACACGCTTTTGCCATCTTCATTCCGTGTAGCAATGCTTCGTATTCTGCTTCATTATTTGTTGGAAAAGAGAAATTCATACGCAAAATGTAGTTCATCTTGTCTCCCTGCGGCGATATCAAGATCACTCCTGCCCTAGCACCCGTGCTCCGCTTCGACCCGTCAAAGTACATTGTCCAAGAGCCTGACATATCGGGTGCCGCTGGCGTCTGCGACTGAATCCAATCGGCCACGAAGTCTGGGAGGATTTGAGATTTTATCGCTGTTCGATTGACATAAGTTATGTCGTGAGGTGCTATCTCGATGGCCCACTGGGACACCCGACCCGTCGCCTCTGGGTTGGTGAGTATGTTTTTCAGCGGTGCCTCACTTACCACGACGATCGGATGCTCGGTGAAATAGTGGCGCAGCTTACGAGCTGTTCTCCATACCGCATATGCTAGCTTCTGGTGATGAGGATATCTCTGTTTTGCTGGTGTGAGCACTTCGTTGAGGTACTAGACCGGTCTCTGCACGCCATGGAATTTTCCCGCTTCTTCCCGTTCAACGACTAGGACGCTGCTGAAGAGTTGCACCGTTGCTGCTATGTACATAAGCAATGTTTTCTTTTTCATGCGGTGTCACAAGTACTGGAGATGTCGACAAAATCCTCTTTAGGTTGTCGAAAGACTCTGGTGTCTCATCGGTCCACTCGAATATTTCTGATTTTTTCATCAGGTTATAAAAGGGCAGAGCTTTCTCTCCTAGTTTGGCAATAAATCTGCTGAGTGCTGCCAACCGTTCTGCCAATTGCTGCACTTGATGCAAATTCTTTGGCGGCTCCATGTCGAGTATAGCTTTGATTTTCAAGGGGTTTGCCTCTATCCCTCTGGCTGAGATGAAGTACCCGAGTACTTGTCCTCCTGGCACCCTGAAGAAACACTTCTTCGGGTTTAGCTTGATTTTGTATCTGTCGAGGTTGTCGAAAGTTTCCCGCAGATCGTCGATGAGTGTGGCGGCGTGCTTTGTCTTCACCATGATATCGTCAATGTAAACCTCGATATTCCTTCCAATCTGCTCTCCAAGGCAAGCTTGCATACATCGCAGATAAGTTGCTCCTGCATTTTTCAGCCCGAAAGTCATGACGTTGTAACAGAAAACGCCGTGCGGGGTGATAAATGCGGTCAACTCCTGGTCCTCCTTTTTGAGCTTAATCTGATTGTACCCGGAATACGCATCAAGAAAAGAGAGACGATCACATCCCGCCGTGGAATCGACTATCTGATCGATTCGAGGTAAAGGGAAGTGATCCTTAGGGCAATGCTTGTTCAGGCTCGTGTAATCAATACACATGCGGAGGGCGGCTGTGTCCTTCTTTGGTACCATGACTGGGTTGGCCACCCATTCGGCTTCCTTGAGCTCCCGAATAAATCCGGCTTTGCGGAGCCGGTCGACTTCTTCGCCGATGGCCCTTCTTTTCGGCTCGAAAATCGGCGCATCGACTGCTGTACTGGTTTGGCTGTTGGATCAACATTGAGAGCGTGCTCAGCGAGTTCCCTGGGAATACCTGGCATGTCGGATGGTTCCCATGCAAATATTTCCCAGCGCTCACGGAGGAACTCGATGAGAATGCTTTCCTATGCGAGAGCGAGATCTGCCGAAGTATTGACTGTTTTCTTCGGATCAGAGGGATGCACCTGCAACTTCTTTGCTTCCTTCGCGGCGTTGAACTCATCAGACCTTGTGCTGCGATTATCGGCTGGTGGCTGTGCCTGGTCTGTGACGGTGTCAACTGCGTTAAGCTCTTCCTTTGCCCCAAACTTTGAGGCGATTTTTTGGAAATCTCTGTCACAGCTGTCTGAGCGGGAAAAGCTTCCATGGATGGTTAATGCTGTCCCGTTATTGCCAGGCATCTTCAACTTCAGGTACGCATAGTGGGGGATTGCCATGAATTTAGCAAACGCCGGTCTGCCGAGGATGGCATGGTACTGAGATTCCCAATCAACCACTTCGAACTCGATTTTTTCCTTCCTGAAATTGCTAGGTGAGCCGAAGACTACATCGAGCGATATTTTGCCAAGGGAGTAAGCAGGTCGAGTCGGTATGATGCCGTGGAATCCTGTGTCAGACTCCTTCAGCATGTCGACTGTAAGACCCATTGCTTTCATTGTGCTGGCAAACAGCAGGTTCAGACCGCTTCCTCCGTCCATGAACACCTTGCTCATATTGTATCCTCCAATCTGTGCTTCAAGAACCAGGGCTGCGTGGCCAGGCCTCGGGACGGCCTTCGGGTGATCTGCCTTGCTAAACGATATGCATTGGTCTGACCAGTCGATATATTCGGGTGTGTCGACCATGGCTATTTCTGCGTACTTCACTTCCCGAGAAAACTTCTTGACTTCTCTCCTCGAAAAACTGGTTTTGTGAATCATGTTGACTTGTCCGTGAGATTCTGGAAACGCTTCGGCTGGGGCGTACTGGTCTCCTCCCGCTGGTACGTATGGCTCCGGCACGTACGGTTCTGGCTCGTATAGATCTGGTACGTATGGATCTGGCACGTACGGATCCGGCACGGATGGTTCTGGTCGATAACTGTAGGATGCCGCTCTTCTCTCCATCGTGTGGACTCTTGCCGCGGCTTCAGCCTTAAGGTCATCGCAGAACTGCCGAATCTCAAGGAACTCTCGACAGTTCCTAAGCAAATGACTGGATTTCTCGAGGCAATCCTTTGGATCAATGTAAGAGTGCAGGTAACTGTTATCACCAGATTTTGGCCAAATCAGGAGATGGGTCGTAAGTGAAGATGGGCTTGAAGGACATACACGTGGAGCATCTTCGAAGCGGCCTTGCGCTAAGAGTTTGGGCTAAATTGCCCGTGTATCTGTAATATAGTAGATCGTGTCGTGTTTAGAATTAACAGATAGAGTACGGCCGTGCACGGTTAGGTGCACGCCTCAATTAGAAAGTCCCTTGGACTATAAATATGTATCTAGGGTTATCGAGAAAGGAGGACAATCACGTTCACAACAAACACAAATCGGGCGCATCGCCACCCCTTCCTTCGAGGGTTTCTTCGGGTAAGCATCATGCTGCCTAGATCGCATCTCGCGATCTAGGCAGTATACGTTTATTCGTCTACCTTGTGCTGCTCGTGCTGAAGCGTTGTTGATGGCGAGCAGCACTACTTATAATTAGGTGTTTAGGGGCTTGCATTGATGCTTTCTCGTGCATATCTGCGTGGCAATGCCGTCCCTCGACACCTAGCTGCCCTTACACCTATCTGGGTGTAAGGGCAGCATCTTGCTTGTTCGTTACTTAGTAGATCCGATCTGTTATAGTTGCTCCTTGCTCCGCAAGGATTAGTTTAATATCCGCATAGTTAGGCCTTATGCCGGGGTCGGACGATCCGGTAGTGCGTTAGGTGTTGTTTACCGTTCCTACAAGGGATGTTCCGGAATTAACGTTATGTTGGTTTTTAGGCCTCTTGTAGGGGTAGTTTGCATCATCTTCCGTATACTGCTAGGCCCGACTACGCGTAGGACGTTCCGGTTATGCGGTGAAAACCCTAAGCTGTCGTAGATCGGTTTAGCTTTGTTTTGATCAAGCGGGATCCCCATGTCATTGCAAATCCAACGTGAACCATGGGGCGATCGGCTCTTTGAGCCGATCCACGAGGGCAACACGAGAGCCGATAGGGCTCGTATTTAATGTTTACGTGTCTACCATGCGAGGAACAATCGAAGCAATCTAACACCTTCTGATCGGGTCTAGGTCGGGTGGCACGCCCTAGCAACCGCCATGACGTGGGCTGGAAGACTTGCGGGACGACGCGCGGTGCCGGGGTCCACTAAGCGGCCTTGGGAGCCTCCCGGCTCTTCGTGTTGCTTAACCATTGCCCGCCGGTGGGTTTTGGCAGGTAACACATTCTGGCACGCCCGGTGGGACCATCTTCTGCAACATCCACGTCAACACCGACATCCGAGATGGCAGAGGAACAGATCACATACGAGGATCTTCCTGCGGAGCACAAGAAGAAATACGATGAGCTGAAGGCCATCTGTGAAGCCGAGCTCATCGGCTCCTTTGCGAAAACCCGTTCGCACGGCATCAAGGTCAAAGGAGGCACACGTTCGTCTCCTGGCGTCAATATGGTGGATCTCAGCCACTCTATAAGGGAGCCAGGGTTCTCCTTTGGTGTCAACATGGCAGGGCTTGTGAGCCGCCATAGCACGGACAAAGCAGAGAGCAGCCACTCTCGTGGCAAAGATAAAGAGGAGGCCGTTCCACGCGACCGGCCCCAGGATGATGATAGACGATACCTAACCGAGGAGGAGGTGAGAAGCATACGGTATCAACGCCCACTCTCCGTGCATCTCCTCAACAAATATGAGCAGCAGTACGACCGACGTCGGCGCCATGACGAAGACGGTGAAAGATATCGTCGGTCAGATGCAGCGGACAGGAGGTATCGTCAGCACGACAGAAACAACGACGGGTACGAGCGTCGCGCTAGAGGGAGGTCGAGGGAGCAAGACAACATGGATAAGCACTGGAGCTGTCCTTTCTTCAAACATTGCTTGGGACTCCGGAATGAGCCGATTGCCAACAATCGAGAACTGCCCGAGTGCAAACATCAAAGGAGGAGGGCAAATGAAGTTTCGGTGTTCGAGCGTCTAGGGCCTCTCCCACCTCATAATAAACAAGCTGAGTCATCTCAAGAAGAAGACTTTGAGGAGTCGGATGGAGAAGAAGATAGGTATCACCGACCAAGGTGGTGCCCCGATGGGCTCGAGCCATTCTCGAAGCATAGGGTGCAGCGGCTGCGAAACCCTGGAAGAAGCCGAGGCACGATGCACTGTACACGTTGCGAAAAGCGCGGCCCGATCTGGCCGCGAAAATTCAGCAAACATTGGAGACAAAGGCGCGCCCGCCAAAGAAAGTATGGCGCCCCAAACAGACGAAAGCCGATGCACAGGCATCGGCTGATGCCGATGCAGAGGCATCGGCTGATACAAACATGGTATCCGTGATCCGGACAGAGTAGCAGGTCCAAGACATTGGACGTACGTGGCAAGGCCGATCCCTGCGATCGGCCCTCAAAAAATGGAAAGCAAAGGATCTTATCTCCAGCATGCCACGTAGCTACAGTGGGAAACCAAGAAGTGCTAAACCTTCACGAAGCATTGCAATGAAAAGGGAGGCCGATTCCCGCAATCGGCCAAAATTATCCTCGACATGCGTTCAGCATTGATCCGACAGATGCCTGAAGAGCCGATACCATCAAATACTTGACAGAATCGGCTCGGGGGGCACATAGATGGATGAGACACGAGGATACAAAGCTTGGAGTGGATGTCAAATGCCCAGCAGAACAGCTCAAGTATGGGGGGCCGATGCATAAATAAATCGGCCATATGAAAAATTGAAAATCCAAAAAATTTGGGCACAGCCGATGCGTAGACATCGACTTAAGAATTAAAAGCCGATGCACGGCCATCGACTCAAGGGATACGACTGTTACAAGCAGAAGCCTAATGGAGCAGTCATCGAGTTACGTAGCGAGGCTCTACTGAAGAAGCCCCTCAGTGGAATGGTTGGTGGCTCCGTTAGCAAATCTTCAAGATCAGCAGCGCCTGCGTAAGCATGCAGATCAGGTTAGGATCATGAGAACAGCCGATGACCATCCAATTGGCTGTGACGTTTCCTCCTGGGGCTTGACCAAGGTGACAACTTCATCAAACATCTTCACCAGAAGCTGCATCAGTCTGCCCGAGGTGATGAGCCAATCTGAGCAGCAAGACGCAAGAATGGAGCTAGGAAGAGTTCAAGGGCCACTACGTTTGAGGCTTCTTAGTTCAAGGGAGCTGCTGGTCCTTCCAGAGCCGTCCTAGTGCATTGTCTCCTTGGGCGTAAGCTTTCCTGCCCTGTTTTGATGAAGAGCTGGAGTGGCTCGAGGGGGCAGCTCACCCTGAAGGTTCTCTGCTATTGAAAGCCGATTTGGTCAGGATCGGCTGACGCTGCACTACAGTTGGGAAGCCGAGGATGGCCCATTCGGTTGGTACACTTTTATCCTCGCCTTGACTGAGGCTCGGGGGGCAGCTCGCCCTCAAGGTTCTTTGCTCTGAGGAGCTAGAGCCACCAATTTGAAGAGGGAGCCATCATAATTGATAGGCTTTGGGCCAGTTTGCTGTTGCAAAGAGACAAAGCATCGCGAGGAAAGTTGTAGGCGATCAAGATTTTTAGCAATGGTCCTAGAGTTCTCCTAAAGGCATCAATTCTGGAGTCTTGCCGATTAAAGCTAACATTAAGCTCAGGGGACTTGGATTTCCAAGATTTAAGGTTTGCACGATTACGATTTGGTCCTGTTCGACTGGAATTTGAGGATCTGAACTGATCTATCTCGGAATTTATCATAAGAGACCGATGCGTTGCCATCGGCTCATCGAGCGTTGATCAGGCTAACAATCGGCAAAGTCAATACAAGGGAGAATCGGCTAAATCAATTTGCAAGGAATCGGCAGAGTCAAATTGGGGAAATTTCTTCATTGATAATCAGATTTCTTACATGAACAGAGCTGATTGCTCTCAAAAGGAAGGCCTAGGGGGATGCATTGCCCCTCCTACTACTACTGATCCTATCCTAGGGATCCTATCTAGGGGCCATTGCTGCCCTCGTCATCGCCGTCGCCGCCGCTATCAGTGCTTCCGGCGGGCTCGTCGTCGCTGCTGCCGCGACCACCTGGAGGGCCCTCGTTGTCCTCATCGTCCTCGCCAGCGTCGCCTTCGTCGCTGTCGAAGTCACTAAGGTTGCCCGGCCAAGGGCAGAGGCGCTTGGCCGGCGGCTCGTCGGAGGAGGTGCTGTCCTCCTCCTCTTCTTCTTCCTTTACCTCCTCGGAGGAGGTGAAATCGCCCCAGGAGAGGCGGTCGTCGTCACTCTCCTCTTCCGATTCCCCGTATGCAAGGAATCGGAGGTCGCTTCCCCATCGGTCGAGGACTTGTCGTCCTCCGACCCGGACGGAGAAGTCGTGGCTCGACTCTTCCCGTCGGCAATGGCGCGGCGGATGTTGGCCGCGTGGGCCTCTTGCGGGTCCCACTGCGGCGTCGGCTCTCGGAGGGGGAGGATTGGACGGAGAGGCTTGATGCAGCAGAGGAGGAAGAAGAAGAAGACATGGTGGCAGAGGAGGGTTTTTGGAAGTGCTGATGCGAGGGGATGAAGAGGAGAACTGTTCGATGCGGTTAAATAAAAGGAGATGGAAATTTAATTGTCGAGCAGTTTTCGAGGACATGGTGCCAAAACTGTCAAATCGTGCAGAGAAGTTGGGAAGGCAAGTCGTCATGATGAGAAAATACTGCGACGGTTCTGCTCTGCCACGACATGACCCCTCGAAGGAGAAACAGATGGTTTTGAAATTATCATTACCAAAACCAGGGGGCATGTGTTATCACCAGATTTTGGCCAAATCAGGAGATGGGCCGTAAGTGAAGATGGGCTTGAAGGACATACACGTGGAGCATCTTCGAAGCGGCCTTGCGCTAAGAGTTTGGGCTAAATTGCCCGTGTATCTGTAATATAGTAGATCGTGTCGTGTTTAGAATTAATGGATAGAGTCGGCCCGTGCACGGTTAGGTGCATGCCTCAATTAGAAAGTCCCTTGGACTATAAATATGTATCTAGGGTTATCGAGAAAGGAGGACAATCACGTTCACAACAAACACAAATCAGGCGCATCGCCACCCCTTCCTTCGAGGGTTTCTTCGGGTAAGCATCATGCTGCCTAGATCGCATCTCGCGATCTAGGCGAGTATACGTTTATTCGTCTACCTTGTGCTGCTCGTGTCTGAAGCGTTGTTGATGGCGAGCAGCACTACTTATAATTAGGTGTTTAGGGGCTTGCATTGATGCTTTCTCGTGCATATCTCGCGTGGCAATGCCGTCCCTCGACACCTAGCTGCCCTTACACCTATCCGGGTGTAAGGGCAGCATCTTGCTTGTTCGTTACTTAGTAGATCCGATCTGTTATAGTTGCTCCTTGCTCCGCAAGGATTAGTTTAATATCTGCATAGTTAGGCCTTATGCCGGGGTCGGACGATCCGGTAGTGCGTTAGGTGTTGTTCTACCGTTCCTACAAGGGATGTTCCGGGAATTGACGTAATGTTGGTTTTTAGGCCTCTTGTAGGGGTAGTTTGCATCATCTTCCGTATCTGCTAGGCCCGACTACGCGTAGGACGTTCCGGTTATGCGGTGAAAACCCTAAGCTGTCGTAGATCGTTTTAGCTTTGTTTTGATCAAGCAGGATCCCCATGTCATTGCAAATCCAACGTGAACCATGGGGGCGATCGGCTCTTTGAGCCGATCCACGAGAGCAACCTGAGAGCCGATAGGGCTCGTATTTAATGTTTACGTGTCTACCATGCGGGAACAATCGAAGCAATCTAACACCTTCCCGATCGGGTCTAGGTCGGGTGGCACGCCCTAGCAACCGCCGGACGTGGGCTGGAAGACTCGCGGGACGACGCGAGGTGCCAGGGTCCACTAAGCGGCCTTGGGAGCCTCCCGGCTCTTCGTGTTGCTTAACCATTGCCCGCCGGTGGGTTTTGGCAGGTAACAGTAACACGGTGCTTCAAGCTGCTCCGTGGCTGATAGGTACGGCGTGCGAAGACGATTCTTGTTCAGCTGCGCACTATGGCACCCTTGCTCGCACTGCCGAGGGCGAGCCGCGACTCGCTCTTCTCTTTCGCGGCGTGAGTCACTTCGTCTTTTCCTTTGCTCCTCTACGGCGTCGAAGCTGCTTCGGCTGCCCTTTCAGGCGCTCCTGGATAGGGCCGCCAAGGCCGCTGCTGGCGTGATATTTCCTGGAGCCGAAGTTCCTGGGCTTGATGCGTTTGAACTAGGGAGGCGAAGGAACCCTCTGGAATCGACGATGAAGTGAACACCACCGAAAGTAGTATCTGTATTGCCGCGAGGTTCGGCAGAGATTGAACGCGACGCCTCGGTGTGCGGCACGAACTCGAATGACCCGCAACGGACTGAATCCCTCTGTTCTGGCGGTGTTGGTGACTCCAGCGCGAACGCTGCGGACGTGACTGGTGTTGCCGATGACCTGCCTTCTGCCGACAGATTTCCCACAGACGGCGCCAATTGACGAGGGTGATCCTCGACAATGCCCTCCGATTGGGGCTTAGGGTTGATGGAATCCTGTAGGCTGACACGAGACATCGGTTAACAGACAAGCGGGGAAAGCGATTTACCCAGGTTCAGGGCCCTCGATGAGGTAACACCCCTACGTCCTGCCTGTCTGATCTTGATTATGAAAATATCGGGTTACAATGGGGTGCCGAAGGTTTCGGCTGTGTTCTCGTCGAGATACTAAGTGCTATGATGACCTAGCTCTGGACTTACGGTGGCTAAGGTCGCTAAGATTAATTGTGTCCCTCGGCAACCCCTCTCCCGGCCCTTATAAAGGAGGCCAAGTCTCAAGAGATCTACACGAGTACGACTAGGTTTACAAGAGACCTAGTCCTAAACTTTCCTTGTTTGATTAATCTTCGCCTTGGTCTTCAAGGAATCTCCTTCGGCACCGACCCAGTGGCCCAACTTGCCTTCGGTTGTCTTCATGGGCCTCCAGCTGGGCTACACGGGATAGGTCAATTCCAGTGACCCGAAGGGTAATGCCCACGTCAGCGTGCAACGGCTATGGGCTGCCCTAGGTCGGCCTAACCGCCCCTAGGACCTCGTGGATTCGAAGCCTCCAATCTTGAAGAACGACGAAGAACAAGAAGAAAGATACAAGGGAGAGAGATAAAAGTAGATGATCACGAAAAAGTAGTAGATTGATTTGTTCGATTGGTGTTGTTTCAATCAGCATGCACCCCTCAAGTATATAAGGAGCGGCTGGACTTTTCGTGCAATAAGGGTTGAATTTACGTCCAAAATCCTAGTTTGGGTCCAATTCGAATGGCTTGGTTCGAACTTTCCAAAATGTTCGGTCTAAAACTGGGAGTATCTTGCGGGGCTACTTTGAGGTAGTAAACGATCTTAAATCAAAATCTCGTAAACAACAAAGTTGTTCGTCTTGAAAAAACGAAGAACTTCATGTCAACCACTTTGCAACCCGAGTTCATCTTGACCGTTTAATCGAGGTTGTAATAAAATAAATTAATCCTGATGTTTTCATCTCTTCTCCAACTTCGCTCGTGCCTATCGATCCTCGAGATCATCTCTGACTGCTAGCATAATCGGCTATCAAGACGGATCATGACACAACTTAAATATGTTGGGCATGATGTCTTCTCGATTAGCAATAAAAACTCGCCGAGTGAATCTATCCGATTATTGCTCAGCCATTTACATTTGTCACGGTGGGATTCTGTCCTTGATTGTTATCGGCCAAAAACGAGTGTCAACACATGCCCCTGTTTAGAGCTTGCGTGCCAGAAAATAACTTGCTTAATCTTTAGCTCAGGACGATGTCAACACTCCATCGGCCATTGGTTCTTGGAGCGATAACTGTGTATCCGCCTTATATGTATTTCAAGGGCGATAAATATATATCGCCATTTTATGTTCAGGTCTGTTGCCAATTGGGTAGAACTTCTTCAAATAGTTTATTTGAGAACAACTACATCTTGAAAAAACCTTTATATATGTCTCCCATAGAAGGTCTTCGTATGGTCTCCATCCAAGTGCTTTAGAAGGACATAACCAGTCGTTCAGAAATACATAACCAGTCATTGCACATCATATATAATCATAACCAGATCATCCTATGCCCCCAGGAACGTGGGGAACTACTCACAAGTGTCAGCCATGATATGGACCAGAGACATAATGGTTACAACACAATCTAAATATACAATCTCTCCACCAAATAAAGATAAAGTACCAATCACAAACATGCAACTAGCCTCAAAACGATATTCGAGGTTTAATTCAACACAAACTATGAGGAGGATAATGTCGATCTCGTACATGGAGATGGTGGTGATGATGGTGCTGATGGAGATGCCTCCCCGAAGCCAAGGAGGAGTTGTGATGTTGATAGCGTCGATTTCCCCTTCACCGGAGGCACCGGTGCAGCAGAATTTACCCTCTCCCGGAGTAGGAGAGGACCTTCGCCTCCGCTGCCGCCTCAATAAATCTCGGGAAAATATGGCTTAGGTTTTTGGGCGAAACGGAGACTCTGGTATAAAAAAGGGGGGCCCGAGACAATGCCCGAGGGGAAAACAAGACAGGGTGGCGCGCCCAGCCAGGTAGGGCGTGCCACTAGTGCTCTTTTCCTCCTCGTGGCCCCTCTCGCGTGATTCTTTCGCCCACGGTGCTTCTTCGGGTGAAAACGATGAGGTATTTTTGCCTCGATTTTTAGATGTCCAGAAAATCCCTGAAACAATGAAAAACGAAAAAGGAGGGTTTCTGCCTCCCGTAAATTAAATACCAATGAAGGGGACTTTGTAGGAAAGTCCCGGAAATCATCTAAAAATGCATAAATAATAGTGTATGATGGCATATATCAATGAAAACTAAACATATATGTAACAATAATGATGATGTAAAATGCACGTATCACCCGCTGAATAGTTATGTTCATCCTCTTGTCAAGATTTTGCATGTAAACAACAATGGTCTTCATCTTCATTTGCACTGAATATTTCATTAGTGGCCGGAGCGGTGGGCTCCAATCCGGCCTTACCTATGTTGGTGAAATAAAGCATCGGCTCTTGTAGAATATGAGATACACCCTAAAACCCACGGTAGCCAGATGTTCGTTGAGCTTACTCGTTTGCTCTTCAATTTTCATGTCTAGATATATGAGCAATGGTAAAGCAATCTAAGATGAAAACATCTAGACATACATGTAAACATAAATAACAAGTGATTCATCGAAACATCGACAAACATTAGACATTTGCCGCACTACTCACGATGAATCACTCGAAGGCTCAATATGTATGGCACCTATAGCAGCCAAGAATTCTAGCCTGAACAGCAAAGATGCCTAGTCGGCCTAGTTTTTGTGTGCAATATATTCGGCCTGAAAGGAAATGTGCCATCAAAATATTACGAGTGCATTCCATCACTTTCTTCACATATAGAGAGAAACGTCAATAAGCTTTTACCACCCCATTGGAACAGAGAAGCACATAGGTGCTTTCGCGTCTCAAGTCGCTATGTTTGACCTTCAATGGGCTAACCTGGCTAGACTTCTAGGGAGACTGGGGCCAACACCAATGGATATCCACACCATATGCTGCCCCTTTCCCATAAGAATTATGTGTGCGATGAAGACGAAATGGTAGAAAATAAAGGGACCTATATGCACCACCTGGGCAATCAAGCCAAATTATTGTTTGGGATATTCTCTGGAAAACATCAGTTGCGGCAAAGGTAAAAATATTTGCTTGGAAATCTCTCCATGGAATTATTCCATGTTATACAGTTCTAGCAAATCGGCATGTCCCAGTGTCCATCCAATGCCCCCGGTGTAATATTCATTGCGAAGACATAAAACATGTGTTGTTTAGTTGTGAGCATGCTTTGGACATATGGAGAAAGCTTGGTTTGGTAGAAAAAATAGAAGAAGCTATGATAGTGGACATTGCAGGTAGTGTAGTGCTTGAGGAGCTCTTAGTACATCAACATGATGATGGGTTGAGAGAGCTTATTTTGACGGCTGCGTGGTATATCTGGTGGATGCGTCGTCAACTTATCCATGGAGAGAAGTATCCCACAAATTGGGTTGCTGCTATGTCTATCCAAGTCATTACTAAAAACAATATTAGATCCTTGAGAAAAAACTCAATAAAGAAGTAAAGCTCGTTTGGGCCAAACCAAGAGAGGGTTATGTTTTGATTAACGTGGATGCTAGCTTCAATCTTGAGTATCTGTCAGGAGGTACAGGAGTAGTAATCATAGATCATATGGGGAGCTTCATCGCTACATGCAATGAAAAGGTTCAATATGTAATTGATGTATCCACGTCGGAAGCTCAAGAGGTGTACAGGGGCATTGCTTTGGCTAATTAGGTGGGGTGCTCACGTGTTATTGTTCAGTCAGATTGTCAGCAAGTTGTTGATGCCCTTCAAACTGGTGATTTTCCCTCAACTGCAGCAGCAACATCACTATTTGATGATATCTATGTCCAAACGTCAATATTTTCCAAATGCGAGTTTACTTTTTGTAATAGGGAAGCCAATTGTGTTGCTGATTGGTTATCGAGAGAGACGGATTCACTACCGAATGTCTGGGTAGATGATCCACCGAGCTTTATTATTTCAATGTTTATTGACGATGCAACTATTACTTAATCAATAAAGCTCACAGCAGGACGGAGTCCTACTGTTTCCATCAAAAAAAGACGAAATGATAGAAAAGTCAACCACTGTTCTTTGGACTGTGGCACATGCAAAACATTGGTAAATCTACCATCCCGGTCAGGTTGTTTTTGAACGAGATGCAGGCGGCGCAGCAAAGAGCGCATGTTCACCTAGTATTTATAATAATGAGTGTACATATGTTGTTTACGAGGGTTTGGGTGGCCGCACTTTTTTTAAAGAAAATGAGGATCGACAAAACAAAAAATGCATGAATGCTTTATAACAGATATCATGAATTGTTTTGTGGACTTATAACATCTTATCCCTGCTAGGAACCTAGAAGGCTAGAAAGCAACATACAACTAGCTCATTTGGTGCATGCTCATAGATATCAAACCAGGGGAGAAACTAAATACCTTTTGAAGATAGCACTCTGTTCTTGTGAAATCCACTGTTAAGAAGCTCAACATTGAACTGTCGAGGGATGGTGTCCACAGTTGGGATCTTGTATGTCCAAGTTCGATCCGAGATAACCAGCCAATCCGAATTGGTCATGTACTCCTCGCTCATGAAATAACCAATTCCCTGAACGAAGGCTCCTTCCACCTGAAGTGTCATGATAGGGCAACAACAGAAGATATTGAGACACTTTGTATGCAAATAACATCAGTTAAGAAAATGTGCTCCTCTGTCTATATCTGTGTGGATATGATTATATAAACATACTGAAAAGAAATGAACAATCAATGCCAAAAACTAAGCACCAGAGAGTAAACCAATAGAACTAAAACATGAATATTATAGCATCCCATGAAACTATATTGTACTAATTTTTTAGTTTAATATGCTCCGTAATAGAATTCATCCAGGACCTGCTATATTAAATGACTGGAAGAGTTTAAGTTGGCCAGGTTATGACTGGCCAATTAAGGATGTTGCATCTTTTGGAACTGGACACGTGAACAACAGTTAGAATAGAGTGACACAAGTTACACCCACCTGCCCTAAGTCCACAGCAGGATTTAAGCTCTGGCCACAGTCATATATAAGATCGCTACGCAGAATTGTAGTTGCTCCAGTGAGAAGATCAATCTCTACCTGTAAATACCCAATATAAATATTTTCATGTGAAGGCGTGCATATTTCAATCTTCTCCTTCTCCTTCTCCTCCTCCTTCTCCGCCGCTCGTAGGAGCTCCACGCGTCCGCCGCCTCGCCTTCCTCCGCCATCATCTCCGCCGCCGCGTGTAGAGGCCCTTGGAGCCGAATTTTGGGCAAAATTAGCTCGTGCTGCTGCGGATAATAGTTAATTTAGGTTATTAGTTCAAATTATGTGAAGTTTGGTGCTCAATCGGAGCAACAACTATCGTCTATATGTGTTCATCGATGAATTTTCCCGTTAGAATTTTAATTTCTTGTTTTCAGTTCCTATTTTACGGTTTCGACTGCCAAAATCGAACGAACTAACGTTTTCGGGAGACTGAATTACAGTTTTTCGGTTTTCACTTTTTCGGGCTCTACTAGAGATGCTCTAACATGTAGGAATTGCTAGATTACAGTAGCCTTTGTGTTTTACGTATGTCCTACCTTTTGGAAGAGCTTCCATTAATAGTTAAAGTCTATTGTCTGCATCACTACTTTAATCATGCATAGTAAAGAAAATTCTCGAATTTATTTGAATAAAACTGGATCTTATTCACAATGACAGGAAAAACACAGAATCAAGTGAGTAGAGTGGATTTAGAAGGCTGCTACTGATCTGCCAAGATATTTCAGAAGTAAATGATTCCAAGATGAACACTTATGAAAGTGATGGAAGAGAAGAATCTGCAAAAAAAATTCCGTAACCCTACAGCTTTGATTGTTTCAGCATATGCATTGCTTACTCTATTAGTAAAAGTAACACCATCAAGTTAAATTATCCACTGGTTGCTTGATTGGATTCTGCACATGGTTGCATAGAGAATAATTAGATAGCCAAAACAAATATCGTAAAGCTGTATAGTATCCCATCTGAATGTTTCATTCCACCAAGAATGTTTGATGTGAAAGCTATCCAGAAGTACTCTTCAGCAGCAGTTTTGCATCCAGATTCTCCTCGGATGAAGAGGATAACAATACAGGCTACTGAGAAGCACAACAACCACCTCACCCTACTACATTCCTCGATTGTTACGGTGTTACTCTTCCGATCCACTGCCCTGCAGTTCATCAAACATACACTTAAAAACTACTACACAAACAACGTATGCCCAAAAAGTGCTACCACGGGCGCGGCGTACCGCCGCGCCAATGCCTCCTAGTGTATAGCAAGTTGTTTTCAGGTTAGTGTCCCCTCTTCATCTACATGTTACGAGAACCTTGTTGAGTTCAGACTCGCTTCTTCACTCCTGTAGCATATGTTTCCAGAACCTATACACATTGTTGTTCGCAGAAGAGATAACTAGGTTGGCTCACTCTTAAATTGCACTAGTTGTATCACGTTGAACTCCACTTCTTCGATATCTCCTAACGGGCGGAATCCGCAGTTTTGAATTTTTTGCCTCGATGCTGCCCCTCAGCTCCTTGAAAGATTGAGGTATATTGTGGAACTCGTGGAACATGAGTCCTTCAGCCCTACACATGTTTTGGAAGAGAAGACCATCAGAACTTCAGACGTACATTCACTGTTGCGCGGAACTGTGGATGCAAGGAAAGAAACTGTGGCCATAAGAAGCTTACCACTGGCGAGGATGGCAGTAGGTGAAAAGATGATCAACAATGGTGAAGGGGCGCACGGAGGGGCGGATCCTATCCACCATGTTGTGTATCTGGCAGTGCTTTGCCAAGTCCTCCGACGATTCAGTCCCCAGCGGGTGCAGCACGACAGGGCTGCCGACTAAAGAGAAGTATATGGAGTTGCCCCTCAGAGAAGGGAGGCCCCTGGTCGAAACAGACAGGCATCGATCCGTGCCGAGGAACAGAGCGCGATCACCTAGGCTGTCCACCCTAATCAGCTCGCCGGTGCCGGTGCTGTTGCGCAAGCGCAAGTGCACTTCATAGAGCCTGAAGCCTGAGTGGCCAGGTGGATAGACAGCGAGCAACATTTGTCCACCAGACTCCACCATGAAAATCTTGAAGTTGAGGTTGATATCGTCTGGAATATGAGCAACCACCACCGGAGAGCCCTCGACCTCGAGCGATGGTGGATATAGCTGCAGGATCTTCCTCGAGCCCCACAAGATGGCGTAGACCTTTCCTTGGAACGGTAACATGGTCAGGAAACAAGTGCCTCGATAGATCACCTTCCAGTCTGTATCATCTGGCTCCGCAGCGAGCACCACCGTCTTCGACGGGAACCAGACCGCGACGGCGATGGAGTTGGAGTTGGCGCTGCCGCATACCACGGCGACCATCTGGAGCATGGGGTACTTATACTGCCCGACCTCCTTGCGGTACACGCGGACGAGGGGCGGGAGATCGACGGCGGCGCGCGTGAAGGGGTGGACCACGCGGACCGCGGTGGTGCTCTTGTGCAGGAGGATGACGAGGCCGTCGGTGAAGCCGACGATCCTGTAGCGCCGGAGCTCCGGCAGGTGGACGCGGATGCGCCTAGCCGTGCGCGTGTTGCAGAAGGGGATCTCGCAGGCGTCGTCGGGGCGGACCGCGTCGCCGTCGCACAGCGCTACCCAGCCGCGCGGGCGGAGGCGCGGGTCCCGTAGAGTGGGGTCGCGCGGCGAGGGAGTGCAGGCGCGCCAGTAGAAGCAGACGCCGCGGAAGGCGATGTAGTCCACAATGTCGCCGCCGGCTAGGACCCGGCGTACGACGAGGAAGACTATGTCGGTGGGCAGGGACGCCCAGCCACCGCTTGCACGCGCCGGGCGCTTGCCGGGAGCGAGCGGTGCTAGGGAGGCGCCTTTGCGCTTCCTTCCAGCCACCGTCTCCGGCGACATTCCGGCCGGAGATTCTAGGATTTGCAACCTCGATCCGTTTCCTGGGACCTTCTCCGTCCCCGTTCCCGTTCCCGTTTCCGTTTCTGTTTCCCCGGCTATATGGGCCCAGTCCGGCTCAAATTGAATTGCTGATGTTTTTTTTTCCTTGGCGGATATAAACAGAGTTTCGAAGTGATGGTTTTCTAATTCTAAATCTCAGCTTAATTCCAAGTCAACTTGTAGCTTATATAATTGCCTAATTCATGCTAGCTATAAGTTATAATATTGCCTCTGAGAAAAATGCCCATGAATCACAAAATGTCAAATACCCAAATCCTAAGATTACTTCGTAAGATTCACGTTAACCATTAGTTGCTACTAGATGGACCTGGCGCGCTTTGTTGCGCCGTTTTCTGCAATTGATCGTTGCTGAGATAGATCATTTCATTCAGCATTACATCGTAGACATCCTAACAAACTCACGCAAAGGTACATGTTTATGGAAAAGGATTATAAACATTAGCGCAACTGTCTAGGACTGGGATCCTCTAGCGAATAGCGTTTTCGGAGATGTCCCTTTCTATGTTGTACCACGCGATCTAGGTTAGAAGCATTACAAAAATAGTCAGCGGCTAATTCATATGCAAAGCTCATGTGTGACGGTTCTTCCCACTAGTAGAAAAATGGGCATCCATCTAAGTCATAAATATCGGTTCCCTTACGAACCGGTACTAAATGGTGCATTAGTACCGGTTGCACTGCCCAGACCTTTAGTACCGGTTCGTAAGGACCTTTAATACCGGTTCGTGACACGAACCGGTACTAAAGGCTACGCGTCAGCTGAAAAACCTTTAGTACCGGTTCGTGTCACGAACCGGTACTAAAGGTTTCTCGCTCCCCACGCAGCTCCACCCCCCCCCTGTGGATCGCCTTTTTTGACACTGTAAAATAGAAAAGAAAATGATAGAAAATTCAAAAAATAAAATGTTTTCTGATTCTTGTATGTTATGCAACCTACTATTAGGGAAAATTAACAAATTTGAATTTTCACTTTTTTGCAAAAAAGTTTTGAAAAATGGTAAAACCGCAATAACTTTTGCATACGACGTCGGAAAAAAACGTATAATATATCAAAAAAATCCTGGGAAAAAGTTACATCCGAACTCACCGGGGTTTACCCGGTTAGCCAATTTTTAGATTCTTAAAATTCCAAATGAAAATATGAAAGCAGGAAGATTTTAGGTTTTTCCCAAAAATTTAGAATTTTATATTTTCTTTATTTTTTAAAAATTAAAATTAATAATTATAAGATTTTTTGAATCCCAGAATATTACTATTACTTTTAGCAAATTATAAGATTTTCAAATTTTCAGGTTTAAGGTTTGGCAAAAAAAATATTAAAAATTTAAAAAATAAATAAAAATAATACAAATTAAAAAGTTAATTTTATTTATTTATTCAACATTATTATTACATCATTACTTTTGTTTATTAAAAAAATTATTTGCAATACAAATAATAAAGAAGTGTGACATTGACCAACATGTTAATATGATTGATATGATAGTACTATCAACAACATGCGCGCGAAGCACTTGGAAGTGGGACGGAAAGGAACCTGGAAGTTAAGCGTGCTAGTGTTGGAGTAGTGTGAGGATGGGTGACCGATCGGGAAGTTTGACCAAGGGTAAGTAATTGACTAGAGATTAAGTGTAGTTAGAGACTAACGGAAATATTAGAAATTGTGAAAAAAAAGGAGTGAAAAATAATTTGAAAAAAAATGGATAAAAAAAATTTAAACGAAATAGCCTTTTTGTGAAAAAGAAATAAAAAAAAAGATCTCCAGCCCCGCGGGCACCTAAGGAACCGGTACTAAAGGTGGAAGACTTTTAGTACCGGATAATTAGTACCGGTTCCAAAACCGGTACTAAAGGCCCTTTGGAACCGGTACTAAAGGGGGGTTTTCTACTAGTGTCCTAATTCCAAGTCATTTAATATTCTCTAATCTTACAGGAGTGACTTTCTCGCAGTAACAAATTATTTCTGTAGCCCTCGTACAACTTGCTCTATCTTATTTCAGTCGTTATATTTCCAATCTTAAAATTACTAATACATCATACACATGGTGGCACTCCCCATGTCGATTCACTGCCATCGTCCATGGTAGTTAAGCTCTGTTAGACCACCTTGATATTGCTCTCCACGTACATCACTAGCACATCTTCGAACAAACTCTTCGCCTGCTCCAGAAGCCTGATCTTGAACAAGCATCTGAACGACAAAGAACATGTCGTGGCTGCACTGGAAAACCCAAACCTGTTGGACATAGCTGTGGAGCGCCTGTCACCGACGGTTGGTTAAGACCTGAATTACAACGGGAAAACAATGCGTTGATATGCTTACAGGCCACTCTAGATTAATTGCATCCGAGGTCAGCTCTTGTATTGTAATATGTGTGTCCTCGAGTACTATATGTCTTTCTCTTGGAGCAACTGATGCTATCCATTCCATCTCTGAAAAATATGTCTATTCATCCTAAAGAAAATTCTAGTATGAACAAAGAGCAAACCTCTTGTTTTTCTGGGTTTTGCCTGCACTTGCTGCTACGCTGAATTCATCGACCATCTTTGCCAAGTCTGTTGTGCACGCAACCTGATCTTTTAATTTGTTGACAAAAAACGTCTGGATGTCCCGTAGATTTGTAGCACAAAATAGGAGAAAAGACTACAGTATCTCTATGACATTTGTCAGTCACACAACACACCTACATATTTTCAGGTGGAGTAGATTTGGTAGAGTCTAGGGTTCTACCGGGTCTAGGGCGAAGGTTGTAAGGGTGGAAGTGAGGGCGGAGAGGCTGGAGGGCTCGGCGCCGGCGGCTGGGCGCCGTCGCGGAAGAAGGAGGCGGCGGCTAGGGTTGGGTGCGGCTGGGCGCAGGGGTCTCCGTCTCCCTTCAGGAGACGAGACAGTATGATACTGAATATTTGTCTGATTAATCTCAAAGGGATACAAATGTTTATATAGGAGGACGGCCTCCTCTAAACCCTAATTTACTTGGGCTAAGCCCCTAATTTACTTGGGCTAAACCCATAACTAGCCACTAGTGGGCTTCCTGCGTGTATAGGTCAAACCGACCATAACATCTCTCCCCGCCTTTTCAAACAGCTCGTCCTCGAGCTGAACTTCGGAAACCGCCGGCGGAGATCTTCAAGCTTCTCCCAAGTCGCCTCGTCCTCTGGCAGGCCTGTCCAATGCACCAAGACGTGCCAAACACCACGGCGCTGCTGGGCCTTCAACACGCGAGCCACACTCGTCGGGGCAGGCTCGAGACGCCCATCCGAAGTAGGTGGAAGAGCTGGTGGTGTAGAAGGAGGGTCGCCCCGGTAGGCCTTCAGGAGACAGACGTTGAAGACGTCGTGGAGGCGCGAACCCGCAGGCAACTCAAGGCGGTAGGCGAGCTTGCCGATGCGCTCCAGCACACGAAAAGAACCGGCGTAATGAGGGCCCAACTTGCGCCGGGAGCGCGGGTCCAAGGACTGGGTCGTCCGGTGAAGAAGGCGGAGCCAGACCCAGTCGCCCACCGCAAACTCCGCCTCGCGATGATGTGCATCATAGTACCTCCTAGCCAGCTGCTGAGCCTGAGCGGTCGGCCGGCGCGCCTCAGCCAGTATCTCGTCGCGGGTACGCAGCAGGTCATCCGCCGTCTCAGTACGGGCCGTGCCAGACGCATAGGGAAGCATCGTCGGTGGTGGCCTCAAGTAAACCACCTCAAAGGGAGTAGTGTGCAACACGGAGTGGTAGGACGTGTTGTAGCAGTACTCGGCCCACGCCAGCTAGTCCACCCAAGCTCGTGGACGATCCCCGGTGATGCAGCGCAGGTACATGGCGATGATCTTGTTGACGACCTCGGACTGGCCGTCCGTCCGAGGATGAAACGCCGTGCTCATGCGGAGCTTCACGCCCACCAACCCAAAGAGGTCCCTCCAGACGTGACCCGTGAACACAGGATCACGATCACTGACGATAGAGGACGGAAACCCGTGGAGGCGAACGATGCCGTCGAAGAAGGCGCGTGCCACGGACGCCGCCATATAGGGATGGCCGAGGGCGATGAAGTGCGCGTACTTGGAGAAACGGTCGACCACCGTGAGGATGACGGACTTGCCGCCAACCTTCGGCAGCCCCTCGATGAAGTCCATGGAGATGTCCGCCCACACCTGGGACGGCACGTCCAGCGGTTGCAGTAAGCCCGCCGGACGGAGCGTCTCCGTCTTGTTCCGCTGGCATGTGACACACGCCCGCACCCAGTCTCGCACCAGGACGCCATCCCCTGGAATGTAAAAATCAGCGCGGAGACGGTGCAGGGTCTTCTGGACGCCCTCGTGACCTGCAGAATGCGCCAAGGACAAGGCCTGGTGGCGCAGGTCTCCATGATCCGGCACGAAGATGCGGCGCCCATGGAGGAGTAGTCCCTCGTCCATGCGCCATGGCGCGGCCAGCTCGCCGTCGGCCAGGCGCTAGCGCAGCTGCTGCGCATCCGCGGCCTCGGCAGTAGCGCGGCGAACCTCGTCAATGAAGGCGAAGGATGGCCCGGAGTGGATGCAGAGGGCCGCACCGATCGTGGGCGCGTCCACGGCGTCGTCGATGTCGCGGCAGGACAGGGCGTCGGCGACTGTGTTGAGGCGGCCGGGGCGGTACTCGACGGTGAAGTCGAAGCCGAAGAGCTTGCTGATCCACTGATGCTGCGGCACTGTGGAGAGGCGCTGATCCAGCAAGAACTTCAGGCTGTAGTGGTCCATGCGCACATGGAACGTTCGGCCCCAAAGATACGCCCGCCAGTGGCGCATCGCCTGGACAAGCCCGATCAGCTCGCGCTCATACGCGGCGAGCTTGTGGTGGCGTACGGCGAAGGGGCGGCTGAAGAAAGCGAGTGGCCCCTCGCCCTGGTGAAGGACGGCGCCGAAGCCGATGCCGGAGGCGTCGCAGTCCACCACAAACGGCTCGTCGAAGTCCGGCATCTGAAGAACGGGGCCTGTCGTGAGTGCCCGCTGCAGGGCGGCGAAGGCCGTGGCCGCCTCCTCGTCCCAGGAGAAGGCGTCGCGGCGAAGCAAGCGCGTGAGAGGCGCGGCGATGAGGCCGAAGTCCTGGATGTACCGCCGGTAGTATCCCACGAGGCCCAAAAATCCGCGAAGAGCTCGCGGCGACTGGGGCGTCGGCCAGGCGGCGACGGCGGCGACTTTGTCCGCATCCATCGCGACACCGTCGGCGGAAATGACGTGGCCCAAGTACGCGACGGAGGTCGTGCCAAACGAGCACTTCGAGCGCTTGAGATGAAGACGATGCGCTCGAAGCTCGTTGAAGATGATGGCCACGTGCCGCAAGTGCTCCGCCCGGGATGCGCCGTAGATCAAAATATCATCAAAGAAAACAAGCACAAAGCGGCATAAGTAGGGGCTGAGCACGTCGTTCATCGGGGCCCGGAAGGTCGCCGGCGCGTTGGAGAGGCCGAACGGCATCACCAAAAACTCGTAGTGGCCATGGTGAGTGCGGAACGCCGTCTTGGCGATGTCGTCCGAGTGCATGCGCACCTGATGATAGCCCGAGCGCAGGTCGAGCTTGGTGAAGAAGCGCGCGCCATGCAGCTCGTCCAGGAGCTCATCCACGACGGGGATGGGAAACTTGTCCTTGGACGTGACGGTGTTGAGGGCGCGGAAGTCGATGCAGAAGCGCCACGTGCCGTCGGCCTTGCGCACAAGGAGCACGGGGACGCAGAACGGCGACGTCGAAATCCGAATGATGCCCTGTGCTAGCATGACCGCCACCTGGCGCTCGAGCTCGTCCTTCTGCAGCTGGGGGTACCGGTACGGCCGCACAGCGACGGGCGCCGTGTTCGGCAGCAGGTGTATGCGGTGGTCACAGGGCCGCGAGGGAGGGAGGCCCTGCGGCTCATCGAAGAGGTCGCCGTGCTGCTGAAGTAAGTCGGCCAGGAGCGGATGCGCCTCGTCAAGCGCGGCGGCCATCAGGTGTAGCTGCGGGGATGCGCCAGTGCTGCCCAAGCCCGTCCAGTGAACACGGCGACCGCCCTCGCGCCAGAAGATGAGGGACAGCACGTCGAGGTCCCACAGGATGGGGCCTAAGGTGCTCAGGAAGTCGAGGCCGAGGATGAAGTCGTAGCAGCCCAAGTCGATGCCGACGCAGTCGATGGAGAACGGCTCGTCGCCTACGAGCACGGGAACCTGTCGCGCCACGCCCTGGCACATAAGACGGTCCCCGTTGGCGACGGTGACGCTGTACTTCTCCGATCCCACCGGCTGGAGAGCGAGGCGGCACATGGCAGTGTTGGACATGAAGTTGTGCGTCGAGCCCGTGTCCACCAGCGCAGTGAGACGCTCCCCATTGATCGTCACCGGAAGCAGCATCGTCTTGGCCGTCTTGATGCCCGCCATAGCATGAAGAGAGACGACGAAGGCGGACGCGTCGACCGGCGCGTAGGTCGTGACACCGGCCTCAGTGATGGTGGCGGCCGCGAGCTCGGCGGTGAGGGCCTCCGCGTCGGCGTCGTCGATGGTCTCCAGGTAGAAGAGACGGGCGCACGTGTGGCCCGGCGCGTACTTCTCGTCGCAGTTGAAGCACAAACCCTGGCGGCGCCGCTCGAGCTGCTCCGCAGCCGTCAGCCGCTTGAAGGGGCGAGTCGGCGCAGGAGGGCCCGCGGGCGCAGCGGCCGGCGCGGGGCGCGGCGGGGAGGTGGGCGTCGGGGCGGGTCGGAGCGCGGAACGAGCGCTGCCACGTTGCGCGTAGACCTGCTGCATGGCGATGGCGCGCTGCTCGTAGGCCCGTGCGTAGTACATGGCCGTCTGCAGGTCCGCAAGCTCGCGCATCTCGACGTCGACGCGTATGTAGTCGGGGAGGCCGCCGACGAAGAGATCGGCACGCTGCCGCGCCGAGACGCCCGGGGCATGGCACGCGAGCGCCTGAAAGCGGTCGGCGAAGTCCTGGACCGTGGTGGTGAAGGCGATGCGTCCCAGCTCGGCGAGGCGGCTTCCGCGTAGGGTCGGCCCAAACCGCTGGAGGCACAGGTCGCGGAAGCTGTCGGGGGGAAGACCCCGGGTAGGGCAATGGACGCGGAGCGGCCGGCTTGAGGTTGGCCGGCTCGCGGCAAAGGCCGGCTGAGGAGCAGCCGGCTGGAGCCGTGGCCGGCTGCCTCGGGAGCCGGCTGGCTCTAAGTCCTAGTCGGCTTGGCTGCGGCCTTTAACGCTGTAGTTGGGCCGGCTTCTACAAGCCATATCCGACTGGGGTTTGTACCTCAGACCGACTCGAGGCTGGCGAGTCTTGCACCTGGAAGGAACCGGGTAGGTGAGCCGGGTTCAAAGGTCCACGCCGACCTCATCTCCCGTAAAGTACGGGCACGCGTAGAGCAGCGGTGCCACGCGCCGGACAGAGCCATCATGGCGTACGTCGAGCCGTACGCGCTACGAGCATGATGACGACAACGACGGCACCTCCCACGCCGCCGACCCGAGCGGGCGGATGGGACGTGCCACTACGCTCAACGGCTCCCCGGCGTCGGCGCCTCGGGAAGGGACGGGAGCCGAAGCCGGCCATGCTGGCCACTAGACCTTAGGGACTTATCCGTAAAGTGCCGGTGCCTATATAAGCCGGGCTACCCCCTCGTGCGGGGGGATCGATCGGTTCTCATTTCACTAGTCTTAGAGCTGCCCCGTGAGAGAGACCTTCGTCTACCTTAGCCTCCCGAGAGCAGCCGGATATACAGCTCAAGGAGCACCATTGTACTCGTGTGATCATCTTATACACTCATAGCGAGGAGTAGAGGTGTTACCTCCATCGGAGGGCCTCGAACCCGGGTACGTCGCCGTGTCGCTCGTGCCCATACCCGCATCCGGATACCGCCGTGAGACCACTAGGAACCACTTCGATTAGCCACCCTATGGCATATGTCATGACGATACCACGACATTTGGCGCCCACCGTGGGGCCTTCAGCGTCCGCGGCCGGTGTCTCCATCCGGACGGGCCTCACCATCACCACCGGCGAGAGGGTCGCTTCAGGCTTGGTCTGGAGATTCGGCTCCCTCGACTGCGTCAGCGACAACGCTGGCTGCTTCGCCGACCGGCCATTCCCCGCCGTCGGCAACATCATCAGCTTCGGCGGCTTCGACGTCTACGTCGCCACCGTCGCACCACCGCGCTACCCGCGCGAGATCGTGCGCTGCGCAAGCCCTCCCCCGGAGCCGGCGCCAGCCCTCACCACCACCGGCCCTTGCATCATGCGAGAGGTCATGGCCACCGGCGACGACGCCGGAGGCAAGTCCACGCGCATCCGCGGTCCCGAGTTGGAGCGCAACAAGGACACCGGCGCATCCGCCTCGGGCGCAAAGGCGCCGCCACCACCGTCCCGGCCGGAGGAAGTCCGGGCAAGCTGAGCACCCCGCTCACGCCCTGGTGCCGACCCCACCACCATCGAGAAGGACCCGGAGGAGCACCGCCGGCTCCTCCTCAAGCAAACGGAAGAGCTGGCTGCCGCAAAGCGCCGGTGGGAGATCTCCCGGCCGCGAGTTCAACCGCGCCCACGGCCTCACGCCCGCCGGCGACAACCCAAGCCGAGCCGGCCAGATCCGCCGAAGAGGAGGCGGCCCGGGCGCGAGATCGCCCGGGACGGCGCGCAGCATCGCCGGCTCCGTCTACGGAGCTACCCATCTACAACACCCCCGACAAGAACATGCTCGCGGCTGAAGCTGCCGCGGAAGAGCTGCACCGCCTCGAAGGCGTAGAGTTACGCCGCCAAACTGAGCGGGTGACTGAGCTGCTGAAGGCGGCCAACCGGCCGACCAAGGACCCCGTGTACGCCCATGCCCCTAGAGCTTCTCACGCTCGTGGCGCTGCGAGCAACGACCGAGATGGTCCGAGGGACACGGCCGAGTCCACCTCCCCGCACCAAGCCGGCGAGCCGACAGCCGGAACACCCACGCGAGTTCCAGCCGCACAAACCGGCCGCCCAGTGGCAACAGCGGCCGCAGCCGGCCACCTTCAAGCCGACACGACGACGAGGAGTACGAGTACGAGAGGCCATCCACCATCAAGCATCGCGCGGCTCCAGAGGCCAGCGGCCAGCGCCAGCCGGCTCGCTCCTGGCTGGGCCCGCGCGTCGAGCCGGCGGACGCCGAGAGATCGCCTCGACCGGCTGGTCGAATCCCGCATCGCGGAGGAAGAAGGGCCGGCCGGCCCCAAGTGCTTCGGGCCGCGGATCATCAATGAGCCCATGATTGACGGCTTCCGGCTCCCCGCGACACGCCCAAGTACGACGGCACGGCCAAGCCGGAGGACCGGCTGCGGGACTACTCCACCTGCGGTCGGCATCGCCAAGGGCAACAAGCGCCGGGCCGTGCGCTACTCCCCTCATGCTGCTCGGCTCCGCCCGCACCTGGCTGAATAACCTGCCAGCCGGCAGCATCAACGGCTGGCTCGACTTCGAGGCGGCTTTCATCAGCAACTTCACCGGCACCTACCGCCGGCCGGGTCGCCCCCAACAGCTCGAGATGTGCAAGCAGGGCGCAGACGAGACGGACCGTGCATACCTGACACGCTCGGTGCGAGATGCGCAACTCCCGCGAGGGAGTGCACGAGATCCGAGCAGGTCGGCTTCTTCATGGCCGGCTGCCGGCAAAACACCATGCTCGTGGCACAAGCTGCGCCGCAGGTGAACCCAAGACGATGGCTGCCTTGATGGCCATCGCGGACAAGTATGCGCCGGCCGAAGGAACCAGCAGCACGCCGGCTGAGATTTCGCCGGCTCCATCCAGGAGGGACAACAACAAGCCGGCCGAGGGCGGCCACCATGGCAGCCGGCGGGACAACTACCGCGGCAAGAGGCACAGCGACCAGCCGGACCGCCGGTACGGCTCGGCCCACGTGGCAGCCGTGTCAGACCACGCGGCGGCTGGCGGAAGCCGGCGCCAGAAGCAGACGGACCGGCCCTGGAAGCCGAAATACACCTTCGAGCAGATGCTCGACTCGCCGTGCAAGTACCACAGTGGCAAGAACCCCTCCAACCACTCCACCCGCGACTGCCACTTCATGAAGCGGCTGACGAGCGGCGAGCCCCTTCCGCCTCCACCCCCACCTCCACCGGCCCGGCGGGCCGGGTGGCCAAGCCGGCGCAGAAGCCAACAACCTCGAGCATCACGAGGCTAACCAAGTGCACCATGGCGGCCGGTACCCGGCTGAGGATGCCACCTACATCATCTTCACCTCCGAGCCCGAGGACAAGACGAGCCGGCAGCGCCGTTCCCTCGAAGTCAACGCGGTCATGCCGCCGGTCCCCGCACCTAAACCGGTCGGAGCAGGCCATCACTTTTGATCGCCGCGACACACCGGCTGTCCCGCCAAAGCCGGGCAGCTACGCCATGGTCCTCGACCCCACCCTCGGCACAACCCGGCGCAGCGTGCGCTTCTCGCGTGTCCTCATCGACGGGGGCAGCAGCATCAACATCCTCTACCGCGACACCGCCCGCAAGTTGGGCATCCGGGAGGCCGAGTTGCGCCCCACCCCTACCGTCTTCCATGGCATCGTGCCGGGCCACCGCTGCCAGCCGATTGGCCGGATCACCCCGGAGGTCATGTTCGGCAAGCCGGACAACTTCCGCACGGAGAACATCGAGTTCGAGGTGGTGGACCTCGTGAGTCCCTACCACGCGCTCCTCGGGCAGGCCGGCCCCGACCAAGTTCATGGCGGTGCCCCACTATGGGTACCCGAAGATGAAGCTACCCGGCCCTAAGGGGGTCATCACCGTAGCCGGCGACTACCGCCGCTCCATGGACCGCGCCACGCGAGCTCCAAGATGGCCCGGACGCCGGTCATCGCCACCGAGAAACAGCTCATCCACGACGCCGTTGCCTTGGCTAAGGCCGCGCGAGCGGACATGCCGGCCGTGGGCAACCCGGCTGGGACGACTCACTTCCAGCCGGCCGACAACACCAAGAAGATCCTCGCTCGACCCGGCCCAGCCGGACAAGTACGTCACCATCGGTGCCGGCTTGAGCAGCAAATAGGAAAGCGAGCTCACCAGCCTTCCTCCGTGAGAATCGGGACATCTTCGCATGGTCTCCAAGGGACATGCCAGGTGTGCCGAGGGAGTTGGCCGAGCACCACCTCCACGTCGGGCTCGAAGCCAAGCCGGTGAAGCAGCCTCTCAGGCGCTTCGCCGAAGAACGAAGGAAGGCCATCGGTGAAGAAATTGCCCGGCTCCTAGCTGCCGGCTTCATCATGGAAGTGCTGCACCCGGACTGGTTGGCGAACCCGGTCCTGGTTTTGAAGAAGAACGGCTCCTGGCGCATGTGTATCGACTACACCAGCCTCAACAAGGCGTGCCCGAAGGACCCTTTCCCCTTGCCGCGCATAGATCAAGTTATAGACTCGACTGCCGAGCTGTGAACTCGTTGTCTTTCCTAGATGCCTACTCGAGCTACCACCGCATTCCTTTGAATCCGGCTGATCAAATAAAGACTTCGTTCATTACCCCGTATGGGGCTTATCGCTACACGACTATGCCATTCGGCTTGAAAAATGCAGGCGCCACCTACCAAAGGTGCATGCAAAAGTGTTTGCAGGATCAAATCGGCAGAAATGTTCACGCATACGTGGATGATGTCGTTGTAAAAACCAAGGAGATGCCTACCCTCCTTGATGACTTGAGAGAAACCTTCACCAATCTGCGAAGATTCCGGATGAAGCTCAACCCGGCCAAGTGCACGTTCGGCGTGCCGCCCGGCCAACTCTGGGCTACCTCGTTTCTCGCCGAGGAATCGAAGCCAACCCGAGAGAAGATCGGTGCCATTGAGAAGATGGAGCTGCCGCAGGTGCCTCAAGGACGTCCGTAAGTTCACCGGATGCTCGGCCTCCTTGAGCCGCTTCGTCGCCCGGCCGGGGGAGAAGGCACTCGCCCCGTATCAATTGATGAGGAAGGCGGACAAGTTTGTCTCGGTCACCACGAGCGGATGAAGCCTTTCGTGACTTAAAGCGCGTGCTCTCAACCGCGCCAATCCTTGCAACGCCAGGTTCAATGGAGCCGATGCCGTTGTACATCGCAGCCACCAACCGAGTGGTTAGCGTTGTCCCGGTGGTGGAGCGCAAAGAAGCAGCCAACGAGGAGCAGCCTGGTTCGGCGCCCGGCCTACTATCTCGGCGAGGTGCTGTCCCAGATCGGCAGAACTACCCCCACTACCGAAGGTCACCTACGGCGTGTACATGGCGGCCAAGAAGCTCAAGCACTACTTCCAAGAGCACCCCATTAGGGTGGTAGGCCACAGCGCCCTTGGCGTAAATCATCGGCAAGCAAGGATGCCAACGGCCGGGTTGCCAAGTGGGCCCCGGAGCTAGCCGCCCACACCATCCTCTACGAGCCGCGCACGGCCATCAAGTCGCAGATCCTCGCGGACTTCTTCGTCGACCGGGCCGAGATGCAATACCCGCCGCCCGTGCCCGACTCCACGCACCGGAAGCCGCACTTCGACGGCACGAAGATGCGAAACGGCTTGGGAGCCGGCATCGTCGTCACTTCCCCCAAGGGAGATCGGCCGGACTATGTCCTGCAGATCCACTTCGCCGCATCCAACAATGTGGCGGAGTATGAAGCGCTCATCCATGGGCTGAAGCCGGCCAAGGAGATCGGCGTGCGTCGCATCCTCTCGCTTCGGCGACTCCGACTTGGTTATACAGACAAGCATCGGCGACCGGGACGCGAAGGACGCCAACATGGCCTCATACCGCTTCCACGTCCGGCAGCCTATCCGAGCCTTCTTCGATGGCTGTGAATTCCACCATGTGCCACGAGCAAACAATGAGGCGGCAGATGCCCTATCCAAGATTGGCTCGACCCGGCAAGCCATTCCGCCGGGCGTTGCCCTGGTGATTCTCAAGAAACCGTCCATCATACCGTCACCGGACTCGGATTCCATATTCGTGCCGGCTGACCCGGGGCTTCTCAGCCGAACCCGGGGCTTCATTGCCCAAGTCGGGGGCTTATCGGCCAAACCCGCCGGCTTCTCAGCCGAACCCGGGGTCTTATCGGTCCAACGTGGGGGCTTCTCAGCCAAACCCGGGGCTTATCGCCAAACCCGCCGGCTTCACAGCCGAACCCGGCGACCACGCAGTCGAAACCGGAAGCTCCGAAGATGGAGGCCTTGGTGGTTAGCGTGTTTGAAATAAAATGCGTACCATCATGGGCACAAGAATTCCTCTCCTACCTCACCGATGGTGTGCTGCCCAATGACAGGGTTCAAGCCAGGCAGATTGAGAGAAGGGCCAAGGCCTATACAATCATCAACCACGAGCTGTACAAACGCAGCGTAAGTGGGGTGTTCCGACGGTGCGTCGAGCCGGCTGAAGGGATTGAACTCCTACGGGAAATCCACCGGGGAGAGTGCGGCCATCACGCCTCCTCCGAGCCATAGTGGCCAAAGCTTTCCGGCACGGTTTTTACGGCCGACCGCGCTCGAAACGCAGAAGACTTGGTGAAGAAGTGCAACGGCTGCCGGCGCTTCGCAAAGCAAAGGCAAACGCCGGCTTCCGCCCTAAAAACCATCCCCATTACCTGGCCGTTTGCCGTATGGGGCTTGGATATGGTGGGCCCATTCAAGACAGCCCGAGGCGGCATGACGCATCTCTTGGTGATGATTGATAAATTCACTAAGTGGATCGAGGCCAAACCGATCAAGAAGCTGGATGGCTCCACAGCCGTCACATTCCTCAAGGAGATAATCGCGAGATACGGCTACCCGCATAGCATCATCACCGACAACGGCAGCAACTTCGCCGAAGGCATTTTCAAGCGCTATTGTGGGGAGATGGGGATCCGAATGGACCTGTCATCCGTAGCACACCCGGAGACCAACGGCCAAGTGGAGAAGGCAAACGGCTTGATCCTAGCCGGCATCCGGCCTCGGCCGGTGGAGCCGCTTGAGCGCTCAGCCGGCTGCTGGATTGAAGAGCTGCCCAGCGTGCTGTGGAGCCTGCGCACAACACCCAACCGCTCAGTCGGCTTCACACCCTTCTTCCTCGTATACGGGGCTGAAGCCGTCCTGCCGACTGACATCGAGCACGACGCGCCAAGGATCAAGCTATACACAGAAGCCGAAGCCAAAGAAGCTCGCGAAGATGGAGTCGACCTGGTTGAAGAGGTCCGGCTGATGGCCGAATCCAGGTCTGCCGTATACCAGCAAAGCCTCCGTCGCTATCACAGCCGGAAGGTCAAGTCCTTAGCATTCCGAGAAGGAGACCTAGTGCTCCGGCTGATCCAACGGACAGCCGGACAGCATAAACTAGCATCCCCATGGGAGGGTCCCTTCATCGTGAGCAAGGCAAGTAGGGCAATGATTCCTACTATCTCATAGATGCCCAAGAGGCCAAAAAGAACAAGGCGAGCAAAACCGACGAGGAGACAAAACGTCCCTGGAATGTCAGGTTGCTTCGACCATTTTACACTTGAGAGCAGGAATGTATGTATCCCTTGTATCCCTTTTGTAAGCTATGAAAAAGCACGCGCCAAGAGCGCCGTTCCCGACAAGTTTTTCGCGCACTCTATTTCGTTTCGCCAATTGGCTTGAACCCTTTCACGCGACGGCTTAGTAACGTGATCTGATTTCCGACAGCCGGCTTCCGACCAGCTACAGACCGCAACCCGGCTGTCCGGCTGGCGGGAGTAAGGCCTAGGGAACAAACACGCGAAAACGACTAAGGAAAGAGTAAAAGCGAGTTGACTTGCAACCTTTCATAAAAGTGTCGGACTGCCGAAATCGACTCGTTCGACCGAAATACTATCGGCCTCACCCAGCCGGCACGCTCTTGACCCGGCGACGGACCGCAAGTCGGACGTACGACCGGCAAGGGCACAGCCAAAGAGTGGGGCGGATGGGAAAAAGCGAACAAGTCGGAAGAAAGCAAGCCGGCACACAAATGATTAACAAACACATTAAAGTGCGTCATAATAAAAAAGGCGATAATATTGTCTTTACATAAGGCACCCGGCATTCCGGGGATTTAATAATCTGTTTTGGCAAAAGCAAAGCTACATGAGCAGGAAAGCCTAGGCACCGGCTGGAGGAGGAACAGCCGGATCAACAGCAGGCGGCGGAGAATCCATCTCGACCCCTTCGTCCTCAAGCTCCTCCTCCTCATCAGAGTGAGGGTTCGGATCCGCAACAAAGACGCGTTTGTCGACGAAGTCGGCGATGGCGCTGGCTCGGGCAAGCCGGGCGGCCTTCTGTTCAGCCGAGAGCCCCTCTTCCACGCCGGCTCGCCGATACTCGAGCTGCCCCAGGTCCACCTCGTTGTACCAGGAGAGGACAAAAGACAGCGCCATGTCGGCGCCAGCGCGCGTGGCAGACCCCTTCCACTCGATGAAGCTTTCCGGCGCCTGCTCGATCAAAGAGGTGAGGCTGGAGATGTCTTGCGGCGCCTCCTTGCCGGGCCACAGCATCGGCACCAGCTCCTCAGCCGCCTTCCGGAGCTCCCAGCCAAACTTGGTGATGGGCTCGACGCGGGCAGCCAGGGACGACATGTGGTCCTCCATGGTGAAGCTCTCCGAGCTGCCCTCGCCAGTCGCCCGCCCCCTGGCCTCGCGCGCATCGCCAACGGCCGCCAAGGCGGCATCCTGCGTCTCCGGGAAGGCCGTTGCAAGAGGGAGGCATGTCAGAAGTCATAAAAGCCGAAATAAGCTGAAAAATGCAAATTTTCGAAGTCCTAAAGTAAGACTGGCGGCAGCCGGCACGAGCCGACTGCCCCCAGCCCGAAGATGGAGATTCCGAAGCTCTAAAGTAGGATCGGCGGCAGCCGGCCGAGCCGATCGCTCCCGACCCAAAGATGGAGATTTCGAAGGATAAAGAAAAGACCGGCGCGGCCCGGCACGAACCGATCGCCCCAGCCCGAAGATGGAGATTTCGAAGGATAAAAGAAAAAGACTGGCGGCAGCCGGCACGAGCCGACTGCCCCCAGCCCGAAGACAGAGATAGCGAAAAAAGATGTTTCTGCAGCCGGCTACCAACGGAGGCTGGCAGCCGACAGCCGAAAGCCGGCAAAGGGGAAGGAAACATAGACACTCACCCGAAAAACCGCGATCGATCGCGCCAATCAGGTCCGTCCAGAGTGCTTGGCGATAGCCGTCGCGCTCCGTGGACTTGGCGGTGACCTCCTTCTGGAGCGCAAGCCGCTGCCTCTCCACCTCGTCCAGCCGCCGGCTCAGATCATCCACCTTCTCCTTCTCTGCCGTCCTAAGGGAGGCGAGCTCGGCGAGACGATTCTTCTCCAGCTGGCGCAGCCGCGTCAACTCCCCATCGGCCACCTTGAGCTTGGCGGCTGCAGCGCGGCCCGCCTCCTCGCTCTCGGCACACTGAGCGCGAGCAACCCGGAGGTCCCTCTCCAGCTGCGGGACCTTGGCGGCCTCAACTAAGAGGCAGCCGGAAAGAAATATCAGCCAACAGAGACAAAAGAAAAAAGACATTGAGCCAAAAGAAGCAAGAGCTTACCCTTGACGGCTTCCACCACGAGCCAAGGTGCCCCGCTCAATCTTGGCCTTGTGGTAGCTGGTCACCACCTTGTTGTACAAGACGGTGCGCCGCTCGTCGACCATCTGAAAAAAGAGTCAATCGTTTAGGCGAAACCTGGGCCGGCTCCAAGCAGCCGACCCATGCCTCGGAGGGCTACCAAGATAACAGTAAAATCGCAGAAAACAAGATGAGACGCCACCTACCTTGTCAGCTTCCTCCAGCGTCGCCAGCTGGGCCATGGCCTCGGCGGCTTTGTTCTTGAGGCTGGCGCGGTAGCCGGAGTAAAGCATCTTCGGGGCGCCGTGCCGTGCTGCCCTCCCGGCCGATTATCTCGCAGAGTCCGCCCGGTTCCGAGCCTTCTCCATGGTGCCGCCCGAGCCGAAGCCGGAGTCCGAGGCGGACGGCACGCTCACCAACCGGGCACCCTTGGCCACGTGAAGACCAGTGGGCGACACCGCCGGGCCCTTCGACCTCACCAACGCCTCGGGAGTCGGGCGTCCCTGGCGCGCGCCGGCTCCTCCCGCTGCGGCCCCTTCCCAGCAGGCTCCGCCCTCGTCGGCTCCGAAGCCGGAGGCGGCGCGGCCGGCCCGGTGGGAACCACTTCCGGCTCTTCAGGCGGCGCAGCTCCGCCGGCCCCAGCTCCTGCCGCCGGCGGCACACCTTGGCCGGCTCCAGCAGCCGGCCCCAGCAGCGGTGCACGGTGTAGAAACAGGTCGCCAAGAGTGGGCCTCTGGGCCGACTCACCCTGGGCGCCCTGGCCCGGCGCTGAAGGAGGCGCAGCCGAAGAAGATGCCCCCGCAGGAGGCGGCGTAACCACAGGTGGCACGACGACAACGGGCGGCGTGCGTGCACGTGTCGAAGGCGGCGGCGTCGGCTCCCTCTGCCGACGGAACGGCGGCGCAACACGAGCAGCCGGCCCAGAGGCACCGCCCTGGTTGAACTTTATGGCGGCCCTAGTCGAACAAACAAAAGAAGCTGAGTGCAAAGTAAGGAAAGAAAAGGAATCAAACAACAAAGAAAACAAAAAGGACTTACCCGGCCATCTCAGGGACCTTCTTGGGCCCTTGCTGGCGCTGTCTCTTGGCCTGGCCCTCCAGCCTGGCCGTGCTCCCGCCGGCGGCCCGCTTCTTCTTCTTCGGCGCGGAAGTCGCCGAGGCGGCAGGCGGCCTCGTGCGAAGAGGCACCGCCCGGATCGGTCCCGGCCCCGTGGTGGACGTGGCCGGCTCCGCCTCCTCCTCCTCCCGCTGCTCCGGCGAAGGCGGCGGGTTGTGCTCCCCTTGGCCGCCCTGGTCGGGCACCGCCGGCAGGTCATCATCGCCGGCTTGGTCGCCGGCTTGGTCAGCCGGATCCACGAGATCCGCCGTCCAGATCTTGTGCGCCAAGTCGCCGTCCTCGATCTCTTGGCGGGGGAAGATCTAGAAAACAAGAACAGATGAATAAACAAGCGAGCCACGCAGCCGCAAGTCGAAAAGCGCAAGCTAAAAACACAACTTACCCGCTCAGGCGGCGCGGCCCGGTCGTAAGGCGGCAGCCCCCACGCCCAGTCTTCCGGCAGGTTGGCCTTGGTGATGCTGTTCACCCGGCGAGCGACTTGGGCCTTGGTGAGCGCTATCCTCGACGTCCGGGTCGGATCCAGCCGGCCGGACATAAGCCCGATCTTGTGGACGCGGCCCTGGAGTGGTATCACCCGGCGCTCTACATAGGTGCAGAGGAGGTCCTCGGCGCTCAGCCGGCCCGCAGTGACGCACTCCCCCAAGAAGTCCCAGAGAAGGTTGACCTCCGCGTCCGGATCCGCCGACTTGGCGTTGTGACCCCAGTTGAGCCGGGTGGTCGGAGGAGCCGGATTATACTCCGGCAGGTTGATCCGGTCGAAGGCTGGGTTGGCGTTCTTCACATAGAAGAACGACATCTGCCAGTTCTTCACCGAGTCGACGGTCGGTATCTTCGGGAAGAGCGAGCCGGCGCGGGGATATATGGAGGCGCAGCCGCAGGTCCTCAGGCGGCCCTCAGTCATTTGCGACTTGAGGTAAAAGAGCCGGCTCCAGAAGTCGACGTCTGGCCACAAGCCGGCGTAGCCCTCCATAAAAGCCACATAGCAGCTAAGGAGGACGCACGCGTTGGCCGGCAAGTGGTGAGGCTGCAGGCCGAAGAAGTCCAAGAACCGGCGGAAGAAGGCCGAAGCCGGCAGACCTAGCCCGCGGTCGAGGTGCGCGCCGAAGACGACGCGCTCACCGGGCTCCGGCTTGGGCTCCACCTCCTCGCCGGGCGCTCGCGTGACCACCTCCCGAGGAATCCGGCGGAGGCGCACCGGCCGCTCGATGTCGTCATCGTGCATATACGAGCCCCTCCGGGACCCCGCTGGCGGAGGCCATCGTCGAAGAAGAGGTGGAGGAAGACCAGGAAAGATCAAAGGGAGAAGAGGAACCGCTCCTCACCGGAGGAGAGCGCGGCGGCGACGAGCGCAGCGTCGAGCCGCGGGGCCCCGTGGCGCCGGCTTGGCGTGCGGGCGGCTGCCGAACGGCGGAGAGCTCCGGCCGCGAATGGTCGCCGGGGTTCGCCAGGAGGTCACCGGAGAAGAAGTGGCGGCGTGCGAAGAGCGCTCGAGCGAAGAAAGCAAGAGAAGTGGAAGTGAGGACGCGAGGAAGAAGAAGGGCGCCTCGGTACCGCGCCGGGGGCATTTATAGCCGCCCGGCGCGCCGGTTGCGTGGCCACGTGGCGATCGTGGGCCACGTCGGGATTTACTGCGGCCATAACTGCCCCCACGACCGCTGCGGTTACCAGAAACCGTCGGGCCACTACCCCACGACCGCACCGGATCCGGAGGAGACAGCGATGTGACCAGACGAAACGGCCACGCTGACGAAGCCGTCAGAACGGTCAAGTCGGGCGCGGGACTCGAGGCGGCGGAGTTGCCGTTGCACCCAAGCTGGAGCCGGACGATAAAATCGACCCGGCCCCAGATTCTGGCGACAAGCCGGAAGCATCTTCAACACTTAAGAAAAAGTGAAAACGACAGGAGCGAAAAAGGCGTCCGGCTGGAGGAAGCCGGACGGGGCGAGCCGGACGAGGGCACAGCCGGCTGAACGAAAATTCTCAGCTGGCCCCTCCGGGAGCCGCCGGAAACAAGCGAGAGATATATAGAAGCCAGGGAAACCTGCCTAGGTCCTTCTTAACGCAGGACCTTGCCAGCTTCGGGGGCTAATGTCGGGGGGAAGACCCCGGGTAGGGCAATGGACGCGGAGCGGCCGGCTTGAGGTTGGCCGGCTCGCGGCAAAGGCCGGCTGAGGAGCAGCCGGCTGGAGCCGTGGCCGGCTGCCTCGGGAGCCGGCTGGCTCTAAGTCCTAGTCGGCTTGGCTGCGGCCTTTAACGCTGTAGTTGGGCCGGCTTCTACAAGCCATATCCGACTGGGGTTTGTACCTCAGACCGACTCGAGGCTGGCGAGTCTTGCACTGGAAGGAACCGGGTAGGTGAGCCGGGTTCAAAGGTCCACGCTGACCTCATCTCCCGTAAAGCACGGGGCACCGTAGAGCAGCAGCGGTGCCACGCGCCGGACAGGCCATCATGGCGTACGTCGAGCCGTACGCGCTACGAGCATGATGACGACAACGACAGCACCTCCCACGCCGCCGACCCGAGCAGGCGGATGGGACGTGCCACTACGCTCAACGGCTCCCTGGCGTCAGCGCCTCGGGAAGGGACGGGAGCCGAAGCCGGCCATGCTGGCCACTAGACCTTAGGGACTTATCTGTAAAGTGCCGGTGCCTATATAAGCCGGGCTACCCCCCTCGTGCGGGGGGGGATCGATCAGTTCTCATTTCACTAGTCTTAGAGCTGCCCTGTGAGAGAGACCTTCGTCTACCTTAGCCTCCCAGGAGCAGCCGGATATACAGCTCAAGGAGCACCATTGTACTGTGTGATCATCTTATACACTCATAGCAGGAGTAGAGGTGTTACCTCCATCGGAGGGCCTCGAACCTGGGTACGTCGCCGTGTCGCTCGTGCCCATACCCGCATCCGGATACCGCCGTGAGACCACTAGGAACCACTTCGATTAGCCACCCTATGGCATATGTCATGACGATACCACGACAGAAGCGCTTCCAGGACGGCATCCCGCCCTCGTCCTGCTCGAGGGCGTAGTACCAAGTCTGCGCGGCGCCCCGTAGGTGATAGGAGGCGATCCACGTGCGGTCGGCGCTGAGCATCCGCTGCCCCCGAAAAAACTGCTCACACTGGTTCAGCTAGTTTAGGGGATCGGTGGCGCCGTCGTAGGTGGCGAACTCCAGCTTGGTGAAGCGGGGCGGCTGCTGTGCCAGAGGCGGGACCTCGGGGGCGCCCTCCTGGCGGCCCGGGTTGAAGGATGTGCTCGCGGCGAAGGGGGCCGCAAACCCGCCAGGACCGCCAAAGGGGTGGGCGGGCTGCTGAACCGTCGTCCGCGCCGCAGTCTGAGTGTAGATGGGCGACGCGTCGATCCATGTGGGAATTGGCGAGGGCGATGGCGGCCACCACGCGGGGCGACCGTTGCTGGCGGCGGAGGCGGGCGGTGGGGGCGGCGGGTGCTGGCCGGCCTTGATCTCCGCGAGCTCGAAACGGATGGCGCGGAGACTGTCGGCGAGGTCCGCCAAAGTAGCAGGCAGGAGGTCGAGGCCCGTGGGGGCGGCGGCGGCCTGGTCTCCGTTGGCGGCGGCGGCTCCCTGCAGCGCGTGGGCGCCTGTCATGGCGGCGGCGGTGGCGGTGGTGGTGTTGGTGGCGGCGGCGGACGTGGCGGCGATGGGGTCGACGGGGGGGTTGTTGGAGCCCATGAGACCTAGGCAATCTGATACCAAAGTGGTAGAGTCTAGGGTTCTACCGGGTCTAGGGCGGAGGTTGTAAGGGTGGAAGTGAGGGCGGAGATGCTGGAGGGCTCGGCGCCGGCGGCTGGGCGCCGTCGCGGAGGAAGGAGGCGGCGGCTAGGGTTGGGTGCGGCTGGGCGCAGGGGGTCTCCCGTCTCCCTTCAGGAGACGAGACAGTATGATACTGAATATTTGTCTGATTAATCTCAAAGGGATACAAGTGTTTATATAGGAGGACGGCCTTCTCTAAACCCTAATTTACTTGGGCTAAGCCCCTAATTTACTTGGGCTAAACCCATTACTAGCCACTAGTGGGCTTCCTGCGTGTATAGGTCAAATCGACCATAACAAGATTCTTCATATGTTTTATGCAGATGTCTACTTTCCTGAACATATTGCAAGGAGTATCTGCTGTGGTATGTCAGAAAAATATCGATATGTGCGACCAAACGAACTGCAAACACAAAAAATACGATCCATAGATCACACTCAGCCATACAAGAATTTTTTTTCTTTCGAAATGGAGCCATACCAGAAATAGGGAGGTCTTCTTGTACAACTGTGCTTGAGGACACACCAGACATACAGTTTGTGCATATAGAACCACCTTTAGAACATAATTTAGCCATCTGAAGAGTGATAGTGAGAATTACATGAAAATATTAAATCGCACGGGAAAAAACTGAAAACACTCCAAATAAATTAAAATAGTAAATTCATCTATCTGAAACGCAGCAAACAGGGGAACAAACCTCTTCCTTGATCACAGACATATGACTGAAAGTAATTTAAACTAAAAGGACTTCTAGATTAGTTAATTACCAAAAGTGATTTTCTAATTGCAGCATAAGTGATTTTCCTAGAGCAATGATTGCTCATATGAATGGACAACTCGTTGAGCCTTGTCTAGCTACCTTCATTAATCACACCTCCTGTAGTGATAGTTCCACAACAATTAGACATTACTTTGAATTCTAATTCTAGTCCACACAAAAATTGCACCACAAAACTCTTAGGTGACTAATTTACCATCTGGATCAGTTTTACGCATGAAATTGTGCAGTGTTATATGTACCAGATCTTCCTAAAAAAACCACCAAACTCTGCAAAACATATTGCAATCATTGCGTATATGAAGAAATGAAGAAATGAGCAGTATTCAGAAATATACTGGCAAAACTGAAGAAATGTCAGCACACACGTACAGATGCATAAGACTGAAAGTTTAGGCCAAAAGGAATTCGATGCCCTTCATTATTTTAGCTGAGAAGGCATTCGTCAACTATTATATATTCATATGTTTGCTCTCGGAGAAACAAATCCTAAGAAACAGAAAATGACAACCTTTGCCTAGTGGTTTACACATTTCCCTTGTTTTTATAAGAATGTCTTATAAACTGGCATTTGTCGCTCTCGTTGAACTTTATAACTTTAGTGATCCTTTCACCAAAGTATGAGTGTAATTTTCTGCTACAGCTAAAACTTTAGATGGTTAATGTGTAAAATGTAGCCAGGTGATTCCAATATCAAGAAAAAAGGGGAAATCACGTCCTACCCAACGTTTTAATCCACTAATGCTGCAATATGTTGGCTCTCTACCTGACAATACTTTCCACCTGCAAGGTCTCGTCCATCCTACAGCAGATATAATCCTTTAAATTTGAAGAATGATAACACATGATCCAAGAAATAGCCGACGCTCACCACACACAATGGAGCTTAGTGTTGTTCAAAAAAATGGAGCTTAGTGCTTCCTAGTGCTCACAAGTTTTTGTCATGATGTATGTTTGAATCTCTGCTTTGTACAATTTACATTGCACTCAAAGTCCAGTTTGGGCAGCTGGGTGAGCATATGCATCTAGTTTAGGGTTAATTATTGGTTTGCCACTACAGCCCGCGCATGACTCAGTTTTGCCACTAGAGCAGAATGGTGCTCAGTTTTGCCACCGCTTCTGGTGCAGCTTCTCTGTCGAGGCCAAACGGCCAGGCTTCAAACGTTTTCGTCTCTTGCCGTTACTGAAAGTGGGGCCAGATCTTACAGGTAGGACCGCGCAATGACAAATAGGTGAAGACCGAACTACCCCCTGCTCCCGCCACACAGCAACACACCGATCTGCTGCACGCACCACCATCCGCGCCCCTGCCGGCACCACCTGCGCCGCCACGACCTGCGACGCCACCACCTGCGCCGCCGCGCGGCCGTCCCGCGTGGACCCCTTCTCCACCGCCTCCAGGAGCACCTGCTCTGCCCCCACCCCATTGCGACTTAGTCGCTCGTTCCAACACTGCGCCCTCCACCTGCTCGACGGAATGGCTAGTGGCGGCGACGACCTTGGCGAGGCAGGCGTGGGGTCGGAGACCCGCCGCGTCCACGACTGGGTTCCCGAGGGGTAAGCCTTGTTCCTATTGAGCTTTCTTGTGTAGTGCAATAGTCGATTTGACATGGAGTGCTCATTGCGTTTGATTTTGCTTTTGGTGTGCTCATTGCCTCTCTCGTTTTTGGTTGATTAGGATGGAATTGCGGTTTGCTTTCTTGGTGAATATTAGAAGGGAGCGATTCATTGTGGATGCAAAGGATCAAAAGAAATTCCAAGGAGGGTTTGATTATCGGTTGCCAATGGATTGTAATTGGAGTTTTAGACAATTTGGCGAGGTAATTTGCGGCCCATATCCTTGGGGTATGCATGATGAAGTGGAATTCAAATACTACGATGGGGGAATTGATTGGGTGAAAGTTAGTAATGATGAAGAGCTCGCTACCATGTTTGCTAAGCATAAGGAGAAAGAGCAATTTCATGTGAGGCTGCAAAATGATGTGGTTGTGCCGGCGGTTGGAACTTCTCGGACAGATTCATGTCGTCGTAATGGCAACTCTAGCCGGAACGGTTCGGTTAGGGAGCTTCGGTTAGTGCACGGCGACGTGGTGGCTCGTCAAACATGGGCACCGGCAGTAGGGTCCCAAGAGAAGTGGAGCCCGAATACATCGATGATGAAGAGAGGCTATATTCCGATGTTGTGCGAGAATTTACGACGGCCATGTCGGGCTGAAAACCGAGATGAGTGTGACAATGAGGCTTTTGTGATTGATGATGAGGAGGTTGAGGACGAAGACCTTCCAGCTATTGAATGGGACCCTGCAAACTCTCAGATGGAAGAAGGTACCATCTTTGCATCCATGAGTGAGTGTAGAAATGCACTTGTGACATACTGCATCAGGGCAGAGCGTACATTTGAAGTTGACAAGAGCGACAGAGTACGTTACAGAGTGCACTGTCCGACTGAAGATTGTCCATGGAGGATGCACGCGTCTAAAATGCGAAATAGCACGAATGTTCAAGTCAAAGTGAACCCTTTTAGGCACACATGCCTGGAATCAACCCTGAGGAAGGAAACAATCAGTAGAGCCAAGTCAAGATGGGTGGCTGAAGAAGTAAAACGGTGGGTGACAGAAGACCATTAAGTGGGTACAAAGGAGTTGCAGAAGAAGCTCAAAGAAAAGTTCAAGATAGAGGTACCATACATGAGGATTTTCAATGGAAAACAACATGCTATGGATTCTATTTATGGTAATTGGCAGGAAAGTTTTAAACTGTTGTATTCATTTAAGGGTGAAGTGGAGAGCCCAGGTAGTATTGTAGATATTGATCACCACACCGTGGAGTACACGTTGAGGGGAATGACAATGACCAAAGAGTGCTTTAGAAGGGTTTTTGTCTGCTTTGAGGCTTGTCGCCGGGGTTTTTTGGAAGGCTGCAGGCCCTATTTGGCTATTGATGCTACTTTTCTCACAGGGAGGTTTAAAGGACAGTTAGTAGCAGCTTGTGCAGTTGATGGACACAATTTTGTATTTCCGGTTGCTTATGGCGTGATAGAAGCGAGTCCGAGGAGAGCTGGACTTGGTTTTTGCGAGAATCTGCGCCGGGCTATTGCACATCCCAATGGGTTGGTAATTCATACGGATGCTTGCAAGGGTTTAGAAGTAGCCGTGGACAATGTGTTCCCTGGAGTAGAGCATAGGGAATGCATGCATCACCTTGCTGCAAATTTTGGGAAGAAATTCAAAGGAAAGGTGTATGCCGACAATTTATGGCCAGCATCTTTGACTTGCAGTGTGAAGAAGCACAACTATCACATGAGGCAGTTATACAAAAATGACAAAGTGAAGGAATACTTGGAAACACACCACTCCAAGTTATGGGCCGGAAGCCAATTCGGTGAAGTGAGCAAAGTTGACTATGTGCATAATAATCTTGCGAGTCTTTCAACTCAACGATCCAAAAACTAAAGGGTCTTTATTTGGCGGATTTGCTTGACAAGATAAGGGTAGAATACGTGCAGAAATTTCTTGTTCGTGCAGGAATAGCCGAGGCAAAATTCATGGGACACATTATAATCCCTTCCGTGATGAATGAATTGAAGCAGAAAACAAGAGGCTTGGAAATGGACATGACTCGTTGCTCAGCTACGACGGCAGAGGTATCATTTTTGGATAAAGAGAAGAGGGAATGGAGATATCCAGTGGATTTAGAAGCTAGAACTTGCAGTTGTAGGCAATGGCAGATAACTGGGTTGCCATGCATTCATGCCTTGTTTTTCATCACTACTCTGTCAGATCAAGCAGGTAACATACAACAGTATGTGCATGATTACTACTCTGTTGCAAAGTTCAAAGCCACATATGCACATGCCTTACCTGCTTTGGAGGGAAAACAACAATGGGATCCAGTGGACCCTGGTTTTAAGCTTTGCCCTCCGGTTCCGAAGAGAGCAGACGGGTAGACCGAGGAAAAGTAGAATAAGACCTCGCAGCGAAGGAGCTGGACTTGGACCGAGGAGACGTAAGTGCACAAGGTGTGGTGGGTCTGGTCATTTCGCTAAGTACTTGTGATAACGCAGTAGATCCAGGCGTTCGGAGAGTGTTTTGATGTTTCAAATGATGAGCAAAATGATGATCAAAATGAGGATGCAGTGGAGGCTACAAGTGATGATCCAATTGATGATCCAATTGATGAGCCACAAAATGATCAAATTGATGATCCAATTGATGATCCGATTGATGAGCCACAAAATTATAAAAATGATGATCCAATTGATAATGAAAATGATGATCCAATTGATGATCCAATTGAGGAGAAAATTGAGGCTCCAAATGTTGGTGTCCAACCTTCTGTGGTTGTGAGTTCTACTTGGTATGTAAATCTTTCCAATACTAGTGTACATTTATCACTTGACACAATCTTACCGCCCTTTGTTTTGTACAGCTCTGTTGTAGGTTCGAACAAAGTTGTGGCAGTGAGCTCGAGGTAGTTAAGGTGCCAACCAAGAGGAGAAGAAAAGAAGCAATGAGCACAAGGATCACAAGGAGCAAAGTAGTGGCAAGAAGCGCAAGGACCAAGAAGAAGCCGCAACGCTTTGTAGATGATTGAGTGGGAACCAACTAAAGTTCATGAATAATGTTGTATTTGTGTTTGAATGCTGTTGGAATGATTAGAGTACATGTTTGAACTATGTTTGAATGATGTTGGAGTGATGAGATTACATGTTTTGAGGAACTCATGTCAAAATGTGCTAAAAAAGGGCTCCAAAGGTAGGGTAAATGGCCTCATTTCTAAGCAAGTTTTTTTTGATCTTGTCTAAATTGGCCAAATAAGTTCAGTACACATCTATTCCATGTAAGAAGAGTATGTGAGAAGGTTTTCCATTTTTTTGATTTTTTTTGAATTTTTTATGCTCATTTCAAATTTAGTCAAAGCTAACTTTGACCATCATTTTAGCAAGTTTCAAACATGGAATTGTAAAACTAAGCATGGATCCTTGTTATTCACTCCAAAATGAAGCTTTGGTGAGGTTTTTGAAACTTTTCATGTTCCAAACCCTAAACCTCTTATCTTCACCCTCGAACTTGTACCCCGAGTGTTTGAGATATCACATTAGACACATGGTTTTTTTGTTGAACAGCATGTAGACCATGTTTATCAACTAGAATGGGTAGTATATGACATAAGAAGTCTATGTGAGAAGGTTTTCCATTTTTTTGATTTTTTTTGAAATTTTTATGCTCATTTCAAATTTAGTCAAAGCTAACTTTGACCATCATTTTAGCAAGTTTCAAACATGGAATTGTAAAACTAAGCATGGATCCTTGTTATTCACTCCAAAATGAAGCTTTGGTGAGTTTTTTGAAACTTTTCATGTTCCAAACCCTAAACCTCTTGTCTTCACCCTCGAACTTGTACCCCGAGTGTTTGAGATATCACATTAGACACATGGTTTTTTTGTTGAACAGCATGTAGACCATGTTTATCAACTAGAATGGGTAGTATATGACATAAGAAGTCTATGTGAGAAGGTTTTCCATTTTTTGATTTTTTTTGAATTTTTTATGCTCATTTCAAATTTAGTCAAAGCTAACTTTGACAATCATTTTAGCAAGTTTCAAACATGGAATTGTAAAACTAAGCATGGATCCTTGTTATTCACTCCAAAATGAAGCTTTGGTGACGTTTTTGAAACTTTTCATGTTCCAAACCCTAAACCTCTTGTCTTCACCCTCGAACTTGTACCCCAGTGTTTGAGATATCACATTAGACACATGGTTTTTTTTGTTGAACAACATGTAGACCATGTTTATCAACTAGAATGGGTAGTATATGACATAAGAAGTCTATGTGAGAAGGTTTTCCATTTTTTTGATTTTTTTTGAATTTTTTATGCTCATTTCAAATTTAGTCAAAGCTAACTTTGACCATCATTTTAGCAAGTTTCAAACATGGAATTGTAAAACTAAGCATGGATCCTTGTTATTCACTCAAAAATGAAGCTTTGGTGAGGTTTTTGAAACTTTTCATGTTCCAAACCCTAAACCTCTTGTCTTCACCCTCGAACTTGTACCCCAGTGTTTGAGATATCACATTAGACACATGGTTTTTTTGTTGAACAGCATGTAGACCATTTTTATCAACTAGAATGGGTAGTATATGACATAAGAAGTCTATGTGAGAAGGTTTTCCATTTTTTTTGATTTTTTTTGAATTTTTTATGCTCATTTCAAATTTAGTCAAAGCCTAACTTTGACCAGCTAACCCTATTCTTCTAGAAGGAAACCAGACCGATCCGTGGGTTGCTCTGTTTTGCATTGTGGACCGTTCACTCGCGGTAACGCCGAGCCGTCCGATCTAGCCTTCTAGAACGTTTCGGGGCCGATCCGTGGACACCCTCGTTCTTCAACATGATTGGTTCCTTTCTCTTTTACTGCGGTGGGCTATAAGAACACTGAAATCTCCGTTGGTCCGTTGGGCCGTCCCGCGTGTCTAGGCCTGCGATGCATGCGCCATGCAGGCGCCACGCCAACAACCCTTTCCACGCACTCGCCGACGCCTTTTAATGCATGGACGCAGCGTCTCGGCGTTGCCATCGTCTCGGCTCTCGCAGCGATGCGGCCGCATCGGTTTGCCATCGTCTCGGGCCGTCCCATCGTCGATCGCGTCAAAACCAATAATTATTTTTGGAAGACGGCTAGACACGCGTTAATTCATCATTAGGAACCCGAATTATGAGCCAACCTCTTTATAAGGGGCCTCTCTTCCTCTCCCACACACCAACCGAGCGAGCCTCTCTTCCTCTCCATCTCCAAGCACCATGCACCCAAGCGAGCCTCTCTGCCTCTCTGAAGATGCTGTACACGGGACCGACCTTCCGCCGTCCGCGCACTAGGCCGGAGCTACTCTATCCGGCGGACGTCCTCGTCGACAACACGCTTCGTGTGTGGGCAAAGTCGAGGTGGAGGACCGAGATCGAGCTCACTCGAGAGTTCCTCGACGAGGGCTTCTCCCACCTCCCACCGGGCTCGCCCCGTCATGTACTACGTCAATGAGTCTCGTGAAGGCATCGCCCTCAAGCTGCTCACGGTCACCTTCGCCAACCGATTTGACGCGTACGCCCTCCTCGGTGAGGTCTTCCGAGTGCGGCTGCGAGTCAATCTTCTTCACCACCTACAACGTCTTCACCGATTGCGACGCCATCTTCTTCTCCGGGAAACCTATGCACAGCCTCCCGTACTACAAGTGAAGACGCTGGTGAAGACGGTGGTGCGGCGCAGGTGGTGCGGCCAAGATGTGTTCTCGTCAAGCTCGTCATGTTTTTTTAGCTTTTTTCATTTTCTATGTGGTTCCGTGTCGAGTCGTGTCAAGTCGTGTGTCACTGAACTTATCTATCTAGGGTACCCATCTATCTATCTATCTATCTATCTAGGGTACCCATCTATCTATCTATCTAGGGTACCCATCTATCTATCTAAGTTATTTCCGTGTAATGGTGGAACTAAGCATCTTATGTATCGAATTTATCTAAGTTATTTTGCGTGATGATCTGGCTACCAATATTTGCATCTCATATATCTTACTTTTCTATGATTTCGATGTAATATATCAAGGGTGTATGAATTATGAAATCACAAACATGGATCCAAGTATGAACTTTGATGTTATATAAGTAGGGTACCCATATAAGTATGAAACAAAAAATCACAAATACGCAATGCTTGAAATCAGATAAATGCACCCTTTTTCCCTCGCAAAAATAGAAAGATGCACCTTTTTTTGTTTGATTATTTTTCCAACCTAAACCACAAACACGTAATGCTTGAAATAACAAAGACGCACCCTTTTTTTGGTTAAGCAGCGTGCATAAACACAAAGAACAAACATATGCGTCCTTACACCATAAACCAAGTCACGAACTAGAACTAACTATAGCTAGATTTCTTCCTTTTGCTTTTCAATATCTGTCCATCCACCCCACTCGGTTACCAGAGCAATCCTTCACGCTACCAAACAAAGCGGTCTTGGGTTCGAGTCCTGGCCGCACCCTTTTTTGTTTGTTCATTTTTCACCGTTTTTTTAAACACCCTTCTCATCTGCCCAAAGCCAAATCTTTGCCACTATCGAATTTTGATCAGATTTATTTATTTCAAGCTTGCAAATTCAAGCTTACAAGTTCATACAGTTTGAAGCCTACAAATTCATCACAAATTCATGACAAAGTCATGCCTTTCCATACAATGTCAACATTAAACCTAGTGCGATGACAATACCACCTACAAATGCACAAATGTAATTCCAAATTTTTGATTGATCTTCGAGCTCTCTAATCTTCTGGTTCATCCACCTTAGCTCAAAAGCTACCTCTCTGTCAATGCGTGCTCCGCCCTGCGTCTCTTCTGCACTAGCTATCGCGGCGACCCGTGTCGTCTGTGGCAAGATGGGCAACCATTCTTCGTGCTCATCTAGCAGCTGATTCATCAGCGTACGGAGCAAAACATCGACCCAAACGAAGAAGCATTTTATCTGCAAACACACGAAAGAGATCAACCACATTGAGCACAAACTATGCACAAAATACTGAAATTTCCACTTTTCTTACCCCTTTCTCGCTGCTGCACACGTAGAACGGACGATTGGTGTTCTTCGGTGTGCGCGAAATCCTCCGATCAATGGGCGTCCGGCACCGCGGACAGAGGAGGATCGGCATCTCCATGCGCACCGGAAGCTCGAACCGAGAGGTGGCACGGGAGCTAGAAGAAGACATGGATAGAGGTGGCGCGGGATCTGAACCGTGAGGTGCTTCGGCAGACGGCTGCGCCCTCCGCAGCTCCCGCCGTCGGCGGCGCTCCCCGTCAACAAGGCCCTCTCAGTCGCCCGCGCCGCACCTCTGCGAGGGGCCGTCTCCAACCCCGTCGATTTCTTCTCACCGCTGCGAGCTCCGCCGCGCGATCAGGGATTTTAAATGGGGTTGAGCTCCAACGGTTGCCTTGTGGGTTCCACGTGAAACGGCCAGCAACGGTCCTCTTTTCAAATGCGTCTCCGCTTGGTCCCACCTGAAACAGCCGAGTCAAGGACGTTGACCTGAATGAAACGGCAGACTCACGGAACGAGTCGTTGCACACAGACTAGTGGCAAAACTGAGTGTTGCGCCGGGGTGTAGTGGCAAACCAATAATTAACCCTCTAGTTTATTTTGTTCAATCTTCCTCGTTTGGCATTCCTACAAATCGCTTGCTGTGCACACCTGGCACACTTGCAATATCAAAGGTTTAATTTTGTACAATCTGTCTCGTCAGGCATTTGTTTAAACAGCTGGTGATGTACAATAGCAAAGTGAAACAGAGATTCATCCGAACAAAGAACCAGTTACCTACTCAATATCTGCAATAGAACCAAATTGGGGGAAACATGAGGAGCAGGCAGCAGCGCCGGCGAACACGCTCACTAGGTCGTCTCAGCCAGCAGGGAAATAACGGACTTTAGAGCAACTCCAGTCGCGTTCCAAACGTCGCCGGATCGAGCGTTTAGGGCACGTGTTTTCTTCGTGCTGCGTTTGGGGGACGTCGCTCCCCAGCCGCGTCCCCCAAAAACACATCCCAAATAAATAAAAGTGCACAAAATTAAAGGTTTCCATTTAAAGTTGATTATATATTATAAGTTTGAATGAAAACGGCTAGATTTCATCTAAATCCTAGCCTACTGGCCGTCCGGCGGTGCGTTCGACGGCCCCGCCCCGTCGTCACCTCCCATCCACCGCAGCTCCTGCTGCGCGCGCCGCCTCTCCATGCGTAGGGCGGTGAGCAGACGCCACTGCTCCAGCAGCGCGTCATCGCCTGCCCTCCCCTGCTGCGCCACCTCCTCCCACGTCTCGTTCTCCTCAGCTTCCGGGTCGAAGTCGAACTGCGGTGCTTCGGGTGGTGGAGGTGGTGGTGGAGGCGGTGGAGGAGGGAACTGGCCGGCGCCGGGGCGGTTCATCATCACGCAGGGCTGGGTTTGCGGCGGAGAAAGGGGTGCTGGCGGCTGTGGTGACTGCCATTGAGCGGGGGGGGGGGGGGGGCTTTTATAGACGCCGGCGTTGCCAGAAGAGGCGAGAAGATAGCGCGGGAAGGTGCAAGAAGCGGCAGGAAGAAAGCGCGGGAACGCGGGGTGGTGTGCGAATGCCGGCTACACGTGGAGGCTACGCAGCACCGACGAGACGTCTCGTCTGCCCCTCCGTCGCCATTAAGGCAACGCTGCGACGCTTCGTTCGTGTGTCACTGCGCGCCAATAACTTCCGTCGCGAGGTAGGCGACGGTTAGGTTTAAACTTGAATGTGCCGCTAATGCGTCGGGCCCGTATCTGCTCGCATCGCTTTTCGTTGTGTCCAGCGTGCCCGAAGCGTCTTTTGTATAGTGGGCACAGGCTTGAAGCGCCGGACACCGCACTGAGCCGCGTCGAACAAAAAGAGGCTTTGGGACACGCGGCTATGAAACGTTTTTTGCTGCTACGCATCCTAAACGGGGCTGGAGATGCTCTTAAAACACCATGCATACCACGATTTGGAGCAGGTAGCGCCGCACACACGGACGTGACCGACTCTGTCGCAACGCCGCAACCAGAGGAAGGATGGCAAGGTGGAGCACCAACAGGGACCAGCACGACCACAGCAAACGGCGCCCTCAGTAGCTGACCTGACCAGGCGGAGGTGCTTGCTTGACCATCAAACCGAGTTGTGGACTTGTGGTCAAGGTACGAAGTTTGAAGGGGAATCCCTGTAGGAGATCAAGGCCGAGGCTGCCCAGGCGCATAGCAGCAGCAACTAGAATCCAATCCAACTGCCGCAGCGATTTCAAGAGAGACACCAATGAAGGGCGTGTCTATTTGCCTATGCGCCAAGGGCCTATCACCGAACGCAACCAAAGAGATCCACGACGCGGTCAACCAGGGACGCTCCATAGCACCAATGAAATCTTCCCAGCATGTGGGGCCCCGAAAAGACCTGCCGATTCACCACAATCGCTTCCAACCCTGGAAGCTTAGAGTATGTCTAGTGGTTCGTCTCCTGAACCGTCTCACAAATAACGCTGGATTGAGCGTTTAGGAGACGTGTTTTGTTCGTGTCGTGTTTGGGGACATCGCGTCCCCCGAACGCCCTCTCGAAATCAATATTTAGTGCACAAAAATAAAGATTTTTATTTAAATTTGATTCTATATTACAAAGTTTGAATGAAAATGGCTAGATTTCATCTAAATCCTAGCCTACTGACCGCCTGGCGGTGCGTTCGACGGTCCTGCCCCATCGTCGCCTCCCTTCCGCCGCAGCTCCTGCTGCACGCGCCGCCTCTCCATGCGTAGGGCGGTGGCCAGACGCCGCTTCTCCAGCGGCGCGTCGTCCTGGAGCTTCTTCTCCGACTCGAAGGACTCGACGAACGCGCGTTGTTGATTGGCCGGCTCGTCCGGGTGCGGCCCGTCGTCGTCGGACCACTCAAACTCGTCGTCATCGTCCTCCTGCTCCGCCTAGTCCTCCTCCGCCTCGGCCTCCCCCTCCTCCTCCTCCTTCATTCGCGCCTCCAGGCGCACCGCCAATGCGTCGGCCTCCGCCGCCAACGCATCCGCCCGCCTCCCCCAGGCCGCCTCCGTTGTCGCCAGCGCCGCCTTCCGATGCTGACGCTCCTCCGCCGCCAGCTGCAGCTGGTGCTCCATCGCCTCCCGCCGCCGGCGCTCGACCGCCTCCCGCCGTTCACGGTACTGCGCCTACCGCTCCTCACACTGACGCCGGCGCTCATCAGCCCACCGCTGGCCAATCGAGATTACAATAGATGTTGTAACTGAAATTCAATGGTCTCTGAGTGAACTGAAAATTAGTAACTTCATTGAAGTGAATGTGTTAGCACTACGGTGATTGGAAGCTTGGTGTTGTCCGGCGATCAGAGGCGGACCTAAAACAAAATTGACCGGGTGTCACCGCCTAAGTCACACGATTTTTTTCACTTAGAAATTAGGGTGTCACACACTATCTCTACTACTTAAAAAGACTCAATTGGTTCCTTATTCTGCCAAACCCAATACGTTTGGTCGTCCTTGGTCTTCGTCGTCCCGCTCGTCGACCTTCCGCTCGGCCGCGTGCGCCTACATGGGCCAGGCCCACGTCTCGCATAGACATCGTACTCCTTCCTCCAGCGATCGCAGCCCCCTTCGCTCTTCTCCCTTGACGACCCCCATCACATGTCTATCATGTTCAACCCTAGCCGCCTCTGCCTCCCCCCACGCGATCTGGTCCTCCTCCACCCGTGCGACCCCCATCCCGTGCCCGCCTCCCGCCTCCACCTGCAGTCCGTGCGGCGAGATGCAGTCCGTCGCCCTCGACAACCAGCTGCCACAAGCCGGAGCAGAGGCCACGGAGAGCTCGGTAATGGGGCGTTCAACATCCAGGGAGCCAGGCCGGAGGAGACGCCACTGAGGGAGTGGTCTTCGACCTCCAGCATCCAGGGATCCTAGCCGGAGCCAAGGCCGTCGGCGGCTCAGTCGCCCTCCCGAATCTAGGGAGTGGCCTAATCCGTAGGCGCGTTCTGGATGGACGCCCACCACTCCGTGCCTCCACTACATCATGCATAGTTCTTGGTGCTACAGATCTTGGGTCCCCTGCCATCGGTGCTATGAAGAAGACCAACATCACGTAAGTGTCTAATTTCTCTTTTTGTTTGGTTAGATCAATTAGAGGCATGAGTGAATATTTTATTTAGTGGATCCATGCTGCACTACATGCGGTGGTTAATTATCTTGTTAGATCGAGACTTGCTTGAATATGTGAGTGTATGAATACGCGATGCACAGATCGGTTATTTTGAATGCTTACCAGCTGTAACTTGCCTGTGTGTTGCTATCTTTGTATGCTGCACTACATGCGGTGATTAATTATCGTTTTAAGTTGAATGCTTGCTTACTGTGACTGCAAGGACATGATGGAATTGATTTTATAGAAGTTTGCTCTGCTTTTTCAGAATTTTTCTTGAGCATTGGAACAATCTGCATCGTGAAAAGGTAAAAAATTGTTGATGTACTGCTGCATTTTATTTCAACCTGCAGCTTACTTGATCCTCTCTATGAAGCTTATATATCTTGGTTGTGCATATTGAGATTGATTCGTTGAAACCATTGTATTTTATAACCAGTAAATCTTCTCACATTCTTTTACCATCCACACAGATAAAATCTTGGTGTCCTGCACAAGCAGTACGCGGCAGTTGTTATGTATATAACAGAGGTAAAATTTTGGAACACATTCATTTTACATTGATTTTATCTTTGTATGCTCTTACATTTCATCATTTCCACATTCAGACTATGATTGAAAAGTTTCTGTTCAAGTGAAGACGTGAAGTGACAATGCACATTTTTATATTGCCATCGTTTTAATTATATAAGTCTTAATGTGTCTGTTTCTCTAGGGTGGCACAAACAGGACTCCCAAATTATAAAGAGTAAAAATCTTGGCGAGACCGGAAGGTCATAGCCTCTCAAGATTATTTAATAAGACAATTTTTGTTTTCTCTATTTTTAGGGAGCTTCTCTTCTCATTGTGACATGAAGTGTAAAGAATAATAATAATTGCGAAAGTGTCTACTTCAAATAAATATTCGCAACTGCTATATTGATCAATTATGAATTTTATTAAATTTATGTACTATCCATATTTTCTTAAATATTTTTGTAGTTTCCAAAAGATGTCTGGGCACGGCGCCTTGTATGAACTTCTATTCAGAATTTCTTTGAGAGGCTTCTTAACGAGTGGATGAGCTGGATGATATGGAGAAGCGGAAGGCAAACGAGGAGTCAATGTTTGCGATGCTCAAGTAGTGTCACGGTATTCCCGTCCCATGTTCGAGTTTTGCAGGAAAAATGTGAGAATCTTCCGGTTTTCTTTTTGTCAGTCTCTGTGTGATACTATTTTCATATAATTTCAAATTAAAGTACTTGTGCAAAAATGGACAAATAACAGAAAGAATGGGGTAAATTAGGATTTGAAATTATTCTTGTGGTGTCATGTTAACCGTTGGGAGCTGCAAGAAGACATGGTGATATCCCTCTAAGTTGAAGTTGAATGTTTCCTTCAGAACCAGTGAAATCAAAATTTAACTGCAAGGAATTGATGTAATTGCGATAACAAACTTAGATGGTCAATTGAGTGCCAAGTTTTAGATATGTGTGTGTGGAGTACTGCAGTTTAGCTTTGGGAAGTTATTTGGGAGAGCATGATCATGGACAGGGATGTGTGGTTCCGTGGAGAATCTAAGCTATCTCCCTATGGTCGCTTTTAACTGACCTCAATTTGGTTTATGTAGGACCTGTGCTAGGAAAGAGGGATAAATAACGTAACAATAGATTATCTTATTAATGTTATTACTACAAAAGGAAGAGATCAGTGATTTGATTTGTCCAATTAATTTTTGTCTGGTTACTTAGTTCAACTGCCTATGACACATCAGTTGGACGGATTATTAAAAAATAATGTAGCCTTTTCATACATATTTGCATCTTTTTAAGATGAATGCTTGCTTGCTATAATAGGATTTGGGACCAGATGGAGAATGTACTTCTTTTTTCACTTGCTTCTCTCATATTTTTGTCGTAGATTTGTGCATTGCTGGGCAATTTTAAGATGCTAGGCAAGTGTTTCTTTCATTAGGTCTTGTTGTTGCATGATTATGATTCTCTCATATTTTTTTTGAAACAATGTCGGTGCCAAATACTAGGACTACAGAGTTAGATTTACATTGCTGTCATTGTGCCATAAGTTTCTTTCTGTAAAATTAAATACTTGTCTTTAATAAGAGGGAATAGGTAACATAAATTTTTCAACCACTATTTCTTTCTGAATATTATTTACTTGTCCTTTTTTTGCTCCAAGTGATATTTGAAATTATGCACACTGATATTTTTTTGACATGGAGAAGCTGAACCTAATGAATAGGGGGCACTCTTTTTTGCATGATTCTTCTAGCTAACTGAATTAAAAAAAATCCTAGAGAAGGAAACTGTTACTTGGCCAATATACATTATTTAGTGCGTTTTTTAATCAGAGCCTATTTGTTCCCTTACTAATGCTTATCACACTAGAACTGAATATGCTCATGTTCCATAGATTTTGATTTAGTGGCCATGCACCTAAAGAGAATGTCGATTGAGATTTGGGAATAACCAAAGTACCTGGCTGTTTGTACCCAGCGGCGGCAGTGGCTAATTGAAGTGGGAAATGGATGACAGCAGGTGGAAGACACCGTCGTGCCAGGACGAGCACGTTATGGAGGTCCTCGTCGTTAGGATCACATGGCCGTGCGGACGCGCTGCCGTGATGAGTCCACAACGATGGCAACAAAGACGCAGCGCATGAGCAACAGAGCAGTACAGGGCAGCGACGAGGCGCTGCAGGGAGACGCCGTCCCGTCGTGTGGTGAGTCGTCGGCGCAAAGTATTGCTGGCCCATTATTTTTTTCAATCCTGATATATGTGTGTTGTCTTAGAACTATCATCTTTCAAGCAAACATATTAATAGAAAGAGACCTTGGTGGTCCTGTTTGGGTGCTTCAGCACAACTTGGGAAACACCTAGGTAAAAATAGTAGAATTCTTGGAAAGATAGTTAAGATTGTAGCATACTCTTCCAGCCTCAAGGGGGCAAACACACGCCACTGGCTACTGCTGCGTTAAGTTCTGCTGGTTCAAGATCTCCAAGTACACAGTTAGCATGCCAATATGTTTCATCCGAGAGATCTTGAGCAGACTGAAACCTATGGATTGAAACTGAAGCAATGGTTCAATATCTTGTAGATACTGTTTAGGTATTCTAAAACTGAAACAATGTGTATAAAAGTGTTGTCTTTAGCAATGCTTTGCATCTTGAGAAAGATTTGTATCATCCCAGATCATGTTAAATCCATTCTTTCTAACAGGAGTTTGTAGCTTTTCCTCCTAAATCTATGTGTTGATTAAATGACTTGCTATTTCAGTGTTTGGCATGGGCGCATTGTTTATAATGTAAGATCCTTAAACTGAAACAGTGTGTTTGAAAGTGCAAGTCTTTAGCAATGCTTTGCACCTTGAGGAACATTTGTATCATCCCATATCATGATAAATCCATTACTTCTAACAGGAGTTTGCAGCTTTTGCTCCTAAATCTATCTACTGATCAAATGACTTGCTATTTCAGTGTTTGGTGGCGATATGTTTTTGGACTCAACTACACATTTTGAAAAGAGTGCAATAAATAATTATTAATAAAATATAATTAATCTATGGTGTAAATATAAATTATAAAGATAACAATTGGGCATGTGTTGGTTGTTAGGTAGATGAGGGAGAAGACCAACGTATCACCGCCATCCTCCCTTCGCAGCTTCGTCGCTGATGACTCGTAGCACCGCAACCCAAAGTATGCAGCTCCAAGCCCTTGCTCAAATTGCATCTTGTCCACCCCTGATAGAACAGATGGCTCCAATAGAGGTGGAGCATGGTAGGGCGATAGAACGGATGGCTCCAACAGAGGTGGAGCATGGTAGAGCATGAACGGGCAGACGGCTGACTGTAGTGGCAGTGCGCGGCTCGTGTCGAAGGACCTGCCCTCCCCCTACGTTCCTTTCTTTTTTGTCACAGCGATAGAGTGATGTGGTGTAGGGAAGGGAAGGTGCAACATCCACGTGATTAGGCGCCATCCAACAACGCTCTACCCAGAGTTTGCGAGCGGCGCAACCTCCTGGTGAATTAGATCCTTTTCATTTTCAGATAGAATCAGTAATATATTTTTGTTTTCCCGTAGCAACGCACGGGCAAATTACTAGTAAATAATGAAAGAAATCAATTTTTACCCAGTGTCATGTGGCCTCTGGATGCTCAATGTGGGTACACACCTACCGGCGATTAACTTGGTCATATGGTAAATCTAATCAAGCTGTAGATCCTATGTTTGGAGTTAGGACTTAGGAGCAGTGATGTGTGATTTCTCTCTTTGTGCAAGTGAATCCATTGAACTCGGATCACTAGCAATTGATTGTACGAATATTGAGAATCATTAGTTTCAATGGATTATGTTTGTTGACCAAAAAGAGGAAAAAAGTTGCTTTTGCACATCTCAGTACCACTGAAAACCATTTGCTTTTTGAATTATTTGAGCAAAAAATATATCAAAATAGAACCTTTATTTACCAATTCAAACTTTTTGTAGGACTCAAAAGAAAAGTTTATCACGGCGGGTACATGTATATTTGAAAGTATTTCAAGTTTTCTTCTGAACAAATAAAGATGTTTTTCATCTAAGGAGCTTCTTTACAGTCAGAATCGACAGTCATTCCATGATAGGCGTTGCCCCTGTGGGGCCAAACCTCTCTCTCCCTGATTGATTCCCTCCTTTGCCATGAACAGGATTCATCTCCTCCCCATCCCACTTTGCACCTCATCGTCATTAGAGACGCCACTCCCTTCCCGATTCCTCTCTCCCTCCCTCCCTCCCTCCCTCCCTCCCTCCCTCCCTCCCTCTCTCTCTCTCTCTCTCTCTCTCTCTCTCTCTCTCTCTCTCTCTCCCTCCCTCTCGACGACATAGCTGGGCAAAGATCTCCCCTAAGCCACCACCGAGCCACCGGCGTAATCGTTAGGGAGCCGTGGGAAAGAAGGCGCTGTCGAGGGTAGAGCAAGCCACTAGAGGGCGCTACAGTACTTTGGGAAACTCGTAAATGACTATATTTTTAATGAGGGATCTTGGACTACCAAACATGTTATTTTGGAAAGTTCACTTATTCACATATGAGCATTTGGAATCTTAGATAGTATGATGTATTATTTGGAAAAAATATAGGGTTGGGATAAGGTCGATCCTAAGCTAGGGAAATAAGCGACTACTAACATAGGCCCAACTATTTATTTGTGCATAACATAGGCCCTACCTAAACATGTCAAAATAGGTATATGTATATGTGTGTAATAGAAGGCACAAACAATACAGCAACACGTTGTACATGTATTTTGGTAAGTGATATATAATCTTGTAAATAAGCATGTGAATACATAATAATCCATTCAATTGCTTTATTCGAGGGAGAGGTCGAGTTTTATGCATCTTTGAAAGTTATACACAATTAATTATCGCTTGCAAATTTATAGAAATAATTAGTAAAAACCAAAAGAATTGCACCATAATTTGTGGAAGTTCAAATTCTAGAGTATTTGCGCTTTACAAATATCTCTCAAATTATTTGCTAGATCCATACACTCTAAAATGTTCCACGAGGCCGGTTAGATATTTAACGATACAATGAAAAACAACATAAACAAACACATGAAACAAAAAGGGGAATATATTAATCTATAGACTAAATTTGATAATATGGGATTGCTCAGAATCGCTAGTAACAATAGAAACTTTCAAAATTGCTAGTAATTACAAAATATTTATTTGCGATAAAAATACAATATTAGTTTAGCACCAAAAATTTATTTATAATGATAAGTATTAGAGGTATATAAAAAATATGTAATTAACACATGAGTGTTGTTTAGATTGTTAACTATGTTGGTTATATTTAAATGCTGATGTCTCAAGGGATGCATCAATAAAAAAACATATATTTAACAATAAAATGAGTTATGACAAAGTAAAAATGATGTGGGCATTATCCTTCGGGTAACCAACATTAGGCTACCTCCTACGGCCCAACCAGGGGCCCATGAAGACTCCGGCGCGGCCCTCTTCATTGCATCTGCGGTTGCCTTGCGAATGGTGCTGCTTGAGGCGACGCCGGCGGCAGCAGAAGAGCCCTTCTTCTTCTTCACCATATTGGAATATGATTAAGAGCCGACGGTGGATTGAGATACGGCGGTGGCGGCGGTGCAGTAGTTGCGAGAAAGAAGAATAAAGCGGTGAAAGGGAGAATGTTGTGGGTATACTTTATGGGTATATCAACGACGTGGCTTAGATCCGGCAAGCCCGGGTGGCCCACAGACGGTGATGGTGGCATGGGGCCCATCGGGCGGCCCAGTTGCTGTTGATCAAGAAGGATGAAGTCCGAGTCCGAGAACTCGGAGCCGGATCCTAACCGACCTACGAAGGAGGCCGGATCCGTGGAGGCCCATAAAGTATCCGGATCCGAGTACGGCCATAAGGAAGGCGGATCCTTGACGTACACGGCAAGATATTGTACCGTAGTTAGGTAACTTGTATTCCGGCTAGGACTCTCCATGTAAACCCTAGATCCGGGCGCCTTTATAGGCCGGATCCTGGGAGCCCTAGAGGCACAACCACAACTCATTGTAACAACGCGAAAGCGCCCAGATAATTCCAGACAAGCAGCAGTAGGCCCTGTCATCGTGCAGGTGTTCCGAAGCTGGGTAACTCGCGTACCACCGTCCCGTGTGCACTCCGCCCTATGGCCCCTACTTCTTCTCCCCCTCGTGAGGATCCCTCCTCCGAGGTACCGTCGATTAGGCAACGACGGTTGGCGCCCACCGTGGGGCTCGAGGCGTCCGGAGGCCGGAACCGGGAGGGCTCCGCCATGGGAAGCTACGACGACTCGATCGGCTGTGGGGCGTGTACTCTACGCCGGGAATTTTCCGATCGTCCCCGGACGAATTTTGGATTCCGGCTAGGTCAAACCCCGTCAAGCTCTCCATCGTCCCAATCGGCGGCATCCACATCTTCATCGGGGAAACCGTCGATTCCGACGGAAACCCACCGGTAAGTAACGGCCGACGCGACCGCCGCCGAGCGAGGACGCGGTCGCGAAGTTCCGATACGAGACGCGAGAGCCTCCTAAGGAAGATTCCGCCTTAGATGCGAAAAATTTCAAACCCACCCAATCCGCCCACGAGCGAGGAAATAACGGTGGAAGACCAATGCGGATCCGCCCGGGTCTCCCAGGTGTTAGAGAAGCAAAGGTGTCACTTCGTACACTTCATAGCCCATACCGCGGGAGCCGCCCCCCAAGAGGACGGAGGCCGGTCCCGTGCGGGTTGAGGCGCGGAAAGCGCTGCTCCGGATCGGCAAGAGGCTGTCGGAGAAAGCGGATCTCCGGTGGAAGAGTCGATTCACGGGAAACTTAAGCCCAATTTCCGGAGATACCCAATCCATGGACACCGAAGAGTTCGATCGTAAGGTGAAGGAATATGGATACGGTGCCCGGCCTGAAGTTGATTCCGCCCAGCCAAAGCGAGTCTCGGCGACCATTGCGGCGCCGGGAGAACACGGATCGAAGCGAGAAGACACCCAATCTGACCCCCGGCCATCTCGTAGGGGATCCCCAATGTCGCGGGAGCGACCACGCGAGGACCCTACCCCGGAGGACCACCTGTCAACCGAAGACATGATCGCACAAGCAGCCATGGATGCGGCTTATCCCTCGGATGTTCTTAACACACCCATCACTCCCGACGACGTTGAAGCTTTAGAAGCTAAAAGAGCTGGAGCTACGGCCACGGCCAAAAAGATCAAGAACACTGCAGCCGCCATGCCGGAGGAACGGAAAGACGCAGAAATTTTTGTGTCGGGTTACATCCGGCGTGAGAAGGAAGTGGACGAAGGATTGGTAAAGGTCAAGGAACTCCGAAAGCATTGGGAGGACAAGATCGTTGAAGCTCATCGGGAGGTCGAAAAGCTCCGGCGTGACATGATAACTCCCCGCGGGATCACTTTCGCAACTCCAACGGGGCAGCAACCGCTTGCCACCCCGAAGGACAATATGACGAAAGCCGCGGAACTCTCGAAAAAGAAGGATGAGGAGATTGACATCGATTTCGTCCGAAAGCTCGTTGCTTCAGCGGTGCGGCAACAAAGCAAGGCAGATACTTCGCGCAGGTTGGCATCCAACCCGGATATTTGTGTATCCACCGCGCAGAAGGACGCCCCAGGAGATCAACACCGTGATGATGAATCGCGCACCGGTTCCACGGAACGCAGGAGAGAAGCAAGGGAGCACCCAAACCCGATCCCGGTTCCTTCGGATTCAACTCCGAGAGACCCAGCGAGGGGTAAGGGCCCAATGTACACTGGCAGAGACAAATACCGTGTTCCATCACCACCACCCCGAGCTTCGCGTCCTCCGCTACCCCCTCGACGTCGCAGTCCTGCCGGAATTCCCAGGCCCCATGGGCCAGGCGGAATCAGCATTCGCGACGCGATGCCGGCTCCTAGAGACAGGAATAGGGAGCGTACGGCTGGAGCAACTCGGAGGCCGGAACCAAAACCGCGAGCGGGAGCCTCGTCGGAGTCAAGAACGCGACCACGAGCCTCGCGAAGCCAAGGACGCGACCCGGAGCCCGGGAGGAGCCGGAATGAGGAGCGCGACCCGGAACCTCGCCGGAGCGAGAACGACCGGGGCAGCCGGCGCCACGACGAAGGCAGCCACGGGAGCCAGCACCGGGAAGACCGGGGAGAGTCTGAAGGCGGAAGCAGGAGGTCGGATCGGCCCCCTCGCAGATCTCCCTCACCACCACCTAGCGGTGGCGGCGGAGGTGGAGGCGGAGGTGGCGGCCGGAGATCTCGCTCTCGCTCAAAATCCCCCCGACACGGCTCGCGCGACGCACGGGAACGCCTCAACGAATACAGAACCGACTACATCGGACCAAAGTGCTTTGGCAGGATGATTTGAGAGGAACCAAAGCGAAGGAGCTCCCTCAAGCTACCCGGAAACTTGAAGCATTATGATGGCACCGAAAGGCCGGATACTGGATTGAGGACTACTATAATGCAGTAACCTTTGCCGGAGGAACCCCTAATATCGCCTGCCGCATGCTCCAGTTGTATCTTGTAGGGCCAGCCCGGATCTGGCTCAGCGACCTCGAGAAGAACACCATCTTTTGTTGGTTTGACCTGAAAACAGCTTTCGAGAAACATTTTAGGGGCACCTACAAAAGACCTGCCACGGCAAGCGACTTGCAAGCCTGTATCCAGAAGAAGGGAGAATCCTCAAGAAACTTCCTCACACGGTGGTTGGCGTGCAGGAACGAGTGCGAAAACGTCGATCACACCACTGCCATGTACGCCTTCATCGGCGGACTGCAAAGAGGAGGACTGCTGCGGCACAAACTCACTTGTTTAGCTAACGCAAATAAGTTAACTTTGGATGAGATGATCTCCATTGCCAGCGACCACACTGCCGCCGATGACGACGCAGGCGGTGATATCGCGGCCACAGCAATCCCCTTACACCAACAAAAGAAGAATCGTGATAACGGCAATAACGAGCGGCCACAAACGCAAAAATCCTGATGACCAGAAGAGCGGCGGATCCGACTTGGTCGCCGCGGCGTTTCAACGCGGAGGTTCAGGAGGCGGAAGAGGACGCGGCCGAGGTGGCGGAGCGGGCAGGGGTCAGCCGCAGGGCTCTGAGGTCACAGCTGGCGGATCCCGCGCCCCGCAAACCTACGAAGAGTATAGGGACATGCCCTGCCTGGCCCACTTGGATCCGGTTACAGGGAAGTCCACACACACCAATCGCAACTGCAAATGGGTCAACGATCTAAAGAACGACCCGGAGGCAGGATACAAGCGAGCCCGAAAGCACCGTCCCCGCGGCAAAGGAGGCAAGGGCAAGAACAAGGACAAAGAGGAGGACAGTTCCGAGGCCATGGACGAGGATGACGCTTCGCCGGAACCCAAAGAGGGTACCGCAGCCAACAAGTCCAACCCCTTTGGCGGGAAAAGTGTCGGAAATTACCACACCTTCCTCGGAACCCCAAGCTGTCCGCGCGAAAAAATCGGCGCTCCGGATCTTGAACGCCACGGTTCCGGCTGTGCCGCAGTATGTCAAGTGGTCGGAGAAAGCCTGTACCTTTGACAGGTCGGATCACCCGGCCGTCATCCCCAAAGAGTGCTACGCTCTGGTTGTGAGTCCCCGCATAGACGGGTACGACTTTTCCAAGTGTCTTATGGACGGAGGAGCTAGCCTGAACATCATGTACCTGGAGACCCTGGAGAAGATGAACCTCACCAAGGAACAGCTCAAACACAGCACCACTGAATTTCATGGTGTGGTTCCGGGTAAGAAGGCAAACTCTCTGGGCAGCATCAAACTTCCCGTGGCCTTCGGCGATGTAAACAACTACCGCGAAGAAATGATCACGTTTGAAGTAGTGCCCTTCAAAAGCTCCTACCACGTGATCTTCGGCAGGCCCACCTACCACAAGTTCCACGCCAGGGCATGCTACATCTACAACAAGCTCAAGATTCCGGGTCCTAACGGTTGGATCACCGTGTCCGGAGACTACAAGAAAGCTAGGGACTGCGAGGAGGGCGAAGCCGCCTTTGCAGAATCCGTCATATCTGGAGAGGAGCTGCAAGGCTACAGAGCCGCGGTGGATCCGACTGAGATGCGAGACCACAAAGAAGCGGATCTCCGAACGAGAAGACCTCGTTCAAGGCCGCGATAGAAACCAAGAAGCATGACCTCGTCGAAGGTGACGGCTCCAAGCAGGTTTCAGTCGGAGCCAACATGGATCCCAAATAGGAAAGCGCGCTCGTCGAGTTCCTCAGAGCTAACATGGATATCTTCGCATGGCAACCTTCTGACATGTCCGGAGTACCAAGGGAACTCGCCGAGCACTACCTAAACATAAATCCGGGTGCAAAACCGGTGAAGCAAGCTATGCGACGCTTTGGAGACAAGAAGCGCCGCGCCATAGGAATGGAATTAGCAAAGTTACTAGAGGCAGGTTTTGTAGTAGAAGTTATCCATACTGATTGGGTCGCAAACCCCGTCCTTGTACCCAAAAAGAATTCTGAAATACTAAGAATGTGCATCGATTACTCCGGCGTGAATAAGCATTGTCCGAAAGATCCGTTCCCTTTGCCGCGCATTGACCAAGTCATTGACTCGACGGCAGGGGCGGAACTACTGTGTTTTCTTGACGCATATTCCGGGTATCATCAGATTTTGATGAAGGAGTCTGACCAAAAGGCGACCTCTTTCATCACACCCTTTGGCACATACTGCTATGTCACCATGCCTTTTGGTTTGAAAAACGCAGGTGCCACATACCAACGGACGATGCGGCGGTGCTCGAAGGACCAAATTGGTCGGAACGTGCACGCCTACGTCGACGACATCGCGGTCATGACCCGGAAGGGATCCGACCTGCTGGCGACCTCAAGGAAACCTTTGATAATCTCCGACGGTACAAGATGATGTTGAATCCGCTAAAGTGCGTCTTCGGCGTACCAGCAGGAAAACTCCTTGGCTTCATTGTTTCTCATAGGGGCATCGAAGTTAACCCGGAAAAAATCAAGGCTATCCTGAACATCAAAAGGCCAACTTGTCTCAAAGATGTGCAACGATTAACTGGTTGCGTTGCCGCAATCAGTAGATTTGTTAGCCGTCTTGGCGAGAAAGCCCTACCCCTATACAAGCTGCTGAAGAAAACCGACAAGTTTGTCTGGGATGAGGCAGCAGATAAAGCACTTCAGGAGTTGAAGAACATACTCTCCTCCCCACCTATATTGGCAGCTCCAGCTGAATCAGAGCCTATGCTCCTCTACATAGCGGCTACCAATAAAGTTATCAGCCTCGTAATCGTGGTGGTGCGAAAGGAAGAAGGATTTGAGCACGGAGTCCAAAGGCTCGTCTATTACATTAGCGAAGTCTTGACGGAATCCAAGCGAGAGATACCCTCACTTTCGGAAGCTGGCATACGGAGTTTTCCTAGGAAGCCGGAAGCCGAGACACTACTTCCGGGAGCACCCAATGACGGTGGTGAGCAAGGCTCCCCGGCAACGATCATCAACAACTCCGACGCAACGGGACGCGTAGCAAAATGGGGCATCGAGTTATCTGCCTTCGACATCAACTACGAAGCCCGAACCGCAATCAAGTCTCAGGTCCTAGCGGATTTCATCGCGGATTGGACTGAAGCACCGGAGGGCACACCTGTGCCGGAACCTGAAGCTTGGGTCATGCACTTTGACGGATCCAAGCAACATCAAGGCTCGGGGGCTGGAGTTACCCTGAAGTCACCGACCGGAGAAGAACTGCAGTACGTTTTGCAGATTCACTTCGAAGCAACCAACAACATGGCGGAATACGAGGCTCTACTACACGGTCTGCGCATCGCTAAGGAAATTGGGATCAAGCACATCATATGCTGTGGAGATTCCGACCTGGTGGCACAACAAGTAGCTGGAACCTGGAACGCCAGAAACTCCGTCATGGCGGCTTACCGAGACGAAGTTGACGAGATCGCCAAGTGCTTCCTCGGATACGAAGTCAAGTACGTCAGGAGAGACGATAACACAGCAGCAGATATGCTGTCCAAGCTCGGATCCGGCAGGAAACCAATTCCGCCTGGAATTTTCCTCGAGCATCTACGAGTACCCTCAGTGAAGGGTGCAAACCCGGAAAATCCTGATCTGGCAGTTTCTCCGGCTAAGGAAGTGATGGCAATCATTCCGGCCTGGACTCAGCCGTTCTTGGATTACCTCATTGATCAAAAGTTGCCGGGAGGACGAGGTCCACGCACGACAGATCATCAGACGAGCAAGATCCTACACAATTGTTGACGGACAGCTCTACAAACGAAGCGCAAACGGGGTATTTCTCAAATGCGTCTCCAGTCAAGATGGCATTGAAATCCTCAGAGAGATCCATGCAGGGGATTGCGGGCATCATGCCGCCCCCAGGTCCCTCGTTGCAAAAGCCTTTCGGTTAGGATTTTACTGGCTAACAGCTAAAGAAGACGCTGACAAGCTGGTGAAAACTTGCCGCGGTTGTCAGTACTACGCTACTCAACCAAACGCTCCAGCCCAAGAGCTGAGGACCATCCCTATCACCTGGCCGTTTGCGGTGCAGGGGCTCGATATGGTTGGTAAGTTAAAGAAATCATCTCCTGGTGGCCATGAATACCTCCTGGTCGCTATTGACAAGTTCGATAAGTGGATCGAGGCAAAGCCGGTGAGAAAAGCCGATGGTGCTACGGCACTGAAATTTGTTTGCAGCCTCGTGACGAGGTTCGGCATCCCACACGGCATAATCACGGACAATGGCACAAACTTCGCGCAGGGAGAACTCAAGGATTGCTTGTGATGAAGTTGGGATCCGGCTTGACCTTGCATCCGTGGCTCACCCACAATCCAACGGTCGAGGTCGAACGAGCCAATGGCCTTATACTAGCCGGAATCAAACCTCGCCTTGAAGAACCGCTGCGCCGCGCAGCCGGAGCTTGGGCTGATGAGCTGGACTACGATTCCGTGGAGTTTGCGAACTACCCCTAACGAGTCAACGGGATTTACTCCTTTCTTCCTGGTATACGGATCCGAAGCTGTGCTCCCCACCGACATCATCCATGATTCACCGCGAGTTTCCGCCTACAATGAAGAAGCTGGCCGACGAGGCTCGACGGCTATCCGTGGACCTGATCGAAGAAGCTCGGAATCTAGCCGACCAACGCTCCACCATTTACCGGCGAAGCTCCGACGCTATCATAGCCGTCGAGTTCGGAACCGCTCGTTCATGGTCGGAGACTTAGTCCTCCGCCTTCGCCGGGTGAAAGATCACAAGTTGCAAACTCCATGGGAAGGACCTTTTGTCATCAGCAAAGTACTACACAACGGATCCTACTATCTCGTTGATTTCCGGGAACTAAAGGATAGACACTGCCAAGCGGCATCGGAAACGAAAACGAGAAGATCCGGGTGACATATATGATGAAACGGATCGTCCCTGGAACATAGCACGGCTACGTCCTTTCCACACTTAGCGCTTTACGCATTACATACCTACGTAATAGTTATACATGATCAATGAAATAAAGCTTTTGGTTCACTCTCTTGAGTCTTTTACCTCCTTTACTTGTTCATTTTTAGATCGTGTATGTTTTCCGACTAAAACCGCAGAGCTGGATCTTTCCGCCTAGGCGTGTATGAAAGTTGTGATTTTCAAAATCGTCCCTTGGACGTAAGTTTAAGTTTTCTGGCGGAAATCTTTTACGTTGCGAACCCATGGATTCTGGTAGCGACTTCCGGCACTTGGGCTGGGGGCTTGTTTCCGCGGTTATTGACGGATTGCCATTGGGCTTCGTCGCCGCTGGCGAGCGTTTCCGGCACGGGTTTTCCGGCTCGTGGAAGGTCAAGTGGGCTAGCCGGAAATCATCAAACCAGCACTTGCTTTCAAGAAACAAACACATGCAAATAATATATAAACGGATAGCAGGATAAGTTCTTTCCGCCCATGCATGCATGCCTGTTTCGTCCCTAACTACTTAAGAATTTAAGTTATGTTACAAACCCTCGCTGGGGCCAAAATGATGCATTGTTTTATTCCGCAGGTCATAACAGTTTTTCACTCCGCCTTGGACGGAGAAGCAGCGCCCTCTGGATCTTTTCCTTTGGTGCCCTCAGCCGGAGACGATACATCTTCTTCGCTTTCTTCATCTTCCTCGGAGGTTGTAGCGCTGGACTTGGGTTCCTCTTGGGGCGCGTCTTTAGAACTGGTCCAGGTAAACTGGGTTCCGGATTCCGCGGGACGGGCTTCCGCGTCGCGTTCCTTTAGAAGTTCTTCTTCAAGGGGCTCGTCTGCTGGGAGAACCTCCTTGTCGTAGAATTCATCATGGCGGATCCTCCGCGCGATACGGGTGTCATAGCCACTCACCGCATCAAGCAGTGCTCCGACATCTGCTGTCGGAGGAACACCAGAAGTGACCCGGTCCAGATCCATCTTCGGGTTATGCGCCAAGCACATGGCTAAAGTCATGGCAGCAGCGCCCCGAGCTGATGAAGCTTGCAGATCCGTCACCAGCTCCGGAAGGACGTCCATTTTCTTGATCAATTTGCGCAGACCGCATGTGCGGCTCTTCTTCAAAGACAAGTTATGGCATATTTTCCGGGAGGCGGAGATAAGATCTTTGCAGTCATCTCCGGCAAGAGTCAGAACATCGTCCCGGGGAAATTTATTCCGGCGCCTTTCAGGATATCCAAGCGGTTCTGCATAATAAGGATACAAGAATAAACATTCGAGTTGAGCACAAGAAATTGTACATCAAGATAAGAAATTCCGAGTATGCGTACCCAGGATGTTTGTGGCCAGCAAATCCCAATGTTGTTCCGCGGTCTCCATGAATTTTCGGAGTCCGTTGAGCTCTTTTTGCTGCCTCTTGATGGTTTCGCTATCAGCATTGCGCTTCAACACGAATTCGCCCTTCTCCCTGATGAGCTCGGAGTTCTTTTCCGCCAGTTGCTTCTCGGCACGCTCCTTCTGCTGCTCCGCCTCCTTCAGCTTTAGCTCCAGTTCTTGGTAGGAGGAGCGCAGGTTTTCCAGCTCGGAGGAGGTCGTAGCCAGGGAGGAAGATGCGCCTACAAGGATTCAAGTTAAATACAGTTCAAAGTCGGAACGTGAACTGATAGCAAGAAAGGTCGGAAACCAACCTTGGGCGTCCGCCAGCTGCTTGTTCAGTTCCGCATTTTTATTTGTAAGGGTCCGGATGTTTTCCGCTTGACCCAAGGTAACGCGACGCTGCAGAGCAATGTTTTTATGCAGCTCATAGTGCAGTGCCTGCTGTTCCTGTAAAAAAGCAGACAGAGCAGGAGTCAAAATTCCGCTTACAACACAGTGGTGTTCTTTGAAGCATTTTTGCCGGAATCTTTCCGACATCATGCTTGGGGGCTACTTGTAACATTTTAATAAATCTTCCCAAACGTGGCGTTACTCTAAAGCATTTAAGCGCCAACTAATACTTGTTTCCGCTTACATGCTTGGGGGCTACTGCGGGAGTACCTTTTGTTTGCGAGATGAGCTTGTCGAGGAACTCGCCGACGCCCTTCTTGAAGTCCTGGATTTCCGATGTATTGGCATCCGGCTTCCCCCAAGCATTGTTTAGCATAGCATTGAGCAAGTCTTGCTCAAGCTCCCATTTCTCCGGCTCTGTGAGCTGCTTGAAGAATTTTGTAGCATACGCTTTGGGGGTGGAAGTGAGGTCAGCCGGATCTCCGAAGTTCTCCGGAAAAACGACGACGTCGCCAGCACCGGCTCCGGCCTTCTCGGAGGAAGTAACTTCAGCCTCCCCTTGACCAATTTCGGTCTCTTCTTGGGCAGGGCCTTTGGCCTTGGGGTCTTCTCCGCCCACCCTTTCGCTGCTGACCGGAATTATTTCCGGTGGAGTGTTTGCGGCAGGTGGGGGAGATTGAGCCGCCTGAGGTGGAGATGGTGGTGGGGCAGTGTGGGAAGTGCTGGGTGGAGCAGGGGTCGGAGGACCGACAGCCGGGGACTTCTTCAGGAACTTCGTGATAGGCTCTTGGCTGGCGGTCCGAGTGGCAGTCGGAGTACTGCGAACAAATAGAAGAAAATCGCATAAGTAACAGATGCATCAAGGCAAATATGTACCATACCCGGAAACTTACGGGGCGCCGGGGATGTTGGGGCGTGAGCGTTTGCCTCGTCGTTGAAAGCATTTTCAAACGCTCCCGCTCCGCCTTCCTTGAATCGAGCGGAGGGGCTTGGTGACTTTGGGCTTCTTGGCGGAGGCCTCGCCGCCGGCTCCGGCTTCGGAGCCGGAAGCTTTGGCGCGGGGACGCTTCGTAGGTCGGGGAGCTACCTTGCGGGGTTCTTGCTCCTCTTCCTCCTCATCGTCCTCCGGAACCTCCTCCGCCGTGTCGCCGCTGACAGGGACGCGGAGTATGGTGCGCAGATTTTCCTCCGCCAATGTAGCGAGCTGGAGGGAAAGATATAAAGTGTTAGTCAATATCCAAAAACTTGTGAAGTTTGAAGTAACGAAAGGATTGAAGCTTACCTGGAGGACACCGGTCGTTCGTGTAGATATCTTTGATCGGTTCCGGGATCGGTTGACCCCGGCCCACCTTCACCAACGTCTTGAATCTCCTTTTGAGAGAATCAGCCGGAAGATCGTGGCGGGTAGCTCGGAGCTGGTCGTCCGCCCCGGTGTATGCGCAGATTAATCGCGCGTTGTATCGTAGAGGCTGGATCCGCCGAGTAAACCAGCTCAGTGTAAGCTGGGTTCCGGTTAGCCCATCGTGGACTAACCAGGAGATTCTCCGCGCTGCCTTCTCCAGAATAGGAGTTAGGGAAAGCGGCGGGATGAAGCTCCAGCTTGCGAGCTCTTCCGGAGGCTCGTTGTTGAACTTGGGGAGACCATCATGGACCTCCGGAACTGGCACATTCTTCTCGTAAAACCATCCGGCGTTCCGATGCCGGACGGATTCGTGCGAGTCGTGCGGAGGGTACATACGACCAGGTCGGAGCATGAAGGTCATGCTCCCGCAGTTCAGCATAGCTTTGTCCTTTGTTTCTTTCTTCACTCGGAAGAAAAACTGCCATAGCTTGACGTCTGGCCGGATTCCGAGATGCCCTTCGCAGAGAGTTACGAAGTTGGACAGCAGCAGGTAGGAGTTGGGGCAGATGTTGTGGGGCTGAAGCCCGTATGTGTTGAGAACGGAGAGGAAAAATTCCGAACAAGGAAGCGACAATCCGCGTTCCACCCAAGCCTTGGTCATGACCACTTCTCCGGGTCCAGGCTTGGGGACGACGGTGTCGCGTATGAAACTCCAGTGAGCGGAGATCATACCTTCGTTCTGGAGCTCTCTGAGCTCCGTATCAGTGGTTTCGCAGGGCCACCATTGACCCCGCTCTCCTTCGCGGTTCCGGGCCTTGGAAGCCTTCTTATTTTCTGTCTCTTGCACCTTAGCAGCCATTCTAGCTTGCCCTTGAAGTTCTTCTTCAATCTCTTGCGCGGTTGGGATCCGGCCTAGCTTGGTGCTTGGAAGATGCGGAAAAAGGTTGAGCTAGCCGGATGTCGGAAACATATGGTGGTAGATATGCTATGGGATCCGGACGAGATAGGCTCTAATGAGCTGGGATCCGGGCTGTTCGGAGAACTACCGAGTACCTTGTGAGTCGATCGGCATGCTTCCGGCTGCACCCATGCAAAGTGTTTGAGTAACCGGAATCTATCCTACACTACTTCTTCTTCTACGAGTCCGGCGCACGTACCGTCAATGGCGCGGCGAACCGGCGAAGCTCCGGCGAGGATGAAGGTCGCCGAACTTGCTGCAAAGCGACCCGCGTGACCACGAATCGGCGGCGGGGAAGATTTCCCGATCAACCGCGGCGATCTTGGAGCGAATGGAGGCTTGAAGCGATCGGGCGCGTAGGACTCCGCGGCGGAACTCGTCGGAGTTCAGATCTTGCTGGCGGCGCGGCTGGAGGAGGAAGACGAAGTGGTGACTGGGGTGAAAAAGAATGAGAAATCACCGCGTGGTGGGGTATTTATAGGCCACGCGCGGAGATTCGCGTTCCGGATCCGACGGCGGAAACTGAACGGTCTCACCGTTGGATACATGACACGTGTCTTAGGTTAAAAACGGTAAAATGACGTGGAGGTGATTTAACCGTGCGCTTCCGAAATTTCCGGCTAAAGATTCGGATCTCCGAAAATTTAGCGCGGGAAGTTAGGAAGTTGTGCGCGGGAAAAATGCAAACTCCGTTACATTATCGATACTGAAGGACATGAGAATTTCCGGTTAAATGATATCGGAAACGAGGAAAGTTTGGAAGCTCTTCAAGATTCTCTTCGGTTCCGGGTTATTTGAAGACGGAAGAATGATGAATCTCGGAGAACTTCGGGGGCTACTTGTTGTGGGTATACTTTATGGGTATATCAACGACGTGGCTTAGATCCGGCAAGCCCGGGTGGCCCACGAGACGGTGATGGTGGCATGGGGCCCATCGGGCGGCCCGATTCTTGTTGATCAAGAAGGATGAAGTCCAGTCCAGGAACTCGGAGCCGGATCCTAACCGACCTACGAAGGAGGCCGGATCCGTGGAGGCCCATAAAGTATCCGGATCCAGTACGGCCATAAGGAAGGCGGATCCTTGACGTACACGGCAAGATATTGTACCGTAGTTAGGTAACTTGTATTCCGGCTAGGACTCTCCATGTAAACCCTAGATCCGGGCGCCTTTATAGGCCGGATCCTGGGAGCCCTAGAGGCACAACCACAACTCATTGTAACAACGCGAAAGCGCCCGGATAATTCCGGACAAGCAGCGGTAGGCCCTGTCATCGTGCAGGTGTTCCGAAGCTGGGTAACTCGCGTACCACCGTCCCGTGTGCACTCCGCCCTATGGCCCCTACTTCTTCTCCCCCTCGTGAGGATCCCTCCTCCGAGGTACCGTCGATTAGGCAACGACAGAGAACGAAGGGAGTAAATTTATGTTTTCCTTTATAAAAGGAGTAGTTACCAAGGATTTGAGCCAGAGGATCTGTGCTAGGTCACCACGTGTCATCAAGAACATCATGCCAAAGGACAATTACCCCCACTGCGCGCGGAAATCGAGAAGGCGCCTCGGTCAACACGCAAGGATCAGTCATTTTCTAACTGAAAGCGCAGAAGTAGGGTGGGCCCAGTAAGTCACGTCATGTCAATTGAGCCTCCGCAGAAGCCACGTTACTGATGATGTCACCAAAAGTATCGACTCCTCATGGTGCATCCGAAAGAATCTACAACATTGGGTTGCTCGACTTGAGTCTACGCACGGTTGCAAGCATCCGTCCCTAGACTCGGGGCTACTCCCATCGGGAGCGCTGGACGCGCACCCGATAAAAATTATTGAGGGCGAAGGAATATGGATCCGAAGATTGCATAAGATTCAGGATCAAGCCCGTGGACTTGATTCTGAGTAGAGTAACGTTGTTTTGCCATCGGCAGTTAACTAGCATCGATTTGTCGAGTAAAACTGGGCACGTTACTCCTATCCCTTACGTACTATCATACTGCATGACTTCACTCGAAGATTTAAAGGACCCGATATAGAAAAAGATATCGGATGATTACAACAATTTAGAAAAACGTCGGCACCAGAATCTTTGAGTAGTACAACTTGAGTCTACGCACGGTTGCAATCATCCGTCCCTAGACTCGGGGGCTACTCCCATCGGGAGCACTGGACGTACACCCGATAAACAACGATTTCGAATTCAAAATGCTGAGAAAGGATCAAGTCTTTTTCGACAGCTATGGACATTCGACATAAGACAAATATAGTCCCTGCCCGAAGCTTTATTTCGGCTAGTCACTCGGGGGCTACTGATGTGGGCATTACCATTCGGGTAACCAACATTAGGCTACCTCCTACGGCCCAACTAGGGGCCATGAAGACTGGCCAATGACCAAGGTGGACCCATACGTCGGTTCCAGAAAAGGAGACTCACCCGAAGAAGAATTTTTGACGAACAAGACAAGAAGACATTAAACAAGGAAAATTTAGAGTAGATCTCTTTGTAACCTAGTCGAATCCGGATAGAACTCTCGGGACCTGGCCTGCAATATAAGGGCCAGGAGAGGGTCTGCCGAAGGACACAACTTGAACAGATAGATTAGCCGCAAGTTAGGAGCTAGTACCTTAGAACCTTAGCCTCTCGATGAGATCTCAACCATAACCTTCGGCTACCCCATTGTAACTTGATATATTCGATAATCAAGATCAGGTGAGCAGGAAGTAAGGTTTTATCTCATCGAGGGCCCCGAACCTGGGTAAATCTTTGTTCCCGTTTGTTTGATATCCGATGTCTCGTGTCAGCCTGCAGGATTCCGTCAACCCTAAACCCCTCATGGTGGGCATTGCCGGGAAGCACCCTCTTCAAAAAATATTTAATATAAATATTTCAACTCGCACATGACCCACATAATGGTTAGCGATAAAATAACTAGGACGTTAGTTCAAATCATGTGGTCTCAAGAGAGATGACTAGTACAATAGTCTGCAGATGTTCATGGGGTTTACTTTGGGATTTACGTGTATTAATATGCAACATGGATATTGGCATTCATAAATTTACCGTATATGTTCTCTTCTACTAACTTTACAAAATCAAAGTGAAAAATTGAAGATAAAAAATATCAACTACTAAGTATAGTCAATTTTAAATCGACCGATTGGTTTGCTTCTCTTCAAGTATGAGAGATTTTCCAATATTTGAAAGCACACGAGGACTTTCTTCATCCTGCATCTTATGAAGGAGGGGATTTTCTTAGATGCGGACGTTTGGATCTTGAGACTACACCATATCTTACGTTAGGGAATTCGAATAAATCCAAATCCTCTAGCACTCTGCCACACGACCGGTCTCGGTCAACATCAAGAGTGTCGTGGATATGCTAACTAGTTATACCGTGATAGGGCCTTGATTCCGGCAAGGCCAGATGACCTATAGATGGTGGTGAGCCCTTTGGCCCAACCAGGCGGCCCAATTGTCGGAGAACAACAAGGGTGGGATCTGACCCAGAGACAAGCTATCGTGTCCAACCCATGGTGAAGGTCGGTCAGATCCGTGACATACACGGCAAGAAATAATTAGCGTAGTCTAGGCTTACCCATATCCGGTAGGATTTCTACGTACCCTTGTAAACACTAGATCCGAAGCTTTTATATGCGGGATCCTGGTGTAATCTCGCACAAGTTCCCCAATAATTCCGGTTTCCGAAGCTGGGTAGCTCGTGTGTCCCTGTCCCGGTGACTCCTCGCCCTATGACCCCTCTCTCTCGCCTCTGTGAGGATCCCCTCACCGGAGTACCGTCGAATACGCAATGACAAAGAGGGAGTCAACAATTGCACATATTCGCGGCAAGCGCGAGTCGAGATGGGGTGCAAACATCCTATTGTATGTTTTATCATGGTGTGCGAATGCTATCTTGGTATTTAGCCCCCACCGGGGTCTTTGGAAATATCTCCACATGGTGAAGAGGCATGAAGACGGAGAAGGCACCTATGAGGTTGGAGGTGTTGCGATATCTGTTAAATCTGTTAAGTCAGATGAGTACTTTGACTTTTATTTGCCAGCCTCTCTCCAGAATTGGCGACACAAATAGTTTTATATAAAAAAAATGTGAAGACTGGCCTTCAGTCTAATGGAGTTCCAACTTTCTCGGTTGTTGAGGAAATTAAGGCAAAATAGTATTGGAAGAACAAGTTATTGGGGACTGAGACAGCTGAAGTGGACAAGCTTATGGCTAAAATAAAAAAAAAGCTCGGAATAGTACTGACAAAAACGCATTCGGGGTTCAGAAAAACTGACCTAGCACATCTAGCCAAACCATGATATATATATATGTCAGTGCTATCAACTATTGTTAGTCTTCCCTAAAAAAAGACCTATTGTTAGTGCATCTGCTATACAAAGCAATCTTATCTTATCAATTATGCAGTCTAAGAGCATCTCTAACAGTAACCGAAAAATTCGGAACCGAAAAATCTCTATTCAGTCTCCAGAAAAGGTGGCTTAGGATGATTTTTCCACTCGCGCGGATCAGAAACCGTAAAGCACGAACTGAAAAAATGGAATTGAAATCTCGCAGGAGAATTCATCGATGAACACATATAGACGGGTGGGCTCGAACCGCCGGAGGAGGAGCCCTCGCCGTCCTTGCTCGCATATTTGGCGAGTTTTCCTGGGGGCGTGAGGCCCCAGTTCGTCCACCGGCGTGCGCTGCGCTTGCGCGCGCCCTCCAACCGGTTAAACTTCCGCCGTTCCGCCTCCATGCGGAACACGGGGGGCCGCGGCGGCGAGCCCCCGCCACCCAAACCTGCGCCACCCTGTGCAGAGCTACCGCGCGAAGCCATGGGGTCACGGAGCTGGGGCGAAGCGGCGCTTTAGCGCGGTGGATTCTCGTCGGAGAGGTGGGTGGTGGCGGCGGAGCGGGTGGCAGCGGCGGAGGGGAGTAGGGTTTGGAAACCGAACTCCCTTCCGCGGCCCGTTTTAATACGGGGCGGCCGTCGAGTTTCTCGGGCCTCCGAACTCTATTTAAGGACCAGGCCGCGAGTTCGGGCTCCATTCTGTGCCTCTTTTGGCCTGAACCCGTATACTCGCCGGAATAATGTGGTTCCAGCTCGTTTTTCGGTTACTGTTAGAGTTGCTCTAAAAAGCAAGCATCAGAACAACCGGCCACCCCTCTTCTATATAAAAAGATAGTCTTCTTCGTTTCTTAACATTACCCATAAGAATTTGCAAATTAAGATATAACTGCTTTCATTGTATCTATAGTTGCATGGGCGCAGCGGCGAACCACTCTAAAAAAGAGAGAAATCCACTGGTAAACTTATTTCCAATAATTCCTGAATTTCTGTTAAAAAACCCAAAATAATTGTTTTTCTGATGCCTCCTAAATTTTGCAAAACAATTATACCATGCATTTTCTAATAAATGTACCTTCTCTTGTGTGAAAATATGAATACTGATTCATTGTTTCTGCGATGGATATCATTTTCCACCTCTTTCAATCTAGCTAATTAAGCACATAATGAGTTTCATAAAAAATGAGCATGCCTTATTGTCATGCATTTAACTGAAATATATGATCCATTTCCACACTTAGTTTTATTTAAGGTTTCCTAATTAATATATCATTTTCCTTGCCTGAAAAATAAGAATGCCTTATTTCAATCTAATTAACATAGTCTAATGAGTTTCATAACAAAAATGAGCTTGCCTTATCATCATGCATTTAACTGACATATATGATCCATTTCCATTAGCAATGAATAATCAACAATAAAAATGGATGCACTTCTCTCTTTTTTTTTTTCTACAGCCGTCGAACTTTTGCAGAATGGTACGCGGTGACGAGCCCGAACCCTAGGTTCCTTTGACAACTATGCAGGGCTCACCCTAGTCTCAACTTTTCTGCTCCGCCCTATGCACACAGCAGAAACGGAGCCATCGCTGAACCTGCTCCCACACTTCTAGCGCCATACAAGGAGACTGTCATCATCCTCTCACCGGATGAGGAGGATAACAATACAGGCTACTGAGAAGCACAACAACCACCTCGCCCTACTACATTCCTCAATTGTTACGGTGTTACTCTTCCAATCCACCACCCTGCAGTTCATCAAACATACACTTAAAAACTACTACACAAACAACATATGCCCAAAAAAGTATATAGCAAGTTGTGTTCAGGTTAGTGTTCCCTCTTCATCTGCATGTTACCAGAACCTAGTTGAGTTCAGACTCGCTTCCTCACTTCTCGTGTAGCATATGTTTCCAGAATCTATACACATTGTTGTTCACAGAAGAGATAACTAGGTTGGCTCACTCTTAAACTGCACTAGCTGTATCAAGTTAAATTCAACCTCTTTGCTGTCTCCTAACGGTTGGAATGCGCAGTTTTGAATCATTTGCCTCGATGCTCTCCAGCAGCTCCTTGAAGGATTTAGGTATATGGTGGTACTCGTGGAACATGAGTCCTTGAGCCCTGCACATGTTGAGGAAGAGAAGACCATGAGAACTTCACACGAACATTCACTGAGACACTGATGTGCGGAACTGTGGATGCAAGAAAGGAAACTGTGACCATAAGAAAGAAACTTACCACTGAAAATGATGGCAGTAGGTGAGAAGATGATCAGCAATGGTGAACGGGCGCACGGAGGGGCGAATCCTATCCACCCTGTTGTGTATCTGGCAGTGCTCCGCCCACTTCTCCGACAGTCCAGTCGTCAGCGAGTGCAACACGACAGAGCTGCCGAACATATTATAGAAGTAGATGGAATTGCCGCTCAGAGAAGGGAGGTTCCTGGCCGAAACAGACAGGCATCGATTCGTGTTGAGGAACAGCGCGCAATCTCCTAGGCTCTTCACCCTGGTCAGCTTGCCGATGCCGCCGCCGCTTCGCAAGTGCACTTCATAGAGCCAGTGGCCTACTACTCCTAATTCAGAAGCAGCAGGTGGATACCGGTCGGCGACCAGCATTCGTCCACCAGACTCCACCAGGAAAGGCTCGCAGAAACGGATGTGGTCGTCGATCATGTTTGGAATTTGAGCAATAACCACCAGCTGGGAGTCGCCGTCGCCGAGCGGTGGTGGATATAGCTGCACGATCTCTCTTGAAGGCGACAAGGCGCCGTAGACCTTTCCGTGGAACGACAGCATGCTCCAAACATCACGCCTTCGACTGATCAGCTTCCAGTCTGTATCATCTGGCTCCGCTGCGACCACCACATTCCCCAGGAACCTGACCACCACGGCGATGGAGTTCGCCGAGTTCGCACCGCATACCACGGCCGTCATCTTGAACATGTGTTCCTTCCATCGCCCGACCTCCTCGCGGTACACGCGGGCGAGGGGTGGGAGATCGACGGCGACGCGCGTGAAGGGGTGGAGCACGCGGACCTTGGAGGTGCTCTTGTGCAGGAGGATGACGAGGCCGTCCGTGAAGCCCACGATCCTGTGGCGCCGGAGCTCCGGCAGGTGGACGCGGATGCGCCTAGCCGTGCGCGTGTTGAAGAAGGGGATCTCGCAGGCGTCGTCGGGGCGGACCGCGTCGCCGTCGCACAGCGCTACCCAGCCGCGAGGTCGGAGGAGCGGGTCCCGTAGACTGTGGTCGCCCGGCGGGGGAGTGCAGGCGCGCCAGTAGAAGCAGACGCCGCGGAAGGCGATGTAGTCCACAATATCGCCGCCGCCGCCGCCGGCTAGGACCCTGCGGAGGACGAGGACGACTATGTCGGTGGGCAGGGACGCCCAGCCACCGCTTGCCCGCGCCGGGCGCTTGCCGGGAGCGAGCGGTGCCAGGGAGGCGCCTCTGCGCTTCCTCCCAGCCACCGTCTCCGTCGACATCTCGGCCGGGGATTCTTGGATTTGCGACCTCGATTCGTTTCCGTTTCCGTTCCCGTTCCCGTTTCTGTTTCCCCGGCTATATGGGCCCAGGCCGCGGGTCGAATTGAAAGGAAATGGAAAATCGATCTGACTTCCGAGTGTATTTTTTTTTCGAGGTAGACGGGAGGGGGGGGGGGGGGGGGACCCACCGCTTATTATATAACTCGAAGCGGTTAAGAAGCCAATCTGTACAGAGGTAAAGGGGGGAGAGAGAGACCGGGTACACTACACATGCAAGAGAACAAAGGATCGCAGGTCATCAAGGCGAGCACGATCGTGCGGTCTAAGGCGCCACCGCCAAAGAGTGAGGTCATCCACCACCCGTCGGAGAGTGGAGCCAGTGGTGTGAATGACCCCGTTGAAGACGAGGTCGTTGCGGGACTTCTAGATAGCCCACAGGATCGCCGCAACACCAATCCTCCAGACATCCATGCTGAAGGGCGAGGGCGCGGGAAGGTCCCAAACGGAGAACTCCTCGTCCGGGATTGGGACATCCAGACGGGTCCAAAGCACTGCCGCCGAGCGACAGTCGAAGAACAAGTGCCTGCCTGTCTCGGGAGAGGCACAAGCCGCACAAAGGTCAGAGGGGGCGCAGCTCTTCCGGAAGAGGTTCACGCGCGTGCTCAGGCGGTCAATGTCCGCCAGGTAGGCGAAAATCCGAATCTTCGTGGGGATCCGGAGCCTCCAGGAGATGCAGGGCGAGGCGTCGTGGGGGCGAGGGGGCGCCAAAGCCCTGTAGGCCTCTCTGGAGGAGAAGCGAGGAGTCGAGGGAGAGTCGATGGCGCGCAGGTCACAGCCACCACGGAGAGTGCAGCCGGCGATGATGTCGTGGACCATCCTCAACTCGCCAGTCGCAGCCGTAGTCAAGCGGGGTTGCAGATCCAGCCCCCTCCCTCCCACAACTGTCGACACGGTGGCATGCTGCCGTGTACTGTGGGAGAAGAGAGCGGGGAAGCGTGTGGCAAGCGGCTCGCCGGGGAGCCACTTGTCCAGCCAGAAGGACGTGGAGCGCCCATCCAAAACGGTCACTCTGGTAATAGACCGGTAGAGTGGGAGACACTCCTCCACAATCCTCTCAAGGAAAGGCGGAGAAGAGGAGATCTCGCCAAGATCGCGACCTGTGTGAGAAAAGAACCACTTTTTCCAAGGCAGGGGGTTAGGCTGGTGTAATTGATGAACAAAGTTCAGGAGCAACCACCTGTTCTGCCGGTGGAGATCCTTGATGCCGAAACCACCGTCCTGCTTAGACAACAAAACTCTATCCCAAGCAATTAAACAGCAAGCACCAGAACAAGAATCCTTTCCGGTCCAGAAAAAAGCGCGGCGCCTCTTATCAATGCTTTCAATAACACCATGATACGTCTCCAACGTATCGATAATTTCTTATGTTCCATGCTACTTTATTGATGATATCTACATGTTTTATGCACACTTTATGTCATATTCGTGCTTTTTCTGGAACTAACCTATTAACAAGATGCCGAAGTGCCGGTTCTCGTTTTCTCGCTGTTTTTGGTTTCGTAAATCCTAGTAACGAAATATTCTCGGAATCGGACGAAATCAACGCCCAGGTTCCTATTTTTCCCGGAACCATCCAGAACACCCGAGAGCCGCCAGAGATGGGCCAGGGGGGCCCCACACCACACCTCGGCGCGGGCCCAGGCCTGGCCGCGCCACCTGGTGGTGAGGGCACCCTGGTGCCCCTCCGAGGCTCCCCTTTCGCCTATTTAAAGGTCCTGACCTAAAAACCCCGAGGAGAAAGCCACGGTACGCGAAACCTTCCGGAGCCGCCGCCATCGCGAAGCCAAGATCCGGGGGACAGGAGTCTCGTTCCGGCACCCTGCCGGACGGGGAAGTGCCCCGGAAGGCTTCTCCATCGACACCGCTGCCATCTCCACCGCCATCTTCATCACCGCTGCTTGCTCCCATGAAGAGGGAGTAGTTCTCCATCGAGGCTCGGGGCTGTACCGGTAGCTATGTGGTTCATCTCTCTCCTATGTACTTCAATACAATAATCTCATGAGCTGCCTTACATGATTGAGATTCATATGAGTTTTGTATCACTATTCATCTATGTGCTACTCTAGTGATGTTATTAAAGTACTCTATTCCTCCTCCACGTGTGTAAAGGTGACAGTGTGTGCACCGTGTGAGTACTTGGCGTAGGCTATGATCATGATCTCTTGTAGATTGCGAAGTTAGCTATTGATATGATAGTATTGATGTGTATTATTCCTCCTACATAAGCATGAAGGTGACAGTGTGCATGCTATGCTAGTACTTGGTTTAGTCGTATCGATCTTTCTTACACTCTAAGGTTATTTAAATATGAACATCTAATTGTGGAGCTTGTTAACTCCGGCATTGAGGGTTCGTGTAATCCTACGCAATGTGTTCATCATCCAACAAGAGAGTGTAGAGTATGCATTTATCTATTCTGTTATGTGATCAATGTTGAGAGTGTCCACTAGTGAAAGTCTAATCCCTAGGCCTTGTTCCTAAATACTGCTATCGCTGCTTGTTACTGTTTTACTGAGTTACTACTGCTGCGTTACTACTGCATGTTTACTTCCCGCAATATTACTACCATCAACTGCACGCCAACAAGCACTTTTACGGCGCCGTACTACTGCTCATATTCATTCATACCACTTGTATTTCACTATCTCTTCGCCGAACTAGTGCACCTATTAGGTGTGTTGGGGACACAAGAGACTTCTTGCTTTGTGGTTGCGGGGTTGCATGAGAGGGATATCTTTGACCTCTTCCTCCCTGAGTTCGATAAACCTTGGGTAATCCACTTAAGGGAAACTTGCTGCTGTTCTACAAACCTCTGCTCTTGGAGGCCCAACACTGTCTACAAGAATAGAAGCACCCGTAGACATCAAGCACTTTTCTGGCGCCGTTGCCGGGGAGGAAAGGTAAAAGGCACTCATACTCCGGTTCCAGGTAACAGTACTTTTCTGGCGCCATTGTGTGTGTGCTCGAAGCTATTTCCTTTAGACTCTGTAATTGCGACATTTGGTTTCTTGTTTACACTAGTTAGGCATAATGGACAACAATGACCTTTTTATTCTATTTCCTGATTTAAGACATGGATGGTTTGATGCGAAAATTAAAAAAACCATGGAACATATTAATATGAATGCTTTGAACACCATTGTTGCTAATGCTATGGAAAATTCTAAGCTTGGGGAAGCTGGCTTTGATGAGCATGATATTTTTAGTCCCCCAAGCATTGAGGAGAAAATTTACTTTGATGATACTTTGCCTCCCATTTATGATGATTATAATGATAGTAGTCTTTTGTTACCACCTGTTATGGAGGATAAATTTGATTATGATTACAATATACCTCCTATATTTGATAGCTACTTTGTTGAATTTGCTCCCACTACAATTAATAAGAATGACTATGCTTATGTTGGGAGTAGTAATTATTTTATGCATGAGACTCATGATAAGAATGCTTTATGTGATAGTTATATTGTTGAGTTTGCTCATGATGCTACTGAAAGTTATTATGAGAGAGGAAAATATGGTTGTAAAATTTTTCATGTTACTAAAACACCTCTCTATGTGCTGAAATTTTTGAAGCTACACTTGTTTTATCTTCCTATGCTTGTTACTTTGCTCTTCATGAACTTGTTTATTTACAAGATTCCTATGCATAGGAAGCATGTTAGACTTAAATGTGTTTTGAATTTGCCTCTTGATGCTCTCTTTTGCTTCAACTTCTATTTCTTGCGAGTGCATCATTAAAACTGCTGAGCCCATCTTAATGGCTATAAAGAAAGAACTTCTTGGGAGATAACCCATGTGTTTTTTTACTACAGTACTTTGTTTTATATTTGTGTCTTGGAAGTTGTTTACTACTGTAGCAACCTCTCCTTATCATGTTTTTGTGCCAAGTAAAGTTTCTATGTTAAAGTTGATGTTATATTTGGGATCGCTGCGCAGAAACAGCATTGCTGTCTGTCACGAATCTGGGCACAGGTCTCTGTAGAAAATTCAAAAAAATCTGCCAATTTACGAGCGTGATCCTCAGATATGTACGCAACTTTCATTAGTTTTGAGTTTTTCCATTTGAGCAAGTCTGGTGCCATCTTAAAATTCGTCTTTACGGACTGTTCTGTTTTTGACAGATTCTGCCTTTTATTTCGCATTGCCGCTTTTGTTAAGTTGAATGAGTTTCTTTGTTCCATTAACTTTCAGAAGTTATGTGCAATGTTCAGAAGTGTTAAGAATGATTGTGTCACCTCTGAACATGTGAATTTTTGATTATGCACTAACCCTCTAATGAGTTTGCTTGAAGTTTGGTGTGAAGGAAGTTTTCAAGGGTCAAGAGAGGAGGATGATATACTACGATCAAGAAGAATGAAAAGTCTAAGCTTGGGGATGCCCCGGTGGTTCATCCCTGCATATTTCAAGAAGACTCAAGCATCTAAGCTTGGGGATGCCCAAGGCATCCCCTTCTTCATCGACAACATCATCAGGTTCCTTCTCTTGAAACTATATTTTTATTCGGTCACATCTTATGTACTTTACTTGGAGCGTCTGTATGTTTTTGTTTTTGTTTTTGTTTGAATAAATGATTGTTTGGGAGAGAGACACGCTCCGCTGGTTCGTATGAACACATGTGTTTTTAGCTTTTAATTTTCATGGCGAAGGTTGAAACTCGCTTCGTTAATTGTTATATGGTTGGAAACGGGAAATGCTACATGTAGTAATTGGTATAATGTCTTGAATAATGTGATACTTGGCAATTGTTGTGCTCATATAGATCTTGTTTAAGCTCTTGCATCATGTACCTAGTACCCATTAATGAATAATTACATAGAGCTTGTTAAAATTTGGTTTGCATGATTGGTCTCTCTAAGTCTAGATATTTTCTCGGTTGAGGTGTTTGAACAACAAGGAGACGATGTAAAGTCTTATAATGCTTACAATATGTTTATATGTGAGTCTTGCTGCACCATTTTATACTTGAGTTTGCTTCAAATAACCTTGCTAGCCTAAACCTTGTATCGAGAGGGAATACTTCTCATGCATCCAAATCCTTGAGCCAACCACTATGCCATTTGTGTCCACCATACCTACCTACTACATGGTATTTCTCTGCCATTCCAAAGTAAATTGCTTGAGTGCTACCTTTAAACAATTCAAAAGTTATTACCTCTTATTTGTGTCAATGTTTTATAGCTCATGAAGAAGTATGTGGTGTTTATCTTTCAATCTTGTTGGGCAACTTTCACCAATGGACTAGTGGCTTCATCCGCTTATCCAACAATTTTGCAAAAAGAGCTGGCAATGGGATTCCCAGTCCCAAATTAATTAACAAAAATAGACACTCCTCCATGGTATGTGATTGTTGGACGGCACCCGAAGGATTCGGTTAGCCATGGCTTGAGAAAGCAAAGGTGGGGAGGAGTGTCATCTAAATAAAACCAAAATAAAAAGGCACTCCTTCATGGTATGAGATTGTTGGCAGGCACCCGATGATTCGGTTAGCCATGGTTGTGAAAGAAAGGTTGGAAGGAGTGCCACACAAAAATAAAAATAAAATGGGAGCCGCTCTTTGAAGGTTTGTCTGGCAAGGGGGTTAGAGTACCCGCTACCATTCGTTGACAACAACAAACACCTCTCAAAACTTTACTTTTATGCTCTCTATATGTTTTCAAAATCAAAGCTCTAGCACAAATATAGCAATCGATGCTTTCCTCTTTGAAGGACCATTCTTTTACTTTATTGTTGAGTCAGTTTACCTATTCTTTCTATCTTAGAAGCAAACACTTGTGTGAACTGTGTGCATTGATTCTTACATGTTTGCATATTGCACTTGTTATATTACTTTATGTTGACAATATCCATGAGATATACATGTTATCTGAAACTTAATCTTCCTATGTGTTGCTTCAATACCTTTACTTTGATTTATTGCTTTATGAGTTAACTCTTATGCAAGACTTATTGATGCTTGTCTTGAAGTACTATTCATGAAAAGTCTTTGCTATATGATTCACTTGTTTACTCATGTCATTACTTTTGTTTTGATCGCTGCATTCATTACATATGCTTACAATAGTATGATCAAGGTTATGATGGCCTGTCACTTAAGAAATTATCTTTGTTATCGTTTTACCTGCTCGGGACGAGCAGAACTAAGCTTGGGGATGCTGATACGTCTCCAACGTATCGATAATTTCTTATGTTCCATGCTACTTTATTGATGATATCTACATGTTTTATGCACACTTTATGTCATATTCGTGCATTTTACGGAACTAACCTATTAACAAGATGCCGAAGTGCCGGTTCTGTTTTCTGCTGTTTTTGGTTTCGAAATCCTAGTAACGAAATATTCTCGGAATCGGACGAAATCAACGCCCAGGTTCCTATTTTTCCCGGAACCATCCAGAACACCCGAGAGCCGCCAGAGATGGGCCAGGGGGGCCCCACACCACACCTCGGCGCGGGCCCAGGCCTGGCCGCGCCACCTGGTGGTGAGGGCACCCTGGTGCCCCTCCGAGGCTCCCCTTTCGCCTATTTAAAGGTCCTGACCTAAAAACCCCGAGGGAGAAAGCCACGGTACGCGAAACCTTCCAGAGCCGCCGCCATCGTGAAGCCAAGATCTGGGGGACAGGAGTCTCTGTTCCGGCACCCTGCCGGACGGGGAAGTGCCCCCGGAAGGCTTCTCCATCGACACCGCTGCCATCTCCACCGCCATCTTCATCACCGCTGCTGCTCCCATGAAGAGGGAGTAGTTCTCCATCGAGGCTCGGGGCTGTACCGGTAGCTATGTGGTTCATCTCTCTCCTATGTACTTCAATACAATAATCTCATGAGCTGCCTTACATGATTGAGATTCATATGAGTTTTGTATCACTATTCATCTATGTGCTACTCTAGTGATGTTATTAAAGTACTCTATTCCTCCTCCACGTGTGTAAAGGTGACAGTGTGTGCACCGTGTGAGTACTTGGCGTAGGCTATGATCATGATCTCTTGTAGATTGCGAAGTTAGCTATTGATATGATAGTATTGATGTGTATTATTCCTCCTACATAAGCATGAAGGTGACAGTGTGCATGCTATGCTAGTACTTGGTTTAGTCGTATCGATCTTTCTTACACTCTAAGGTTATTTAAATATGAACATCTAATTGTGGAGCTTGTTAACTCCGGCATTGAGGGTTCGTGTAATCCTACGCAATGTGTTCATCATCCAACAAGAGAGTGTAGAGTATGCATTTATCTATTACTGTTATGTGATCAATGTTGAGAGTGTCCACTAGTGAAAGTCTAATCCCTAGGCCTTGTTCCTAAATACTGCTATCGCTGCTTGTTACTGTTTTACTGAGTTACTACTGCTGCGTTACTACTGCATGTTTACTTCCCGCAATATTACTACCATCAACTGCACGCCAGCAAGCACTTTTCTGGCGCCGTACTACTGCTCATATTCATTCATACCACTTGTATTTCACTATCTCTTCGCCGAACTAGTGCACCTATTAGGTGTGTTGGGGACACAAGAGACTTCTTGCTTTGTGGTTGCAGGGTTTGCATGAGAGGGATATCTTTGACCTCTTCCTCCCTGAGTTCGATAAACCTTGGGTAATCCACTTAAGGGAAACTTGCTGCTGTTCTACAAACCTCTGCTCTTGGAGGCCCAACACTGTCTACAAGAATAGAAGCACCCGTAGACATCACACCACTAGGAAGCAAATACGAGCACATGTAGTAAGTAGCGAGATTGTTCAGCACGGCGTCACACAGCACTAGTCTACCCCCCCAAGGATAACAGATGCGCCCGCCAACCAGAGAGTCTCCGATCAAAGGATTGGATAAGGGGAGCGAAGGCAGAGGACGGGAGTTTGGTGGGAGAGAGGGGAGCCCAAGGTAAGGCTGGGGGAAGGAGGAGATGGCACACCCCAGCGCAGTTGCCATGGCGGAGGCAACATCGGGGGAGACATGCATCGCGATCATACAGGATTTGTGAAAATTGATTGCGAGGCCAGTGGCTAAAGCAAAATCATCAAGCACTCTCCTAAGACAGGTTGCGGCTGTCGGAGAAGCCTTGCAAAGGATGAGGGTATCATCAGCATACTGAAGGACGGGGCAAGGCACGTCGTTGGAGAGCGGGTGCGCAAGGGAGCCGTCCTGCCAGGCATTCCGAATCATGCGCTGAAGCACATCAGCGACGATAATAAAGAGGTACGGAGACAGTGGATCCCCTTGCCGAAGACCATTTCGACAACGGATCCAGCATCCCGGGACACCATTGAGGAGGATCGCTGTATGCCCAGTGGAAAGAATCTGGCTCATCCACTCGCACCACCGATCATCAAACCCTCTAGCTTTGAGGATGGCAACCAGACTGGTCCAGTTGACCGAGTCAAATGCTTTCCGGAAATCGATCTTGAAGACCAGGGTGGGGGCTTTACGCGTGTGGCAGCAACGAAGAAGGTCGGCTGCGTACACAATGTTTTCCGAGATGCGGCGGCCGGGGAGGAAGCCAGTCTGGTCATCGTCGACTAAGGTGTGGATAGCTTCCTGGAGCCGGTAGGTGAGGACCTTCGTGATGGCTTTCATCACACAGTTTTGGAGGGAGATGGGTCGGAAAAGGGACGGATGGAGGGCAGCGTCCGATTTTGGGAGGAGGACTAGGAATCATACACCTTCCGAGTGTATTTTGAGTAGCATCAGAGTCAAAATATATCTCCACCTTGATTGCTGATGGTTTTTTTCCTTGGCGAAGACAAAGAGAGCTTCGAAAGTGACGGTTTTCTAATTCTAAATCTCAGCTTGATTCCCAGTCAACCAGGGGCGGAGCTCCCATTAGGGCAAGGCAGGGCAGTCGCCCTACCTTGATTTTTGATGAATACACTTAGATGCGCGTTTTTTTTTCTGAAAATTTTGAGTGGTCATACATCGAAAACGGACTCCGTATGAGAAAGTTATGCGTGTTTCAGTAAAAACACTGCGCAAAATCGATTACAGGCCAAAAACATAGACTATTTTTACCTCCAAATATAAACTCGTATTCTAGATTCAATGGGAATAATATTGTTTGTATTACAGAGATTTATCATTGAATGTACCCTAATATATACAAGATAAGCTCGAGTTATTCATTATACATACTTGTAGAATTGAAGATTTTTAGATATTTTAAAGACAAGTAATACTTTCTCCAACCGTGTTATTACTCCATTAAAATGACATAGGGTTTACCCGTGACGACATCAACAATTGAAAGGAATTTTCTAGCAACAAAAATCAAAATCGAGTTGCGCATTGAACGAGGGATAATCAAACGTCTTTATTATTTGAATTACATCATATTTTTTAAGAAGATGTAAAGCTTTGCCGTTGAGTTAGCATTATTGGTATGTTTTTTAGGTTATACTTATAATCAAATTTTTTATTTTTATTGTATTAAGATATTACTACTTTTTAGGATTACTAGGAAAATTGCCCGTGCGTTGCTACGGCACGTTGTAGCGGACGATGGCAGCAATGCGTTGTCGGTAGTCGTGCTATGATCCGCCATCTTGACCATCACTTTCCACGCAGCCATCAAGCTCCTCTAACGCCAGCGTTCTCATGTTTTTTTGTAATATTATCCCTGCTTTTTTATTTTAAATTAAAAAAAGCAGCCTCCTTTTTGTTCTTATGTTTTCTAAAAAATAGAATTTTTAGGGGCAATGAAAATAAAAGCTTTTGAGTGAGAGAGGAGCACGTTCACCCAGCCTTCCACCTCCTTCGGCCAAGTCATCCCACCCGGGCAAACCCTAGACCCAATCGCCTTTCCCCAGTTTTGCAAACACACCCACACCCCTGGAATTAAAAGTCGAAACTCGCGAGCTAAACGAGTAACTCGTGACTCGACTCGCCTCGACTCGAACTCGGTGTATAATGAGCCAAGCCGAGTTTTATATTTTGTCGTTAAACGAGTTCAAGCTAAATGAGCCGAGTTCATCGAACTCGCGAGTAGCTCGTTTAGCTCGGTAAAAATGAATTCGGCCAAAGCCCACCAAAATGCGCAAGTATATTTGTGGTTTCTCAACTTGGCAATCTTATGCTGATGATATATTGATCGTTGTGGTTTATATTTTTGTGGTACCATAGTCCTAATGCTTTTTGTTCATCATTTATGTCTAAATATACGGGAAAAATGGATTGTACATTTTACATGTTCTATTTGACAGTTTTAAACGAGCTACTCGTGAGTTACTCGCGATCTTTGCGAGTCGAGCCGAGTTTCAAATACGGACTCGATTGTTAAACGAGTCGAGCCGAGCTAACTCGATTGTTGACCGAGCTTTAGCGAGTCGAGCCGAGCCTCTCTCTCTCTGCACCGATGCCTCTCATTATGTTCATATCTTTCTAAAGTACGATACACGATTATATTTGTTTTTTGTTTTTTATTTTGGATGTTGTCTTGAAAAATTATTTGGGAAAAATATTTTGGAGAAATAAAACAAAAGAGTGGTGAGCAGCCCAACAACCAATATAGAAGAGAGAAAAAACCTTTGATTGTGTGAGCAGCCCAGCAAACGGGTAGGCCCAGCTAGCCACCAAACCCTAGCCCCTTGGTTGTTTTTTTATTTCGCCCCCTGGCTCATCTTTTGTAAAAGCGATCAAGTCCAGGACCCTATCCCGAGCGCCTCCTCCACGCGTAGTCGCTCGAAGCACCGTCCATCGCCCACACCCAGAGCCAGCGCTCGCTCACCGCCCACCCCAGAGTCGTCCCCGTCTCGGCCTTCTCCGCCTTGTGCCCTCGAGCTCGAGCTCCAGCAGGCAATCCTCCTCCTCCGGCGTGGGAGCTCATCGTGTTGCGTCGCCCCGCCCTGTGTCGAACTCTCTCGGCCCCGCCGACCGCCGGCTCGGACCCATCCTTGAGCAGCTCTGACGGCCGCTCAAATCTTGCTCTCGCCCCGCCGCGGGTCGTCTCGGACCGTCTGTCCGCAGAGACCACCTCGCCCCGACGGCCGCTCAACTCCTACTTCTCTCGCCCGCTCTTTTCGGCACCCATCGCCATCGTCGACCCGCTGCCAGCTCGTGGCCGAGCTCCACTCTTTCATCTGCTACTGTCAGACCAATCAATCGTGCTACTTTTTTTTTTTTTGACAGAATAGTAACCTTTATTACTCAATGATAGTGAGGTCTTTTACAAGCTGAGGCATAAGAAAATCAGGTGGTTCATCTTGCCAAAGCCCCGGAGTGGAGCAAACAGCATGCCTAGCTAATTCATCAGCAGCCCCGTTAATCAATCGTGCTACTTGTTGATTCACCTTGCTGAAATTCTATGCTAGTTAGAACGTATATAAACTGGTGGTATTCATTGTAAGGAACCGATGTGGTACTATTCAAGTTTGATTCAATCGGTTGACCGCAAGTTCTTTGGTGATTTCTGTTGCCAATGAAATTGGCTTGTGGCCCATTGATTGACGCACCTACGGCCCCTCGAGGAAGAACGGCAAACGCGGCTCGGCAGGGAGAAATTGCTCAGGAAATGAAGGAGCGAACCGGTACCGTGGCATTTAGGTGTATTATGCGATTTGGTGGGAGGGCAAAACGGTCAAAAAAAAAAGCGTTGACGAAACTTTTTGGCAGAAACCTTAGCTCCTTTATTATTAGGTATAGACTAGCAAAAGTGCCCGTGCGTTGCACCGGGTAAGAAAAACCGAACACACTTCTTCTTTATGCCACCATTGATAATGGGGGTCATATTTTCTCATATTTATGAAATAACATAATTAATCCTAAATCCTAATAACATACTCTGTAAAAAAAGCTTCCTATGAGATTAAGTGTTCTTGTTAATACCTGCCTTGGATTGTCTAGAGTGCAACCATCAACGGAGTGAAATCTGCATAGATTGGTTTGTATTTCCAAGTTTCAATTAAAGTACTTCCTCCGTTCTAGATATAAATATACGTATTAAAATATGTCTAAATACCTTGTACTCGGACCTTGTCATAGTTGCAACACATACCGTCAACATAGTTAATCCAGCAAAACCATAGAAGTGGTTGTTTAGCTTGCTCTGAACACTCGTTAGCCATACTTTGCTGGTGTTACCGTGAGCCGTGACACCATAACCACTAAATTTGATGATTACATCTGAAGCAAGCAAGTCCGATCCACTGCTCCAAGAAAAAAGGGATGGATTTCTTTTGTTATGGAGGCTTATCTTCGGTTGTGGTTCTTGTTGTAGTACGGCCGCGCAGGCGAGGCCTGACATCCTGTGTTCTAGGTGGATTCCGACTGGAGAGAAGCGACTCTGCCATGTCCGCACCTAGCCGGCGTCATTATAGTCCACGGCAACCAAGCAAGACGACACAAAGCGGATGTAGAAGTGGACTTCCGCGAGCCAGAGCGGATGACGGCTATCGTGGCGGTGACCGCAAGGGTGTCGCGCCAGGATGTGGCTTACATTTTGGATTGCGGGTTAGTACTTACTGCTTAGTACTTGAGGAAATCGCCGAGCCTTCGATTTGAACCCGCCAGAGCTCCTCCCAAACCTCCGCCCCGACACACCAAAGCTGCACCCCACGTGTAAGCACCGACGCGCCCTCGTGTGGCTTGCGCTTCACCCATCCTAATAGTGGAGCCGCACGCCGCGGCACCACGGTCGGGGCGGAGGCCGAGCCCCACGACCCATCGTTCGTCTTGTGCCTGCAGTTAGGCGGTGGGTCGGGATCAACTGCGTCGGGGCGCGAGGCGGCGCTGGGTGCTCTGGAGAGGAAGGACATGGGGGATTGGGGATGATTGGCATAATCACATTCAGGCTTTCGGTCAAAAAAAATGGAAGACACCAGACCACACACGGCTGCCATCTGATCGTCAACATGGTCTTAGAGCAGATGTCCTAGATTTATTATAGGATCGACATCACAGCCTTGAACGCCAATTATTATAGGGATCAATCTGATCGTCAACATGGTCCGTAGCATATTGGATTCCACGAACCTCTGCTATTCGAATCACTTCCTCCACTTTTTAGATCTGGCCATGTCCTAGAGCAGATGTCCTAGATTTATCGGCTACGAACCAGAAGCCTATGCCCTGACACGCCGAGAGCCACATCAAATACGGCCTGCCACCGTTACGCCCGCCTGCTCGCCAGGTTTCGCTATTCCGATGTCTCACGGGAATCGCTGGGATGCACACCGCTGCTTGCATGTAGCCCCGGCCGACAGCCACAAGAGTCCAAGTTCCACGCAGCTTGCCTCCACGCGTTTTACCGCAGCCGGCAGGCGCTTGCTCCCGCCTAGTTTCCCGCCGCTTCGCCCGCGTTACCAGCAGCATCGCGCCGTTCCGGCGCCTGGACATGAAGGGGGCGATTAAAACATCCGTATTTGTAAAACACTCCTCCACCCGGCATAGCATCAGCGTTGTCCATGGCCTCCGCCGGCGGATGAGGGAGAAATAATTTCGGCACCATAACTGAGCAGAGGTGGTCGAAGACCATGATGGCGAGGGGAGGATTTAGGCGTGCATCCGTGGCTCCGTGCGGCTTTTATCGAAGCCATCGAGAGGTCCGATTTGGGCTAGGCCCATGAGGAGGACGACCGGACTCTGCTTTGGCGACGGAAGAAACCTACGAGGCTACGACAGAACAAAACAATTGAACCGGTACAGGGCAGTGGTGCGTTATATGCGTTTTGGTGGGAGGGCAAAACGGTCCAAAAAAAGCGTTGACGAAACTTTTTGGCAGAAACCTTAGCTCCTTTATTATTAGGTATAGATAGATTTGGTATTTGCATCATTCAAAGTTCGCCCTATCTTAGGTTTTTTTCGTCCTTCGCCACTGCAGTCAACACTAGCATATATTTTTCGATAAGGGACATTTTATATCTACCTAATAATAAAGGAGCTAAGGTTTCTGCCAAAAAGTTTCATCAACGCTTTTTATTGGACAATTTTGCCCTTCCACCAGACCGCATAATAATACATCAAATTGTCATTGTACCGGTTCGCGTGTGTCTCTCCGTGGTGTATTTCCTTTCTTTTTTTCCTTCCCCACCATCCTGCATACGAGCCACCCCGCCGGTGAGATCTCGCTCTTCCTGCCCCGCACGCCGCCCCAGCTTGCTGCCTTCCGACCTCTCCCAGGCGCGACACCCTTGAACCCCCCGGCAAGCAGGTCGTGGACTAGCCTGAATCAGATTGAATCGCATCTGAACGAGGCCTGGCTACCTTCCTCCCAAAATCAGATTGAATCGCATCAAAACAAACTGGCCAGGCCGACTCCTCTCGAAAATAGATCGCGTGAATTCGAGTTCAGATAGGCTGGAACCTGGAGGAGGCGTGTGGGTGACACCATGGTAGACGGTGGTGCGCCAGAGTGCACGGACGGGACGGACGGGACGGGGAGGCTCGAGATCTGGGAGAGAGCTCCTCCGGGAGTACCACAAGAAGGTGAGGAACCGATTTAGGATGACCGGGGCAAGAGGGTGGAGGAATCGACGCGAAGCACCGGCTCTGTTGTTGCTTCCTCCGTCGCAAAGCGGGTGGCCCAAACTCGCTGCGTCCGCGCGTGGCGTTTGAGTGGGCACTGCAGTTGGCGACACACTGCGTGCGGACTGCGGAGCAAGATCTGCTGACGTGCACGGAGGGTCTGGGCGGTTCTGTTCCATCGCGCCGGCGAGGTTGACTTCATCAGCTCTGCTGACTGCTGCCATGGCCGGACGATGGTCTCCTTCGATCAACGGTCAGCACTTCGATTCCTAGGGGCGGCTCTTCCATGCTGCTCCGGGTCTGCACTACCTGGAACAACACTAGCATTCCTAGCAAGCAAGTTTGACTGCACATATTTATCACTTGATGTTTTATGCTTTGTAATCGATAGGTAATTAGGATATAAGAAATATATTCAGATATTAATTACTTGGCCTCAACCAGACACAAAGCTACAGATTGCTGCAGAGGGCATGGGTACCCAAATCAAAAGGAAAATTATAACAGTTACCTAGAAACTCTCTTTCTTTTGCACCATCCTAGCCCGTGTAAAGTGCAATTCTATGCCTAGAATACAACATCAAAAAAGCTTTACGTTCTCTTGCTCTATTTATCTTAGCGGAATCACAAATATATTAATGTATATAATTAGTACAATATGGTGCATCCAAATGCAATTCATATGCCGGGCTTACTCTAATTTCCACTATGGTATATCCATTTAATGTAATGCACGCAGTTGCACATATTCAATAAAAACTTATAAAATAGTTTGAAGAAAAATACTTAGATGGATGTTGGTTGTCTCACATTGAGTACAAGCAAGTGCGTGTGGGTGGGGCGTGCTCTGGGGCTATCCACGACTGCCGCTTTGCTCGCATGGGTTGGGCGATGGCCTGCTTCATCCCACCCATTGGGCCACGTGTGACGCCGCTTTGTCTGAGGAAGGGAAAAAAGAGATTACGGTGGGGATAAAAAGTCGCCAGCAGCCCGAGCAGTAAAAGAACCCTACCCCGTCCCCTCGCTGCCGCCGCCTCCCCGCGCTCCCCTTCCCCGTCGATCTCCTCCGCTGCCCACATGCCGCCGCACCCGCCGCTAATCCCTAGCCCTGCCCACAAGCCTAAGCCATAGCCCCTGCGCTGCGTGCTCCGCTTCCTCCGTGTGGCAGCTGTGGCGGCCGTTGCTTCCCTCTCCATCCTCTCTGGCAGCGCCGTTGGAGCAGCATCGACGGCGGCCGTAGAGCAGCCCTCGGACAACCAGGATCCCTTTCAGTTAAGGCAGAGAAAGGTTCAGAACACTCCACCCTTTTATTCTTGTATGATTGAGAAGATAGAGTACTTGGAACCTTTTAGATGTACGGAAAGAAAGCAGATTGTACTTGTAGATGATGAAGGTGACAAGATAAGTTCTTTTTATCTTATGGGAAGAGCAGGTTTTGCTTGCAAATCTTTTCGGTTCATTTCACTCAATACAAGTATCTGCTGTCTCAGTTGAGTTTTTTTTTTCGAGAATGTCAGTTGAGTTATTGCAAGCTAAATATTTTCTTAACTTTCAGTGTAGGGAGCATCTTGCAGGGGACGGTTCTTTTGTTGCAAATTCCGAGGGAGCTAAATACTTGGAGTTGCGGCGTTCCTGGGGAATGCTCATGGCCTCGCCTTATAGGTTAGTGATGAGGAAACTGTGTTTGGATGTGAGGCTCTGACTGCCTCGACGACAAGAAGAACCAGACCTTCACAGGTTTTAAATTTATCTCATGTTCTCATTTTATTCTCCAGATTTTGTGGTTATTCATAGTGTCTATTTTTCAAGATTTAGTCTTTTTTCGTGCTATGCAACAACAAAAGAGGCTTGACCGGGGTATTGGGGAGTTCGTGGTGATGGCAGTCTCTCAAGATCCTTCTCCTTCTCCCCTGCTCACCGAGGTCACAATTTGTAATATCTGCATTATTTACAAGTTAAGCTACTCATTCTTTACATAATGCAGGGTAGAGAAAATAAGTCAACTAATAATTTTTTGTTCCTATAATGGGCTTATAAAAGTAGCTGAATATGTGTATGAACGATTTAGGTTATTCTTCTAATCTTTGTTTAAGGCCGTCCATTTTGAACCGTGCTTGCCAAATAAAGTTACAAGCATGTTCTATTCCTGTCCATTGATTTATTTGATAACTCTGAAATCAATTGCAGGTCCAGATGTGAGAAACTTCCCCCTATGTAGCAACCTAGCAGGGGAACAAGCTACTGCATATGTTTGTAATCACCTGCTGTTGGGAGAGGACCTGTCTCGACGCTTCATCGCGGGTGTAGTTGATCGATGTATATGTATATCGGTAGTTCACTTTATTGGAAGTAGATTGCTGGTTTAAAAGTCGAATGGTTATGTTAGTCCCTGGTTGTGCCAAGAGCTCTCTCATGTTACTCCGGCCATTAGGCATTGGTGCATCGGTGTCCGGGTTGCTCGCATTTGGGACTACTGCGGGACCCATGATGGTCAGACAGCAATCAACCTCAATCTTGTGCTGGTTGATGATAAGGTGCGATTGTCCTATATATACTGTTTGGTGTTGTGAACTTTTCAGAGCAAGTGAGTTCAATAGTGTTTCAGATAACCAGGTGAACCCTTCAGAGCAATGCAAGCAAGCTCTATTTTATTCAATTCTACTCTATTTTATTCGATTCTGGTTTAGGAGGATTGAATTTATTTTCCTCTGATAGCTTGTCAATTTTAAGTGATTTCAGTATCCCAAAATTTGAAAGAAGAAAATCGTAGCACTAGACACAACTATACATACTGCAGCTTATGTCATGAGATCATATCATCACTCTATTTTTATTCATTCAGTTGAGTTGCTGCTGGAAGGATATACCTAGCTAGCCTACACCCTAGAGCAGTTCAAGTCCTTTTATGCTGAAGTGATGTACCTGATTATATTAAATAAAAATACTAACCTCAGCAGCGCTTCATGCATACATCATTGGTTTAAACTTGAGGGTTTCACAGCCTATAGTTCATGATTTTGAAAGTGATGGCATCCTTACTGGGTACCAGTTGTATTGTGTTTCTCCTAAGCTTTCAAGTGACATTCTTTCTCAGGTAAATATATGGACAAGATGCATAACAGCAGGCAATGAACCAACTTCACTAAATTGCGCATATGGGTGATTCATCCACAGATATTCGCTATATACATTGTCTTCTTGTATATATGGTAGTGTACCTTCAGTTTTTTGTATTAACTGATGATTGCTGATGCTTGCTTTTTAAACAGATCAGGAAACTGCGTGCTATGTTCCCTCTTGCGAACCATGCTGTCAAAAGGGTGCAAAAGCGCCGGCTGCTTTTCTGGTTCCCAGCACAGCCCATGCATCCAGAAGAGGATTATAGACTACTTCAGTAAAAATGTAGGAACATTTGGCGGTGATTACCGTGCTCTGCTCCGCAGGAGTAGGTTTGTGTGCTCTCTTCCCGCAGAACTTGCTGAACACTTGTTTCTTAGGCTGTTCGAAGGCAATTTTATCTGACCGAACATTTGGTTTTGCTTGTAGCACGTCCTTACAATTTTATATAAAGGTAATAACTAACGTATGGTACATTATCCTTGTGATTTGGTGTATGCTGTAAATAGGTCAGCCTCACTATGTCTTAACTAATCCTCTGGAGCAGCTCGTTTGGTAAATTCATCCCAAGGGTTGCTGCGAGGATTGTGCATGGCATCTCGAGCCCAGCTTTTCCAACTGGAACTTGGTCTAGAAACCACTTCTGGTCACTCTTTCTCTGAACGTGGTTTGCTATATTTGTCTTTTTTTTTGCTTGGAATGTTACATTTGTCTACAGCTGCCCTTCCCACCAATTTATCTAGGCTGAAGCTTTGCTGGCAAGGGATGCATTTTTGATGTTGATTTTCTGATGTTGATTTCCTATTG